>NW_027515559.1:0-600000 GCF_048772815.1 Callospermophilus lateralis
TCTCAGCAGGTGGAGAATCCCCTACATGCCTGTATTTTGAGACCAACTCTGTCCCTGCTCTTCTGAAAAGTTAGATTGAGGGATCAGTGTATGGTTAAGGTTAATAACATGTTTGATTTGGGTTAGGAATCATTCCGCTCAATTAATAATGGTATTGGGAACCTGTGACATTTTTAAGAATATATAGGTGAAATATAAGTATGAAAACAGAAATCTAGGTAAGATTTGAAGCCCAGAAGGGCATTGGGCCTTTGATTGGGATACTTAGCATTGAATTATGTTATGCACAGATGTCTCAGATAAATCGATATACAATGAAATAGGACCTTGTACCTTGGATGATTGAATGTAGAAGAGAACATCCAATCAAACAGGGATAGTCTGTAGGATCAGGAAGATAGTCGGTAGGTGTTGAAATGAGGGCGAGTATAGACTTTGGACCAAAAGTTCTTTAACAATAGGGTTTCGGTTAGAGAGTGAATGTCAATATCAGCACATGTTTAGGGTCACTCACAATGATGAACTGGGGAAAATATGTAGCAAAGCAGATATCAATAGAGATATTAGGAAATCAGGTATAGTACAAAGTGAGTGATAATATTAGACATTTTCAACAGGGTTGAACTTGACTGTATAATCTTAGGGAAAAATAAATATGGAGTCACAAATAGATTGACATTTGAGAGCATTAGGCAATTTAGACATAGATGTTTTAGTAATCCATGGTCAATTTCCATTTAGGCTTTGGTACAATCATAAAGGTGAACTTTGCATTTTGTGTCCAGATTATTACAGTGATAAAATGTATATGTAGATCAGGTGGAGTATTTCTTCCACTGTTTCTGGGAGCAATATTTTGAAGATGCATAAATTAGTATTGGGGGTACAAATGGGTGTACCATGTGTTTATGAATATTGAGATAATGCATGAAGAGACCATACTGAGAATTAAAAATATAACTGGTTCCAACTTTAAATAATGGAATGAATTGATATCTGAAAATATACATGAAATCTTATATTGATACACATACATTCATTACAACCATTTATACATCTAATGGAAATATTAGGGTTATGGATAATCATGAAAATTGTGTATATTTTGCTTCAAAAATCATTATGAAAATCAAAAATAATGTGTTTGGAAAGAAGTTTCATGATAAGACCAGTCAAGTAACCTGCAGGAATACGTGTGTTCTGAAGCAGAAAGTGATTGAAAGTGAAACAAATACCTGTAAATTTGATAACTTTTGGATTAAATATATATCCTATGATGTGCAAAAAAAGAAGAAATAGTAATTTACCAGTGTTGAATAGGAATAAACGTCAAAATACATAAAATGTCCCATAGGAATCAACTTGCTTTGATATTAAACTGGGTCAGTTACTATAAAAATATTAGGATTTGTGTGCACCGTTCACTGAAGTTAGCTTTCAGTACTAGGTAACAAATATGAATTTCAGGTGGATGAATATTTCTGGAATAATCTTCTGAAAAGTTGATTATAAATCCAAGTACATGAACATGAATAAATTTATGGAGTGTATAAAAGACACATATATTTCATGTTTTGAAGAACCTGGAGAATATATATATATATATACAAAAAACACACACAGAGACATTAAAAACTGGCAATATATATGCCAATAGAAATTCATCATGAAATATATATCATCCATTGAAGCAAAAATATTTATTTTACTAAACATGGATTTAAGTAAAATGTTGTTAAACTAGGAAGCTCACCCATAGGTTGAATTTTCAGTTCCAACAGTGTTTAGGAGGAGTGATCTCTTCTCACAATTTGTATCTGCCATGTCATCCACCTCACAAAAATATAAGTGTGATACCAGGTAGGATTCAATATGTGCATTAAAAATACATGTTCTGAATAGGCTTCAGAGAAAGGGAAACAAGAATTCACATATTTGTTAACTTTAAATCACATGGAGAACTTTTTCATTTAAAAATTGACTAGATTTGTAACACCTACCCTTTATCATGCAAAAGGCAAGTCCAACTATACAACAGGCCTCCTCTGAACTGGTTGTATTTCTATTTTGTTTGGGTTATTTTTCTCCATCATATTAGGATTAGTAGTGAGAGTCTAGTAGGGTATGGGTAAGTGTCAGGGATTCAGAATTTCGAATGGAAAATAGGAAAATTAATCTCATGTGTATTCAAATATGTGCTACACAAAAATCTCCCCACTCTGATCCAGAACAATGCCTTGACATTTCCTTCACCACAAGTAAGACACAATTAGAGGAGAAGAGTTAGAAAATTTGTGAATACATATCCGGAATGGAAAATGCTCAGGAGTTCACAACCTTGGAGTTGGGAGAGGAGTATCCAAAAGTAAGGGATAGGGTAAACACTCCACAAACATGAAGTTCTTTTGGCCTAAAGACTTCTTGACAAACTGCCTCTGAGTTTGGGCACTTAAAGTATATGTTGTTGTCAGGAGATTTAGCTTCCTTTGTAGTGAGACCATCAAATCTGGAATGGCATCTATGTGACCTGGAGGACATGGTTTCTTGTTTTCCAATGAACATTAGGCAGCAGTGATGAATTCTATCTTTGTCGGCAATTTTTGGCCACCTGGGTCTAAGTGTCTGCCCGCGTGGACTGTGAAGTCATTTGGTCATCCTCCACTTTTCGTGGTGTTTCTGGCTGCTGCACTCGTAGTTTGGTGTTGCTTCAAAAAATACAAGGAGTTCATCAGGGACACAGTGCTGGAGGGAGTTCTGTCAGGTGTGGTGGGTCAGGGTTTACAGGAGAATGCACCAACCAGGCTTCTATCCCACATAGCTTGCCCCCTTGACAAGAGCAACCTGATTCTGAACATTGCCCTGAAACCCCTCTATATAATAAGATGCCTTTACATATAAGGGTCTGCTGGCAGCAGCATGTCAGTCACAAGCCATTTGGAAGTCAAAGACATATTCACATGGCCCCACCACAGATGTTTATCACACACCTTCACACCACAGCTCTAGGCCCACTACTCAGCAGGCTCCAACTTACAGGCATCTCTGTTCTACTCCATTTTCATGAAACCCAGTCAATCAAGGCATTGTCTGGTACACTCATGATCAGGAACCAGATATCCAAAGGTTCTCCAGTGCCACCTGGTCATGGGAATTTCAAACCTTGCATGGTATTTATCTAGCCATTTTTCAAAAATGAATTTGAGACACTCTGGGTTTCAATTAATTCAGGAACCATTAAATGGTGAGGAAGCTCATTTCAATGAAAGCTCTAGAGAACTCTCATAGGCAAGGCTACATAAACAGAGGCCAAATGGTAACATAAGCAAGGCCCATTGAGGTCTACAATGTTAGGTCCATGTGTGTTTTGACTCTCATTGATGGCTGCCAAGTCTTTCAGAATAAAATCATGTGATATCCTTGCAAAGATTCCCAGTTTTCTGTGCAAAGCCACCCTGGGCCTAGATCACAGATACCAAGAGCGAATCTCATGCGTGGCCTCCTAAAATCTCAAAACAATTCATGGCAATACTTCACTGAGGTCAGTTCCAGAAAGCAGTCTCTAAGGGGAATCACACAACAGTTCAAGCCCAGGTGAACACAGTTATCTCTTCCAACTGACACACAAATGACCACAATTAAAACCAAAACACTTCGACATGGCCCTCATTTTCTTCCATATAGACACTCATCATAACCTCTGGCTGGAGGTTTTCATGAGGAGCGCAGTCCAAGACAGTGTCCAAAATAAGCTCCCTTGCCACTCATTTGCTAAAGTCAGGGTGGCCTGGACATACTTTCTGTGAACCAGGCGTGATGAAATAGGCATGCTGTGAAGACTACACCGCTTCTCTACTTTGAGGCCAACTGACTCAGAGGTTAAGATTCTTTATGTGAATTGGAGTCATGAGAAAACCCAAGCACCTCTGCAGGGCTTTGGAGAACTCCTCTGACCCAAAGGATCCCTATTGATGGAAGTCAGGAACCTCACAGAGGAAGGCGAGACGTCATCCACAAGAACTGCTCTTTTGGCCATTTTGGTTTTGGATGCACACATGGGATCTTTCTTTAGATCCATCAGGTGCTGAGAATCTAAGCCACAGCCTCACACAGGGCCAAGAGGCTAAATCACACACATCCCTTTCCAAAGCAATAAAGCAAAGGGCCATAGGTGATGCCCATTCGTTTTCATTTGAAAACTGTTTTCCTCAGGCTTCACAAAGGGGTGGCCTGAGGCAAAGAACTTCTTGAAATTAAGGGCAACAGAACATTATGTAAGCAAAAGGCCCAAAGCAGGGTTTCTCCACTGATACTTTACTGGTCACACTGATATCTGAGTTTTCTGAGATGCTCGCCATTCCCTGCAGATATCCAGTACATGGCCATGTCACAGAGCTTGGAGGTGGTACATATCTTGGACAAAAAAACATGAGCCAATTCTGGAGATTGGAAAGAATTCAGGAAGAAAATTGGTAATTAGGAAGATAGTAGGTGTTGCCCATCCTTAAGGAAAGCCGCAACCCATTCATAAATTGGGCAGGTTGAATGCTGGGAAGCTTTCTACTAGACAGGACAAATACATTGATGCATTCTCGTTTCTAATGTATACAACCACGGACACAGTGGAATACACAGACATAGAAACACTCGCCTTGTCAAACGACTTACTAGAAACAGTACACTCCAAAAAAAAAAAAAAAAAACTAACCGCCTTTCCTACCTATTCTCAGAAGATGAGACAAAATCATAAACCCACAACCACACCCACAAAGTCACCTCCTTCCCCCAAGTAGGTCTGTGACTCTACGGAGTGTCCTCTGACTGGTGGGCCATACAATGTTTCCCCGAAATGTCCTGTCCTGTCTCAGATCTGGTCTACTTGGCCAACTCTTTTAAGTTGTCAGAAGGGAATTTTGAGCCACTACCTGCTTTCTCAGGAAAGGCCCCTCTTCAGAGCTCTCCTTGCTTTTGGCATCATAATATCAGTAGGAACAAAGAAAGACTGACTCTGTCTTTGGTAAATCCAAGCAAGTGAGCCCACTGGGACTGGGACTGGGACTGGCTCTGTATGCCTGGCTTCCAGGATCCCAAGTTCAGAGAGATCCATCACAAAGGAAGTGAGGTGAGGTCACTTCCTTCAGGAACTGAATGAATTCACTGTCTTGTAAACCATTTTGTCCTAATAGTTGCTTCCAAGGGTCCCATTAGATGGAGGGTTCCCCTACTTCCTCTGAAATGTTCACAAGTTAGAATGGTATGTCAACCTTAGGAACCCGGGAATAGCTATCCACACAGGCCTGGTTTGGTCCTTCTCCTCTACATTAAGAAGAGAGAGGCTGATTCAGACACATCCCTTCATCCTGACCAGGGTGTTTGACATGGAAGATGACTTTTGCTCTCTCAGGTCCTTCATACATGACTATATCTTCTCCAGGGTTCATTTCTACATGGATCTTTGAAGTTCTCAGCAGGTGGAAGATCCCCTACATTCCTGTATTGTAAGACCAACTCTGTCCCTGCTTTTCATTAAATTTAGATTGAGGGAACAGTGTATTCTTAGGGTTAATAAAATGTTTGAATTGGGTTAGGAATCATTCTGCGGGATGAATAATGGTATTGGGAACCTGCGATATTTATAAAAATATAGAGGTTAAATATATGAATAAAAACAGAAATCTAGGTAATTTTGAAGCCTAGAGGGCATTGGGCCCTTGATTGGGATACTTAACTTTGATTTACATTGTGCACAGATGTCTCAGAAAAATAGATATATAATGGCATAGAACCTTGTACCTTGGATGATTGAATGTCGAAGAGAACATCCAGTCAAAAACGGATAGTCGGTAGGATTAGGTAGATAGTAGGTTTAGGAAGAAGTGTCAATATAGGATTTGGAATATATGTTCTATCGCAATAGTGTTTTCGTTAGAGAGTGAAAGTAAACATAACTTCATGTGAAGGGTCAGTCACAATGATGAACTGGGGAAAATATGTAGGAAACCACATATCAATAGAGACATAATGAAATCAGGCAAAGTATAAAGTGAGTGATATGATTAGGCATTTTCAACAGGGTAGAGTTTGAATATATAATCTCTGGAAGAAACAAATATGTAGTCACCAACAGGATTGATAATTGAGAGGATTAGGCAACATGGACAGGAATGTTTTTAGTAATCCATGTTCACTTTCCATTCAGACTCCGGTACAATCATAAGTGTGACATTTACTTTTTGTGTCCCGAATATTACTGTGATAAAATGTGTATGTAGATCTGGTGACATGAGTATTTCTTACACCATTTCTGGCAGTAATATTTAGAAGACATATACATAAGTATTGGTTGTACAAAGAGGTGTGCCCTGTGTCTATGAATATAGAGATAATGCATGAATTGACCACACTGTGAATAAATAATATAGCTGATTCCACTTTAAATAATGGATGGAATTGATATCTGAAAATATTTAAGATATCTTATATTGATATAAAATCATTCATTCCAACCAGTTATACATCTATTGTTAATATTAGTGTTATTGTTTATCATGAACGGTGTCTGAGTTTCGCATCAAAAATGATTATGAAAATTGAAAATAATGTGTTTTGTAAAGAAGTCTCATGAAAAGACCAGTCAAGAAACATGGATGAATACATGTGTTCTGAAGAAGGAATTGATTGAAAGTGAAACAAATGCCTATAAATTTGCGAAACTGTGGATGAAAAATATATCCTATGATGTGCATAAACTGAAGAAATCATAATGTACCAGTGTTGAATAAAAATGAACGTCAAAACACACAGCATGTCCCATTGGAATCTACTCGCATTGATGTTAAACTGGGTCAGTTACTGTAGAAATATTAGGATTTGTATGCAACATTCACTGAAGTTAGTTTTCACTAGTAGGAAAAAATATGTATTTCAGGTGGATGAATATTTCTGAGAATAATCATGTGAAAATTTGATTATAAATCCACATACATGAATATGAATGAATTTAGGAAGTGTGTAATAAGACACATATATTTCATATTTTGAAAAATCTGGAGACTGTATATATATATATATATATATATATATATATATATATATATATACACACAGACATTAAAAAGTAGCAATATATATGCCAATCGAAATTCACCATGAAATATAAATCATCCACAGATGCAAAAATATTCATTTTACTGAACATGGATTTATGTATAATGTTGTTCATCTAGGAAGCTCACCCATAGGTTTAATTTTCTGTTCCAACAGTGTTTAGGAGCTGTGATGTCTTCTCGCAATTTGTATCTGCCAAGTAAGCCACCTCACAAGATTGTACGAGTGGTACCAGGTAGGATTCTGTATGTGCATATAAAAATACATGTGCTGAATATGCTACGGAGAAAGGGAGACACAAATTCATACATTTGTTTACTTTAAAAACACATGGAGAACTCTTTAAATAAAAAAATTAACTAGTTTATACCTTCTACCCAATATAATGCAAAACACAATTCCAACTACACACCATGCCTTCTCTGAACTGCTTGTATTTCTATTCCGTTTGGGTTATTTTACTCCACCATATTAGGATTAGTAGTCAGAGTCTAATAGGGTATATGTTAGTGTCAGGGATTTAGTATTCTGAATGAAAAATTGGAAAATGAATCCAATGTGTATGCAAATATGTGCTACACAAAATTTTTCCCACTCTCATCCAGAACAATGCCTTGACAATACTTTCACCCCAAGTAAGACACAATTAGGGAAAAAGAGTTAGGAATTCTGAGAATACAAATCTGGAATGGAATATGATCAGTAGTTCACAAACTTGGAGGTGGTAGAGGAGTTTCCAAAAGTAAGGGACAGGGTCAAAACTCTCCATATAACAAGATGCCTTTACAAATAAGGGTCTGCTGGCTGCATCCTGTCAGTCACAAGGCATTTGGAAGCCAATGGCAGATCGAAATGGCCCCAGCGCATATTTTGTGTCACACACCTGCCCAACATTGCTCTAGGCCCACTGCTCAGCAGGCTCCAACTTACTGGCATATCTGATCTACACCATTTTCATGAAACCCAGTCAATCAAGGCACCGTCTGGTATACTCATGATCAGCAACAGGACATCCAAAGTTTCTCCAGTGCCACCTGGTCATGGGAATTTCAAAAATTTCATGGTATTTATCTAGCCATTTTTCAAGGATGAAGTTGGAGGCACTATGGGTTTCAATTAATTCAGGAACCATTAAATGGTGAGGAAGCTCATTTCAATGAATGCTCTGAAGAACTCTCACAGGCAAGTCTTCCCAAAGAGTGGCCAAAAGGTCACATGAAGCCAGACCCATTGAGGTCTACAATGTGAGTTCAATGTGTGTTTTGACTCTCAACTATGGCTGCCAAGTCTTTAAAAATAAAATCATGTTATATCCTGGCTGAGATTCCCAGTGCTCTGTGGAAATCCACACTGGCCTTAGATCTCAGTTTCCAAGGGTCACTCTCATGCGTGGCCTAATAAAATCCCGACAAAATTTATGGCAATACTGCTCTGAGGTCAGTTCCAGAACTCAGTCTCTAATGGGAGTCACACCAGAGTTCAAGCCCAGGTCGACCCAGTCATCTCTTCCAACCACGATACAAATGTCCACAATTAAAACCAAAACACTCCCACATGGCCCTCATCTTCTTCCATATAGACACTAATCATTACCTCTGGTAGCAGGTTTCCATGAGGGGCGCAGCCCACAACAGTGTCCAAAATAAGCTCCCTTTTTCCCTCATTTTCCTAAAGTCTGTGTGGCCTAGACACCCTTCCTGTTAACCAAGAGTGATCAAATAGGCATGCCGTTAATGCTGCTTTGCTTCTCCAATTTGAGGCCAAATTACTGTGCGGTTTAGATTCTTTATGTGAACTGGAATCATGAGAAAACCCATGCACCTATAGGCTAGCCTCTACAGGGCTTTAAATATCTCATTTGACCCAAAGTATCACTATTCTCACTTAATGGAGGTCAGGAACTTTACATAGGAAGGCGAGAGACTTCATCTACAATATCTGCTCTTTTAGCCATTTTTGTATTGGATGCACACATCAGATATTTCTTTGGATCCATCTAGTGCTGAGAATCTAAGCCACAGCCTCACACAGTGCCAAGAGGCTGATTCAGACACATCCCTTTCCAAAGCAATTAAGCACAGAGCCACAGGTGATGCCCATTCATTTCAATTTGAGAACTCTTTTCTTCAGGCTTCACAAAGGGGAGGCCTGAGGCAGAGACCTTCCTGACATTCAGGGCAATAAAACAATAGGTAAGCAAAAGGCACAAAGCAGGCTTTCTCCACTGAGACTTTACTGGTCATACTGATATCTGAGTTTTCTAAGAAGCTCGTCATTCCCTTCAGGTATCCAGTACATGTCCATGTCACAGAGCTTGGAGGTGGTACATATCTTGGGCACAAAAGCATGAGCCTATTCTTTAGAGAGGCCAGAATTCAGGAAGAAAACAGGAACTTTGGAGGATAGCAGATGTTGCCCATCCGTAAGTCAAGTAGCAGTCCATTCATAAATTGGGCAGTATGAATTTCAGGCTGGCAAGCTTTCTACTAGACAGGACACATCCATTGATGCATTCTCTCTTCTTATGTCTACAACCACGAACACCGTTTTATATACAGACATAAAAACACTCGCCTTGTCAAAGTACTTACCAGAAAGAGTTCACTCAATCCAAACAAACCGCCTTTGATACCTATTCTCAGAACAAGTGAAAACCACAAACCTACACCTACACCCATAAAGGCACCTCCTTTCCCTAAGTAATTCTGAGACTATTTGGAGTGTCCTCTGACTAGTGGGCCACAGCATGTTCCCTTTAAATGGCATGTTCTCTCTCAGATCTGTCCTCCTTAGCCAACTCTGTAAAGTTGTCAGGAGCCAGCATTGAGCAACTACCTTTTTCTCAGGAAAGGCCCCTCTTCAGAGCTCTCTTGGCATTTTGCCATCCTCACATCAGTAGGTACCAAGAAAGACTGACACTGTCTTTGGTAAATCCAAACAAGTGAGACCACTGGGACTGGGACTGGGACTGGCTCTGTGTGCCTGGCTTCCTGGATCCCAAGTTCAGATAGTTCCATCAACAAGGAAGTGAGGTGAGGTCAATTCCTTCAGGAACTGAATGAGGTCACTGCCTTGGCAACCACTTTGTCCTAACATTTGCTTCCAAGGGTCCCATGAGATGCAGGCTGCCCCTACTACCTGTGACAGTTTCACAAGTTAGAATGGTATATCAACCATAGGCACCCGGGAACAACTCTCTAAACAGGCCTGGTTTGGTCCATCTTCTCTACATTAAAATTTGAGAGCCTGATTCAGACACAACCCTTCATACTGACCAGGTTGTTTTCCATGGAAGATGACTTTTGCTCTCTCAGGTCCTTCATAGCTGCCTACATCTTCTCCAGTGATCATATCTGCATGGATCTTTGAGGTTCTCAGCAGATGAACAATCCCCTACATTCCTGTATTGTAATACCAACTCTGTGCCTGCTCTTCTGTAAAGTTAGATTGAGGGAAGAGTGTATGGTTATGTTTAATAACATGTTTGATATGGGTTAGGAATTATTCTGCTGGATGAATAATGGTATTGGGAACCTGAGATATTTATAAGAATATAGAGTTGGAATATTGTAATGGTCGGGCAGGCATAGGAGGAAGAGACCACCAAGAGACTGTCTCATGCAACAACAAAGGGTTTATTGAGGGTCCAGCATGCTGGGGCTCAGAGCTCACTTGAATAGAGCATAGAGTCCTGAGAACAGCTTAAACAGAGCTTATATACTTTCCTTGGAGAGGGCAGGGAGGGAAATTTATTGATGCGTCAGGGAGAGTGGGCAGTTTGCTTTCAACGGGATGATGGAGTACATTCTGCAGTTTGGCAGTTGGGGACAGCACATTCTGGGAACAAGATTAGCAAACAGTTCTCAAGATTTCAACAGTGTTTTATTAAGCATACAGAAAAATAGGAAGTGACAAGTACCTATTTTATTAACTTTTTATTCCCCAATTCTTCTTCTGGTTACTTTTAATCATGAAAGTGATCATTGAAGGGTGTCACATTTTATGTCTCCTAGTGGGGTATATTGTTGTCTGATTACCATAAGTTTAAATTGTCCAATTTGAGCTTCGAGAAAGGAAACTACATGGTTGAGCCAACAGGGTCCTACAGTTAGCAATAATATGAGGATTATTAATGGACAGGCCTGGGCTGATGAAAGCATAGTTAACCAGAGGGACTGTGTGAACCAAGACTCAAACCACCCTTTTTGGGCCTCTCTCTCTCGTTGACACTCTTAAAGGCATTTTCTTAATATACTCATAGGTTCTTATACAACTCCAGTATGGTCGGCATAAAAACAACCTTCTTCCCTCAATGCAGCACAAAGTCCCCCTTCTCTCATGAAGAGAAGGTTTAACCCTCGCCTGTTCTGTAAAACAACTTCAGAGAGAGAGGTTAAACATTCCTGTAAAGCTGTGATGGAGGTTTTATTATCTTTAATTTTTGTTCTATTGCTGCTTCTAATTGGGTCATTTGTTGTGTCCCATGGACTAGGGTTCCTGTGCTCACTCCTGCAGCAACTCCTATTCCTAATAGGATGGCTAAAGTGAGAGATACAGGTTCCCGGTGGAAACAGGTTGTATGCCCTCCGATTTGATCTTTAAATGAACATGCATCATCCTAGAACACTCTGGGAAACATCTGCACCATTACATAATTAATCACATCTGTTGACCATTTCATGAAAACATAAACAATGTTTAAGTATATAGAATTATACTGTTGTAGGTACGGAAAAGGAAAGGAATCTAAGATAGCACCGAAGACAGGGAAACAGCCCTATTTGGTTGCAAACGGATTTAGAGGGTATTGCTTCTGTTGTAATCAATTAATCTTCTGAACCCCAAGTTTAGGTAGTTTCAGAATTTGTACCCAACATGTAAGGGAAGGGGCTCAGAAGTTCACAGTCTGCAGAAGTTCACAAAAAGCAGTTTTTGTTTCTGTTATTTTTTCCTCTGTTCTTGGCAAGTTAACTTTTCAAGGACACTTGGGACAGGGAGAGCTTTTTTTTTTCTCTTTTTTTTTCTCCCTGCCAGCTGTTACCATGGAGCCTAGTTGGTAACTTCTTTACTTAGAATTGTAGCCATCTCTGAGAATCCCCAGCTCAAGGCCAGAGGCCTTGTTCACTTATTTTGTGAAAAACTCGTAAGGGGGTGTCTAGCTTAGGAGTGCTGATTTTTCCAGCCACTGGCCAAGTAGAACAGGGCGACATGAAAACACGGAGTTTATCTACATTGAATTCTTTTATAGGGACTCTTTTGCTGAAAGTCCTAAAGTCAGCAATGGTGAAGACTTCTGGAGAAGGTCATATAAGACTTTTCTGTGGGCCTGGTGAAGAGGGGCAAGACGTGGAAAGCAAGGCTGAGAGCAGCTCCGTTTATCTGAGAATTAGGAAGGAGAGATGTAAAAGAATATTGGGAAAGGGGTTTGTGATTTTCCTGGCAACAAAAACTTGAGCAGTAGAACAGGTAGAGCAGAGGGGACGACAGGAGTGAGTATCCCAAAAAGCCTGTGAGTGACTTTAAATTCTTAGTCACCTGTTTTCAGTGATGACAAGGCAACTTTAAAGGTCACTTTCATTACATCTTGGATAGTGGTCTGAGGGATCTCCTCAGCTGGTTTGAGCTTTGGGTTAGCTGGTAAGAGGACCTGATGGGACCTGCTCTGGGCACTTACTGGAGAAAAGAGGACTGAGTGGGTGGAGGGGTACCTCAGTACCTGATACCTCAGCAAGGGCGCAATTGTCTGAGAACCGGCCGAGGTTTGGTTTTTTGATCTAGTAAATGGAGGGGAGAAATCAGGTTGCTCAGGTGGGAGTGAAAGCAGAGAGTCTGGAGCAGAAGGCTGAGGGTTAGGATCTATTGGAGAAGCATAGTTCAGGACGTGAGTGAAGGAGGGAAAAGGTCTTCACATAGGGGAATCTCCTTCCACCCTTTTGATCACTTGTAGAAGTTAAAAATGTCATGCATAATTTGAGGATCTAGAGAGCCTTCTGGGGTCCATCAGTTTTGGTTGTCTAATTGGTAATATGGCCAATGCTGTGTACTGAATTTGATGGGGAGTTTGGGTTCCACCAGGCAGTCCCTGTATGCTAACATCCCCATGACTTACAGAAGAAGTTGGCTTTTTCCCCTCACAGCCGTGGCTCTTTGTGGCTTTGATAGTCTGCCGTGCAAACATAGTAATCTGGGCTAGCCAACCTGCATCTTGCTCGCGTGTCCCTACATCCATAATGTTTGTTTCCATTATCGATGATACAGAAGGTATTTAATAGAATTTTAGTGGGATCCACTTTATCAGATATATCCCAATAGGAAAAACCTATAGCCAGCTGACAAATGTCTGGGTGGAGAGATGGCCACCAGGTCCCTATGGGGGCTGTAAGCGAGATAGACCATACTTCTTCTCTAGTAGGATTTGTGATCAGCCATCGCTGATGAACCACCTGATGAGGTTTAGGACTACTGGTGGCCAAGGGGAGAGTCTATAGCCTTATTCATATGGTGAAAACACAATTTGAAAGGGCTACTAGTCATTTCCAGTTTCCAGCAAGAGTCTGGACAGAGCGCAGGCTTGAGATGAGAGGCATGGATCCAGGAATTGATTCCGTATACATTTACTGATGTAGGTGTTATAAGTAGTACCTGGTATGTTCCTTTCCATCGGGGTTCCAGGAATGAAACCTGATGTCTTCTTATGTAGATGAAGTCTCTTAAATTATATTGAAGTGGAGTCCCCTTGTCCCCAGTTTGGTAGGCCGTGGCCAGCTGTTTGAACAGATATCAATGAGTTCTTTCAAGAGCTTTAAGTCTGTCAAGCTAGGGGGTGTGGAAGGGATCCTTAGGTCTTAGAGTTGGGGTTAGGTCCCTTACTGGAGGAAGGGCACCATAGAGAATTTCACAGGTGGTGAGGTTACACAAAGAAACAGAGGGAGTATTTCTTGCATGAAACAGTGGATAAGGCAGGAGCATAGTCCAATCTTTTATGCAGGTCTCTAAGAGTAATTTCGTAAAGGTCTATTTAATGGTTCTATTTATTTTTTCTACCTGTCCTGAGTTCTGGGGTCTATAAGCATAATGTAACTACCAATTAATAACCAGGGTACTGGTTAACCTATTCTCAGAACATGAGACAAAAAAAGAATCCCACACCAACACCCACAAAGGCACCTGCTTCCCCCAAGTACATCTGTGACTATCTGGAGTATTCTCTGACTGGTGGGTCATACTATGTTCCCCAAAAATAGCCTGTCTTGTCTCAGATCTGGTCTTCGTGGCCAACTCTGCGAAGATTTCAGGAGCCAGCATGAGCCACTACCTGCTTTCTCAGGAAAGGCCCCTCTTCAGAGCTCTTCTGGCATTTGGCCATCCCCACATCAGTAGGTACCATGAAAGACTGACTCTGTCCCTGGTAAATCCAAAGAAGTGAGCCCACTAGGAGTAGGACTGGGACTGGCAATGGGTGCTTGGCTTCCTGGATCCCAAGTTCAGAGAGTTCCAACACCAAGGAAGTGACGTGAGGTCACTTCCTTCAGAAACTGAAAGAGGTCACTCCCTTGGCAACCACTTTGTCCTAACAGTTGCTTCCTATGGTCTCTTGAGATGGAGGATGCCCCTACTTCCTGTGACACTTTCACAAGTTAGAATGGTATATAAACCATAGGCACTCAGGAATAGCTCTCCACACAGGCCTGGTTTGATCCATCTTCTCTACATTAATAAGAGAAAGGCTGATTCAGATACACTCCTTTATCCTGACCAGGTTGTTTGCCATGGAAGATGACTTTTGCTCTCTCAAGTCCTTCATAGCTGCCTACATCTTCTCCAGGAATGATTTCTGCATGGACCTTTGAGTTTCTAAGCAGGTGGAAGATCCCCTACATTCCTGTATTGTAAGACCAACACTGTCCCCGCTCTTCTGTAAAGTTAGATTGAGGGAACAGTGTATGTTAGGTTTAATAACATGTTCAATTTGGGTTAGGAATCATTCTTCGGGATGAATAATAGTATTGGGAAACTCTCTCAGATCTGGTCTCCTTGGCCAACTCAGTGAAGTTTTCAGGAACCAGTGGTGAGACACTGCCTGCTTTCTCATGAACTGGCCCTCTTCAGAGCTCTCCTGGCATTTGGCCATCCTCACATCAGTAGGTACCAAGAAAGTCTGACTCTGTCCTTGGTAAATACAAACATGTGAGCCCACTGGGATTGGGACTGGGACTGACTCTGGGTGCCTGGCTTCTTGGATCCCCAGTTCAGAGAGTTCCATCACCAAAGAAGTGAGGTAGGTCACTTCATTCAGAAACTGAATGAGGTCACTGCCTTGGCAAACACTTTGTCCTAAAAGTTGTTTCCTAGGTTCCCATGAGATGGAGCCTGCCCCTACTTACTGTGACACTTCAAGCTAAGAATTGTATATCAAAAATCGGCACCCGGGAACAGCTCTCCACACATGCCTGATTTGGTCCAACTACTCTACATTAAGAAGAGAGAGGCTGATTCAGACACATCCCTTCATTTTGACCTGGTTGTTTTCCATGGAAAATGAATTTTTCTCTCTCAGGTCCTCCATAGCTGTCAACATCTTCTCCAGGGATCATTTCTGTAAGGACCTTTGAGGTTCTCAGCAGGTGGAAGATCCCCTACACTCCTGTATTGTAAGACAAACTGTGTCCTTACTCTTTTGTAAAGTTAGATTGATGGAAGAGTGTATGGTTAGGATTAATAACATATTCGATTTGAGTTAGGAATGATTCTGCAGGATGAATAATGGTATTGGGAATCTGCGATATTTACAAGAATAAATAGATGAAATGTAAGTATGAAAACAGAAATCTAGGTAAGATTTGAAGCCCAGAAGGGAATTGGGCCTTTGATTGTGACACTTAGCTTTGAATTATGTTCTGCACAGATGTCTCAGATAAATCGATATAAAATGGCATAGGACCTTGTACCTTGGATGATTGAATGTCGAAGAGAATATCCAGTCAAAAGGGGACAGTAGGTGGATTAGGAAGATAGTAAGTAAGTTTAGAAAAAAGAATGAGTATAGGCATTGGACCAAAAGTTCTTTAGCAACAGGGTTTCGGTTAGTGAGTGAATGTCAATGTCAGCACATGTGAAGAATGAGTCACAATGATGAACTGGGGAAAATATGTAGGAAAGCAGATATCTATAGAGACATTATGAAATCAGACAAAGTATAAAGTGAGTGATAGTATTAGATATTTTCAACAGGGTTGAATATGAATATATAATCTTAGGAAGAAACAAATATGTAATCATTAATAGGATTGACATTTGAGAGCATTAGCCAAATTGGACATGGATTTTTTTAGTAATCCATGTTTACATTCCATTTAGTCTTTGGTACAATCATAAGTGTGAACTTTGCATTTTGTGTCCAGAATATTACTGTGATAAAATGTTTATGTACATCAGTTGACAGAGTATTTTTTTCCACCATTTCTGGGAGCAATATTTTGAAGACATATAAATTAATATTGGGGGTACAAAGAGGTGTACCCTGTGTCTATGTATGTAGAGATAATGCATGAAGAGACCATACTGTGAATAAATAATATAACTGATTACACTTTAAATAATCGATTGAATTTATATCTGAAAATATGCAGAAAATCTTATATTGATATACAATCATTAATTCCAACCAATTATACATATAATGGTAATATTACTTTAATGGTTTATCAAGACGGGTGTGTGAGATTTGCTTCAAAGCGATAATGGAAATTGAAAATAATGTGTTTGGAAAGAAGTCTCATGAAACGAGCAGTCAAAAAACATTAAGGAATACATGTGTTCTGAATCAGGAAGTGATTGAAAGTGAAACAAATGCCTATCAATTTGATAAATTGTGGATGAAATATTTATCCTATGATGTGCATTAACTGAAGAAATAGTAATGTACCAGAGTTGAATAAAAATGAACGTCAAAATACACTTCATGTCCCATAGGAATCTATACGCATTGATGTTAAACTGGGTGAGTAACTGTAGAAATATTAGGAGTTGTGTGCACCATTCACTGAAGTTTGTTTTCAGTACTAGGAAACAAATATGTATTTCAGGTGGATGAATATTTCTGATAATAATCTTGTGAAAAGTTGATCATAAATCCACATATATGAATATGAATGAATTTAGGGAGTGTATAATAAGACACATATATTTCATATTTTGAAAAATCTGGAGAGTATATATATATATATATATATATATATATATATAAAACACACACACAGACATTAAAAAGTAGCAATATATATATGGCAATCTAAATTAATCATGAAATATATATCATCCACAGATCCAAAAATATTCATTTTACTGAACATGGGTTTATGTATAATGTTGTTCAACTAGGAAGCTCACCCATAGGTTGAATTTTCAGTTCCAACAGCGTTTAGAATGAGTGATCTATTCTCACAAATTGTATCTGCCAATTCATCCACCTCACAAGAATGTACGTGTGGTACCAGGTAGGATTTGATATGTGCATATAAAAATACATGTGTTGAATAGGCTACAGAGAAAGGGAGACAGGAATTCAAATATTTGTTAACTTTCAAACACATGGAGAACTATTTAAATTGAAAATTTGCTAGATTTATAACTCCTACACTACATAATGCAAAAGGCAAGTCCAACTATGCACCATGCCTCCTCTGAACTGCTTGTATTTCTATTTTGTTGGGGTAATTTATCTCCATCATATTTGCATTAGTAGTCAGAGTCCAGTAGGGTAGGTTTTAGTGTCAGGGATTAAGTATTTCGAATGAAAAATTAGATAATGAATCCAATGTGTATGCAAAAAATCTTCCCATTCTCATCCAGAACAATGCCTTGACATTACATTCGCCCCAAGTAATACACAATTAGAGGAGAAGAGTTAGAAAATCTGTGAATACATATCTGGAATGGAAAATGCTCAGGAGTTCACAAGCTTGGATGTGGAAGGGGAGTTTCCAAAAGTAAGGGACAGGGTTGATAGACCCAACCTGATCATTTATTAAAATTGGGAGCCCACTTGCCAGAAAGCCATGAAAAGATAATTTTGGATTTATTATAAATTACTGCAAATTCTGAACCTGCTTGGAATGTTTGCCCATGCCTTAAACTCACCCATGCCTGGCTCTCTGACCAGATTGCAGCCCTCTCTGAAACTTTAGTGACACCTCATAAATATTTTCTTTCCCTGGCCAGACAACGAGTCTCTGAGGCTCTAATGGTCCTCATAATTTCTGATGTTGGGGTGAGCTTAAAAAAAAATGTAAACTACCGTTAGTGTGATGCTTGTTAAAGTTCTGTTATCTGTAACCCCCTTTTTGTGCATCTTTCTGGGCTATATAGCTGGGCTATAGGAAAGGTGGGTTTGCTGTCTTGCTCCCGCCATTTTGGGAGGGAGAGGTAGCCTTTCCCTTTGAAATAATTAGCTTGCCTTAATTTGATTTTACTAGGAGTCAGTGGTCTTTACATGCGTTCCTGGTCTAATATTTTGGAGTTCCCCAGTGAGATGACCCTGCCGGACAAGATCACAAGACCAGACTGCTGTAAATTCTGAAGTTGGCCTTCCTTCCAGGGCTCCAAGCTTGAGAGCAACTCTAGGGTTTGTGCAACTTGAGATGGTCCAAGGCCTTGGAGTTAGCCTTCAGTTCAGGGAGCACTGCAGTGAACCACCGCATTAAAACTATTAGCAAGCACCTGGTGGAGGAGGCATCCATAGGTAATTGGTGCCTTTATAACATCTGATATCCGGTTAAGGGAGATCTCTTCTGATGACAGAGAGGTGGACTGAGGAGGCTCACATATACTCCTGTCTGGGACAGTAACAAGAATCATTCTGTCATCTGTTCTGTTCTCTAGGGAATTCATCTGGAAGGGTAGAGAGGTGCCAACGGGCACGCATGCGCTCCTACGGGGAGCTTTAGGAAGACATTGCATTGCTCCTCTGTTTTCCTGTTTCGGCGCCGGATTTCTGTTTTTTTTTTTTTTTGTTGTTGTTGTTGTTGTTTTTGTTTTGTTCTGTGTTCTATATGTTTTTTGTTTGTTTGTTTTTGTGCATTTTGTTGTGTGATTTCTGTGGTGAAAACTTAAGGATATCGGACATGAAAATAAAGCAAGTAAGCCTGACACCCTTTGGACTGAGTTTAAAGGAACTGCATTGAACTTTACACCCGTTTGTTAAGCAGTATGATAGAAGCCCCTAGCTGGCTGCCTGGAGCACACTCACTGCAGAGGGCAGTGCCTGCGGGGGACCTAAGAACTGAGTATCTCTCAGGTTAATAAGTGAAACTCCTTTAAAATCCCTTGTCCCTCCAGATAAAGAGAGTCACAACCTTTTGGCAGAGTCCCTGTGTTTATCTTTGTTAGCAAAGCAATAAACCTTCGTTTTTCTTTTTCTCAAAACCCTGTCCTCATTTTTAAATTGGCATTAATTGGCTTCAAGTTCAGGAACCCAACTTTAAGTTACAAATTTTGATAACCCACCCGCACCCTGGAACTTTTTGAGAGCTGACTACAGAAATGTTAGGAGATGGAGCATGCTTGTGGTGGAACTGAAACAGAGGAGCAAATCCTGTAAGTAAAAGGAGGGACTGAGGGAATCCCAGCAGCTGCTGAAGCCTTATTTTTTCAGAGAATTCCCTAGGTCTTTCCCTGCAATTTAACGATAATGCCACCTCTGTCATCTTAAAAAAGAGGGAAAAAAAGGGGACACTAAATGCAGGAAAGTCACTATGGCGACCCTTGATTTTACATTTCAGGATGCTCCTCTGTGAAAGCATCTGGTCCCCTTGTGGGGACATCTGTGGTGCAACTGGTGTAGGAGATTTTTCTCTTATCTGCTCTGTTTTAAAGGCTTCTGTCTGTCAGTCATAGTCTGGAGCTCCTTTCTGTCTGTCGTGTGTCTTTGTTTCTGGCACTTTAAGACATGTGCAATAATGTGTTGATATTATATATTGTTTCTTGGGACTGATTTTACCTGAATGTGTGTCTAAATGATGATGTTTTATTGTAACAATCTGGTAGCTTATTGGGTTTTTGAAGCATTGCAGAATCTTGCCGTTAAAAGTCAGATTGAGATAATTGTTTAGTTTATGATTTCAGATAATTCATGCCAGAGAACTTAAATACTTAGGATGGAAAACTAAAGAACTCTACTTCCAAGTTGGCAAGAAATTTTCCAATCATTCAGTCTTTTTTTTTTCACCAATTTTTAATTGGGTAGCCTGGGAAAATGTCACTGTGTGTACCAGTGCATTAATTTGGACAAGGATAGTAAATCATAGTATGGTATCTGTTGACAACACAAGATGTAAAGATATAAAATTTTGTAAATTTTGTCTCAAGCTTGTATCAAAATTTTCAACATCCTATCTGGAAAATTATGGTTAAAATGCGTTAGGCCTGAGGTGTCTGCTCAGAATAGCAGTTTTTTCCTGCTCCTTCCAGACCTCAGCCAGGACTTAGATTGAAATGCAAATGAAAGAAGCCTGCAAGATCAGTAGGAGACTGATATGAGGCTTAAGGAAAAAAAAAAGTAAATAGTATGGTATTTACTAATTACTGGTCAGATATTTTTTCTAGGACTCTTATTTTTTTCCTTAGATCCTTTAATTTTTCTAACTCATAATTTTGATCCCACAGACCTAGGTTAATGTTTTTCTGATCAGTTCTATCTTTGACCAACTGTGGAGTTTTTAAAACATGGCAATGGAGATTTCACCTGCTAAAAGCTACAAGGCCTTTACTATTATTATGTGTGCACACTTTTGTTATTTGTTGTATGTCTATATATATATATATTCTTAATCATATATATGATACAGAAATTAACATATATAAGGAGCGCTCATAATAAAAAAAGCACTCATAAAAACAAATTTTAAGGGATGCCCTCTCTCACCACTTCGGTTCAACATAGTTCTCGAATCACTGGCCAGAGCAATTAGACAGACGAAAAAAATTAAAGGCATAAAAATAGGAAAAGAACTCAAATTATCACTATTTGCAGATGACATGATTCTATACCTAGCAGACCCAAAAGGGTCTACAAAGAAACTACTAGAGCTAATAAATGAATTCAGCAAAGTGGCAGGATATAATATCAACACACATAAATCAAAGACATTCCTGTATATGAGCCACAAATCCTCTGAAATGGAAATGAGGACAACCACCCCATTCACAATATCCTCAAATAAAATAAAATACTTGGGAATCAACCTAACAAAAGAGGTGAAAGACTTATACAATGAAAACTACAGAAACCTAAAGAGAGAAATATAAGAAGATCTTAGAAGATGGAAAAATATACCCTGTTCATGGATAGGTAGAACTAACATCATCAAAATGGCGATATTACCAAAAGTTCTCTATAGGTTTAATGCAATGCCAATCAAAATCCCAACGGCATTTCTTGTAGAAATAGAGAAAGCAATCATGAAATTCATATGGAAAAATAAAAGACCCAGAATAGCAAAAACAATGCTAAGCAGGAAGTGTGAATCAGGCGGGATAGCTATACCAGACTTCAAACTATACTATAGAGCAATAGTAACAAAAACAGCAGGGTACTGGTACCAAAACAGGTGGGTGGACCAATGGTACAGAATAGAGGACACAGAAACCAATCCACAAAACTACAACTATCTTATATTCGATAAAGGGGCTAAAAGCATGCAATTGAAGAAGGATAGCATCTTCAACAAATGGTGTTGGGAAAACTGGAAATCCATATGCAACAAAATGAAACTGAATCCCTTTCTCTTGCCATGCACAAAAGTTAACTCAAAGTGGATCAAGGAACTTGATATCAAATCAGAGACATGGCATCTGATAGAAGAAAAAGTTGGCTATGATCTACATACTGTGGGGTTGGGCTCCAAATTCCTCAATAGGACACCCATAGCACAAGTGTTAATAACTAGAATCAACAAATGGGACTTACTCAAACTAAAAAGTTTTTTCTCAGCAAAAGAAAGAATAAGAGAGGTAAATAGGGATCCTACGTCCTGGGAACAAATCTTTACTCCTCACACTTCACACAGAGCCCTAATATCGAGAATATACAAAGAACTCAAAAAATTAGACAATAAGATAACAAATAACCCAATCAACAAATGGGCCAAGGGCCTGAATAGAAATTTCTCAGAGGAGGACATACAATCAATCAACAAGTATATGAAAAAATGCTCACCATCTCTAGCAGTCAGAGAAATGCAAATCAAAACCACCCTAAGATACCATCTCACTCCAGTAAGATTAGCAGCCATTAGGAAGTCAAACAACAACAAGTGCTGGCGAGGATGTTGGGAAAAGGGTACTCTTGTACATTGCTGGTGGGACTGCAAATTGGTGCGGCCAATTTGGAAAGCAGTATGGAGATTTCTTGGAAAGCTGAGAATAAAACCACCATTTGATCCAGCTATTCCCCTACTCGGTCTATTCCCTAAAGACCTAAAAAGAGCACACTATAGGGACACTGCTACATCCATGTTCATAGCAGCACAATTCACAATAGCAAGACTGTGGAAGCAAAACCTAGATGCCATTCAATAGACGAATGGATAAAAAATATGTGGCATTTTTACACAATGGAGTATTACTCTGCATTAAGAAATGACAAAATCATAGAATTTGGAGAGAAATGGATGGCATTAGAGCAGATTATGCTAAGTGAAGCTAGCCAATCCCTCAAAAACAAATGGCAAATGTCTTCTTTGATATAAGGAGAGTAACTAAGAACAGAGTAGGGACGAAGAGCATGAGAAGAAGATTAACATTAAACAGGGATGAGAGGTGGGTGGGAAAGGGAGAGAGAAGGGAAATTTCCTGTAAATGGAAGGAGACCCTCAGGGGTATACAAAATTACATACAAGAGGAAGTGAGGGGAAAGGAGGAAAAATATGAGGGGGGAGAAATGAATTACAGTAGAGGGGGTAGAGAGAGAAGAGGGGAGGGGATGGGGGAGTGGGGATAGTAGAGGATAGGAAAGGCAGCAGAATACAACAGACACCAGAATGGCAATATGTAAATCAATGGTTGTTCAACTGATGTGATTCTGCAATCTGTATATGGGGTAAAAACGGGAGTTCATATCCCACTTGAATCAAGTGTGAAATATAATATATCAAGAACTATGTAATGTTTTGAACAACCTACAATAAAAATTAATTTAAAAAAAGTGGATCCAAAGATCTTTAATTCACGTGATTAAAATTGTTCAATTTAAATTGGATAAACAGATAAAAATAAATGTTTTTAAATTTAAGCTTACAAGTTTTTATAGGTGTTCAAAAATCTAATAAAATATTAATATCTACAAAATGTCTAAAATGCCTTGATTCTAGGACTTTTCCTTCAACAAAAAAATGGTTTACACTCTTCAATACATTTGTCTAATATTTTAATAAATAAGTAAAGTAAATTTGATGTGGAATTTCTCATTCTTGAGTACATTTGTTAGATACCCGATTGATTTACTAAGGTCTGTATCAGATTGTAAAAATCAGTCATGTGTTAAAGAGACAAAAATTTCTGAAAACATAAGTTTACGCATAACATTGTGTTTATTAAGTTTTATTTTTTCTAGAGCAAGCAACCATAAAAATTAAACAACTGATTAAATAAGAACTGTTATTTTAGAGCACTCTACTGCCATTTCTTTAAAAGCTAAACTTGGTTAATCTAGAAATATCAATGTAATTTTGATGCTATTAATGTGCTCATATCTTCCAGGTATACAAGTCTGTAAGTTAGAAACATTTAAAGAGCATTATATCAAGCTGGTATTCTGAAGTTGTATGGTAAAAAAAATGTACTGGGGATTTATTTACCTGTTATCATTAAGATATGTAAAGTTTTATGTTACTTTTTTCATTGGGGAACAATTTAAATGTATTTTTAAGTTAATCAGAGCCTAATATATGTAAAGGTTAAAATCTTTCAGCCTTTCTTTAATCCATGTTTTAAATGTGATGTCATATGATGTTAGATAATGTTCATGTGACCTCAAACAATTTATGTAAACTTTGTAAAATGATATTTATAAAACAATGATCAGCTTTAGAACTAAAACACTTAATATTTATAAAGAGGCCTGCCTTACCTGAGATAAGGCACTGTGTCCCATCTTACTACATGTGAGAATGACTACAAAAGGAGTAGGTCAGATTTTATTTCATTTAAAGTTATGTTCAAAAGTTCTTTTGTTTTTCTGTGAAGATTACTAGGATCTCAAACAGGGCATATAATGTATAACTCAGCCAAAAAATTCAGGGTAGCTATTACAGAAACTAAGTATTTTTACTCTTGTTAAAAAATTTTATTTTTAATTCGCTTATAAGTGATCTAAAGATTCCCTGTTAGTCTTTTACCGAAGTGTTGCTTTAATAACACAACATGGGTTAATTTAAGATAATAAGTCATCACCTACAAGACAGACAGAATAATACATAATCCCAATTAATGAAATGATAAATAATAATTAAGTTATAGATATTAAAGCCCAGTACTCTCAATATAAGGCTGTTAAAATTTATTTGCTGGATGTTTAAGATTAGGATTTAAAATTAAAGTTAAATGAATCGGCCAAGAAAACAAATATTAATATATTAAGGTATACACTTTATGTTAGCCTCCCAAAATAAGTAAGACTGGAGGTTACAAAGAAGGATTCTCAGACAGGAATGCCTGATAACTATAAAAAGAGACTATTAAGAGGAGCTGCCAGAGGCAGAAAATTTAGTTTAGGGCCTACAGATATTCCCAACCTACAGAGGTAGGCTTGGTGTTTGCTAGTACGATTATCCAGCCCTGAGTAACAGAATTAAAGGTTTCTCTATTAGACACAGAGGTCATACTAGAAAAAGGATTTTGCAAGATCAGATGACATTAAATTAATAAACTGTATCTTATGGGGAGGGACAACTGTAAAACAAAAAATTAAATATTAAGTTGACAGTCCTGATAACTGAGGATATTAAAGAATGGTGAGGGAACTTCTATACGGTGACATGTTCCAGCTGCTGCAACATTTATTCATTACTCATGGTTTTTGTTACTCTCATAGAAGAACCCATTCCCAGATGACTTTACAACCTGTTCTTCCCCAACCAGACTTCAAACCAAGCTGAAATCTAAAAGGCAACTCATGTCCCTCAACTAAATTCTAAAAGGCAACTCATGTCCCTCATGCCATGACCCTTACGTCACCCTCTCTCAGCGCAGAAGAATCCAAAATGCGTGAGGCCTCCCTTCTTACAACAATGGAGCCAAAAATAAATAGACTATCAATATACATAATTAATTAAGTCAGGTAAAATCAGGGAGACCCGTTTTGGGTGAGTTCTAGAAATTTGGAGACTGTTACCTGAGGGATTTAAATTTCCTCAGTGCACTTCCCTTAATCTATCAAAGATTTGAAAGGAACACATAAGAAAAGGGGGGAATGATAGGCCCAACCTGATCTTTTATTAAAATTGGGAGCCATCTTGCCACAAAGCCATGATAAGATAATTTTGGCTTTACTATAAATTACTGCAAATTCTGAACCTGCTTGGAATGCCTGCCCATGCCTTGAACTCACCCATGTCTGGCTCTCTGACCAGATAGCAGCACTCTGTGAAACATTAGCGACACATCATAAATATTGGCCTTCCCTGGACAGACAATGACCATCTCTGAGGGTCTAATGGTCCTCACAAATTCTGATGTTGGGGCCAGCAAAAAAAAAAAAAAAATATATATATATATATATAAACTACCATTAGTGTGATGCTTGTCCAAGTTCTGTTATCTCTAACCCCCCTTTTGTGTAACTTTCTGGGCTTTAAAGCTGGGCTGTAGGTAAGTTGGGGTTGCTGTCTTGTTCCGGCCGTTTTGGGAGGGAGAGTTAGCCTGGCTGGTGAAAATAATAAGCTTAGTTTAATTTGATTTTAATTGGAGTCAGTGGTCTTTTCTTGCATCCTTGTCTAACAGGTAAACACTCCACAAACATGGAGCTCTGCTGGCCTAACGACTTTTTGAGAAACTGCCTCTGAGGTTGGGCACTTGAAATATATGTTGTTTTCAGGAGCTTTAGCTTCCTTTGTTGTGAGACCATCAAAGCTGGCTCTGCATCTATGTGACCTGAAGAAATTGGTTTCTTATTTTCCAATGAAAATGAGGCAAAGTGCTGAATTCTCTCTTTGTAGGTAAACTGTGGCCACTGAAGGCTAAGTGTCTCCCTGTGTGGACTGTGTACCCATTTAGTCATCCTCCACTATTCATGGTGTTTCTTGCTGCTGCACTGGGAGTTTGGTATTTGCTCTACGAAATACAAGAAGTTCAACTGGGACACAGTGCTGAAGGTAGTTCTGTCACGTGTGGTCTGTCAGAGTCTGCAAGAGAATGCACCAACCAGGATTCTATCCCACATAGCTTGCCCACTTGAAGATAGCAACCTGATTCGTAACATTGCCCTGAAACCTCTCCATATAACAAGATGCCTTTACATATAAGGGTCTGCTGGCTGCACCATGTCAGTCACAAGCCATTTGGAAGTCAATGGTAGATCCAAATGGCCCCAACACAAATGTTTTATCCCACACCTGCACACCACAGTTCTGGGCCCAATACTCAGCAGGCTCCAACATACTGGCATTTCAGTTCTACACCATTTTCATGAAACCCAGTCAATCAAACCACTGTCTGGAACACTCCTGATCAGCAACAGGACATCCAAATGTTCTCCTCTGACACCTGGTTATGGGAATTTCAAAAATTTCTTGGTATTTATCTAGCATTTTTCACGGATGAAGTTGGAGGCACTGTAGGTTTCAATTCTTTCAAGAACCATTAAATGGTATGGAAGCTCATTTCAATGAAAGCTCTGGAGAATTCTCACAGTCAAGGCTTCCCAAAGAGTGGCCAAAAGATCACATGAACCCAGGCCCATTGAGGTCTAGAGTGTGAGGTCCATGTTTGTTTTGAATCTCATCTATGGCTGCCAAGTCTTTCATAATAAAATCATGTGATATCCTGGCTGAGATTCCCGATGCTCTGTGGAAAGCCACCCTGGGACTTGATCTCAGTTTCCAAGGGCGACTCTAATGCGTGGCCTCCTAAAATCCCAAGAGAACTCATGGCAATATTTCTCTGAGGTCAGTTTCAGAACTCAGTCTGTAAGGGGAATCACACCAGACTTCAAGCCCAGGTGGACCCAGTCATCTATTTCAACCACCACACAAATGACCACAATTAAAACCAAAACACTCCCACATGGCCCTCATCTTCTTCCATATAGACACTCATCATAACCTCTGGCTGGGGTTTTCCATGAGGGGCAAAGCTCACGACAGTGTCCAAAATAAGCTCCCTTACCCCTCATTTGCCTAAAATCAGGGTGGCCTGGACACCCTTCCTGTGAACCAGTAGTGATCAAATATGCCTGCCATTTGTACTGCCCAGCTTCTCCAATATGAGGCCTACTGACTGTTTGGTATAGATTTTTTATGTGAATTGGAGTCATGAGAAAACCCAAGCAATTACGGGCTAGCCTCTGCAGGGTTTTGAAGAACTCATTTGACCCAATGGATCCCTCTTCTCACTTGATGTAGGTCAGAAACCTTACAGAGGAAGGCGAGGGCCTTCAACCACAATGACTGCCCTTTTGGCCATTTTGGTTTTGGAAGCACAAAAGGAATGTTTCTTTAGATCCATCAGGTGCTGAGAATCTAAGCCACAGCCTCACACAGGGCCAAGAGGCTGATTCAGACACATCCCTTTTGGAAGAAATTAAGCAAAGAGCCACAGGTGATGCCCATTCATTTCCATTTGAAAACTGTTTTCTTCAGGCTTCACAAAGGGTTGGCCTGAGGCAAAGACCTTCCTGACATTCAGGGCAACAGAACATTATGTAAGAAAAGGCCCAAAGCAGGGTTTCTCCACTGAGATTTTACTGGTCACACTGTTATCTGAGTTTTCTGAGATGCTCGCCATTCCCTTCAGCTATCCAGTACATGGCCATGTCACAGAGCTTGGAGGTGGTACATATCTTGGACTCAAAACCATGAGCCTGTTGTGGAGAGTGGCCAGAATTCAGGAAGAGTACAGGAACTTAGGAATATTGTAGGTGTTGCCCATCCATAAGGCAAGCCACAGTCCTTTCATAAATTGGGCAGGATGAATGCTGTTAAACTTTCTCCTGGAGAGGACAAATCCATTGATGCATTATCTTTTCTAATGTCTACAACCAGAGATACAGTGGGATACATAGATATAGAAACACTTGCCTTGTCAAACAACTTACTAGAAACAGTCCACTCAATACCAAACAAATAGCCTTTCCTACCTATCACGCCTTTCCTACTGTATCAACATACACTAGTTATTCATCACCCCCTGCCCCCGTTATTTTGCTGCAGTGGGACTGCTGCAGATGGTGGCCATTACAGGGAGCCCTGGGACACTTGGGGGTAAGTGACGAATAAAAGCTGCCCATCCATAGATAGGATGGGAGCAAATCTGCTCATCCCTAGGCAGATAGGGGGAGAGGAAAAACGGTCATTTCAAAAAATGGAGAAGATTGATACAGTATGATTGTGTCTTGTTTTATCTCAGTGTATTGTATTGTCTTTGTGATGAAAATAAGGAAGGGGTGAGAAGTAAATTGATAATGGAAAGAGGCACCCCAGTGGAAACAAGTGCAATTAGGGCATGTGTTGATGGAAGCCCAGGAAGTCTAATCAGAAAGAAAAAGAAAGTTAAGAAGAAGAAGGATTATCAGGAAAAAAGTTTCAGCAAAAGGCTGTTACTGAATACTTTTCGTTTCCGGAGTGTGTGTGAATAGGCGCCTCGGCTGCCACATGCTCAAGCCAGTCACTGTGCAGCAAGGGCTTTTCAAGCAGTGGCAGCCGGCAATTCCCCGCCCCCAGCCTGGGGAGCGGGGCCCCGTGGCAGTTTGAGTCCTGGACACTCCCCAGGGCCATCTGTGGCTGCCCAGGATGCTACAGCCAGCCATAGATGCTACTGGCTCCCTGATGTTTGGTCATTTTCAATGCCAATAACTAAGCTACAATGGTTCTCCCACACCCGGAAGATAATAAATAATAAGCACTATTAAGGCTTTTTTCAAATGTAAAAAACCTTGAGATAATGTACTAAATTTTTCAGAAGGTTGTTTTCTTAGCACCTGGTGGAATACTATAGGATTTTCTTTAGCCAGTGGTAGGAGTTCCTGCCTTCATCCCAGTGCCGGTGAGGACAAGGGTGGAAGAATTTCCAGTGTTGCTGAAAACCGGAGGAGACTTCGGCTGAGAAACGGAGGAGACTTTGGATCAAGCTAGCTGCCTTCAGAACTTTCCTGGGCTGTGATTTAAGCTAGCTGCCTGCAGAATTTACATGGACTGTGATTTAAGCTAGCTGCCTGCAGAACTTACCAGGACTGTGATTTAAGCTAGCTGCCTGCAGAACATACCTGGACTGTGGTTTACCTGAACTGTGAGTTAATCTATTGAGACACTGCTTTACCTGGACTGAGACAACAAACTGTAATCTATAACAAATTTTAACTCGGTGTCTTTGCTAACAGTGTCATTGCTGGTATTATTTCTCCAAGTGCTTCATCAATTGGCTTGTATTGTGACATTTTGTATCCTCCCTTTCTGTTTGTAGCAGGTTATTTATGGTGTTTCTGTAAAAACCACTGTGGTCTTTATTTAAATTAAATAAAAGGGGGAAATGTTAGAGTCTGTAAACATGTCAAAATAACACCTGGCATTTTGCCAGGGGAATGTTAGAGTGTGTAAACAAGTCTGGATGATGCCTGGCAAAATGCCAGAGGGAGTGGTTTGAGATGTAACAAAAGCGAGCCATTAAGTGTGGAGATTCCTGATTGGTTGACTGCAGTATCTAGTTTATGTTAATTAGATAACCTGGGTGGAATGTATAAATACCTCTATTGTCCTACAATAAATGGCTTCCACTCCTGCTATATCAACATACACATGTTATTCATAACCCCCACCCCCCGGTTATTTTGCTCCAACCGGACCGCGGCAGTATCTGCCAAGTCAGAAACCTCTCAAGTATGAACACGTGATACCAGGTAGGATTCTATATGTGCATATAAAAATACATGTGCTGAATAGGCTACACAAAAATGGAGAGAGGAATTCACATATTTGTTAACTTTAAAAACACATGGAGAACTATTTTAATTAAAAATTGACTAGATTTATAACTCCTACCCTATATAATGCAAAAGGCAAGTCCAACTATACAACATGACTCCTCTGAACTGCTTGTATTTCTATTTTGTTTGGGTTATTAATCTCCATCATATTAGGATTAGTAGTCAGAGTCTAGTAGGGTATGGGTTAGTGTCCAAAATAAGCTCCCTTGCCCCTCATTTGCCTAAAGTCATGGTGGCCTGGACACCCTGCATGTGAACCAGGAGTGATAAAATAGGACTGCAGTTAATACAGCTCTGCTTCTCCAATTTGAGGCCTACTGAGTGTCAGGTAACAATTCTTTATGTGATTTGGAGTCATGAGAAAACACAACCACTTCTTCAGGGCATTGAAGAATTCATTTGAACCAAAGGATTCCTATTCTCACTTGATGTAGGTCAGAAACCTAACAAAGGAACGCAAGAGACTTCATTCACCATAACAGATCTTTTTGCCATTTTGGTTATGGATGCACACATGGGATCTTTCTTTAGATCCATGAGGTGCTGAGAATCTAAGCCACAACCGCACACAGGGCCAAGAGGCTGATTCAGACACATCCCTTTACAAAGAAATTAAGCAAAGAGCCACAGGTGATGCCCTTTCATTTCCATTTGAAAACTGTTTTCTTCAGGCTTAACAAAGGGGTGGGCTGAGGGAAAGAACTTCCTGACATTCAGGGCAACAGAAATATAGGTAAGAGAATGGCCAAAGCAGGATTTCTCCACTGAGGCTTTCCTGGTCACACTGATATCTGAGTTTTCTGTGATTCTCCCATTCCATTCAGCTGTCCAGTACATGGCCATGGCACAGAGCTTGGAGGTGGTATATATCTTGGACACAAAACCATGAGCCTATTCTGGAGAGTGGCCAGAATTCAGGAAGAAAACAGGAACTTAGGAAGATAGTAGGTGTTCCCCATCCATAAGACACACCGCAGTCCATCCATCAGTTGAGCAGGATGAATGCTGGGAAGCTTTCTACTAGACAGGATGCATCCATTGGTGCATTCTGTTTTTTAATGTCCAAAACCACGTACACAGTGGGATACACCGAACTAGAATCACTCACCTTGTCAAACGATTTACTAGAAACAGTCCATTCCAAACCAAACAAACCACCTTTCCTACCTATTTTCAGAACATGAGACAAAACCACAAACTCACACCCACACCCACAAAGGCATCTCCTTCCCACAAGTAAGTCTCTGACTCTCCAGTGTGTCCTCTGTCTGTTGAGCCAAACTATGTTCCCCGAAATGGCCAGTCCTGTCTCAGTTCTGGTTGCCTTGGCCAACTCTGTGAAGTTGTCAGGATCCAGTGGTGAGCCACTACCTGCTTTCTCAGGAAAGACCCTCTTCATATCTGTCCTGGCATTTGGCCATTCTCTCAGCAGTAGGTACCAAGAAAGACTGACTCTGTCCTTGGTAAATCCAAACAACTGAGCCCAGTGGGAGTGGGACTGGGACTGGCTCTGGGTGTCTGGCATCTTGGATCCCAATTTCAGAGAGTTCCAATACCAAGAAAGTGAGGTAGGACACTTCCTTCAAGAACTGAATGAGTTCACTCCCTTGGCAACCACTTTGTCCTAACAGTTGGTTCCAAGGGTCCCATGAGATAGAGGCTGCCCCTACTTCCTGTGACACTTTCACAAGTTAGAATGGTATATCAACCATAGGCACCCGGGAACATCTCTCAACAAAGGCCTGGTTTGGTCCACCTTCTCTACATTTAGAATAGAGAGACTGATTCAGACACGACCCTTCATCCTGACCAGGTGGTTTGCCATGCAAGGTGACTTTTGCTCTCTCAACTCCTTCATAGCTGCCTGCATCTTCTCCAGGTATCATTTCTGCATGGACCTTTGAGGTTCTCAGCAGGTTTAAGATGACCTACATTCCTGTATTGTAAAAACAACTCTGTCCCTGCTCTTCTGTAAACTTAGATTGAGGGAAGAGTGTATGGTTAGGGTTAATAAAAGGTTCGATTTGGGTTAAGAATCATTCTGCAGGATGAATAATTGTATTGGGAACCTGTAATATTTACAAGAATGTAAAAGTGAAATATTAGAATGAAAACAGAAATCTAGGTAAGATTTGAAGCCCAGAAGGGTATTGGGCCCTTGATTGGGATACTTAGCTTTGAATTATGTTCTGCAGAGATGTCTCAGATAAATCGATGTACAATGGCATAGGACCTTGTACCTTGGATGATGGAATGTCGAAGAGAACTTCTAGTAAAAAGGGATACTCGGTATTATTTGAAAGATAGTCAGTAGGTTTAGAAAGCAGAGAGAGTGTAGGATTTAAACCAAAAGTTCTTTAGCAATAGGGTTTCGGGTAGAGAAAATGTGAGCACATGTGAAGAGTCAGTCACAATGATAAACTGTGGAATATATGTAGGAAAGCAGATATTAATAGAGACATTAGTAAATCAGGCAAATGATAAAGTGATTGATAGGATTAGACATTTTCAACAGGCTTGAGGTAAAATATATAATCTTAGGAAGAAACAAATATGTAGTGACCAATGGGATTCACATTTGAGAGCGTTAGGCAACCTGGACATGGATGTTTTTAGTAATGCATACTCACTTTCCATTAAGGCTTTGGTAAAATCATAAGTGTGAACTTTGCTTTTTGTGTCCAGAAAATTACTGTGATAAAATGTATATGTAGATCAGATGACATAAGTATTTATTCCACCGTTTCTGGGAGCAATATTTTGAAGATATATAAATTAGTACTGGCGTTACAAATGGGTGTACCCTGTGTCTAGGAATATAGAGATAATGCATGAATAGACAAAACTTTGATTAAACAATGTAACAAGTTCTAAATTTAAATAATGGATTGAATTGATATCTGAAAATATACAGGAAATCTTATATTGATATGCAATCATTCAATCCAACCAGGTATCCATCTTATTTTAATATTAGGCTTATGGATTATCATAAAGAGTGTGTGAATTTTGTTTCAAAGGTGATTATGGATTTCAGAAATAATGAGTTTGGAAAGAAGTCTCATGAAGAGACCAGACAAGAAACCTGGAGGAATACAAGAGTTTTGAATAAGGAAGTTATTGAAAGCGAAACAAATGCCTATAAATTTGTGAACTTGTTAATGAAATATATATCCTATGATGTGCATAAACTGAAGAAATAATAATGTACCAGTTTTGTTAAAAAATGAACGTCAAAATACACATCATGTCCCATAGGAATCTACAAGCATTGATGTTAAACTGGGACAGTTACTGTAGAAATATTTGGATTTGTATGCACCATTCACTGAAGTTTGTTTTTAGTACTAGGAAACAAATATGTATTTCAGGTGGATGAATATTTTTGAAAATAATCTTGTGAAAAGTTGATTATAAATCCACATACATGTACATGAATGAATTTAGGGAGTATATAATAAGACACATATGTTTCATATTTTCAAAAATCTGGAGAGTGTATATCTATCTATCTATCTATCTATCTATCTATATACACACACACACACACACACTCAAACAGACATTAAAATGTAGCAATATATATATATATATCATGAAATATATATAATCCACAGAGCCAAAAATATTAATTTTACTAAACGTGGATTTATGTATAATGTTGTTCAACTAGGAAGTCACCCATAGTTTGAATTTTCACTTCCAACAGCATTCAGAGGAGTGATCTCTTCTGACAATTTGTATCTGCTAAGTCAGCAACCTCTCAAGAATGTACATGTGATACCAGGTAGGATTCTAAATGTGCATATAAAAATACATGTTCTGAATAGGCTACAGAGAAAGGGAGAGAGGAATTCACATGGTTGTGAACTTTAAAAACACATGGAGAACTGTTTCAATTAAAAATTGACTAAATTTATAACTCCTACCCTATATAATGCAAAAGGCAAGTACAACTATACAACATGAATCCTCAAAACTTCTTGTATTTCTATTCTGTTGGGGTTATTATTCTCCATCATGTTAGGATTACTAGTCAGAGTCTAGTAGGGTATGGGTTAGTGTCCAAAATAAGCTCCCTTGCCGCTCATTTGCCTAAAGTCATGGTGGCCTGGACACCCTGCATGTGAACCAGGAGTGATAAAATAAGACCGCAGTTAATACTGATCTGCTTCTCCAATTTGAGGCCTACTGACTGTCAGGTATAGATTCTTTATGTGAATTGGAGTCATAAGAAAACCCAAGCACTTCTTCAGGGCTTTCAAAAATTTATTTGAACCAAAGGATCCCTATTCTCACTTGATGTAGTTCAGGAACCTAACAAAGAAAGGCAAGAGACTTCATCCATCATAACTGATCTTTTTGAAATTTTGGTTTTGGATGCACACATCGGATCTTTCTTTAGATCCATCAGGGGCTGAGAATCTAAGCCACAACCGCACACAGGGCCAAAGGGTGATTCAGACACATCCCTTTGCAAAGAAATTAAGCAAAGAGCCACAGGTGATGCCCATTCATTTTCATTTGAAAACTCTTTTTTTCAGGCTTCACATGAGGGTGGCCTGAGGCAAAGAACTTCCTGACATTCAGGGAAACAGATACATAGTAAGAGAATGGCCCATAGCAGGGTTTCTCCACTGAGACTTTCCTGGTCACACTGATATCTGAGTTTTCTGATATTCTCCCATTCCCTTCAGCTGTCCAGTACATGGCCATTTAACAGAGCTTGAGGTGGTACATATCTTAAACACAAAACTATGTGCCTATTCGGGAGAGTGGCCAGAATTCAGGAAGAAAACAGGAACTTAGGCAGATAGTAGGTGTTGCCCATCCATGAGGCAAGCCGCAGTCCATTCATCAATTGGGCAGGATGAATGCTGCGAAGCTTTCTACTAGACAGAACACATCAACTGATGCATTCTCTTTTCTAATGTCGACAACCACGGACACAGTGGGATACACAGACATAGAAAGACTCGCCTTGTCAAACGACTTACTAGAAACAGTTCACTACAATCCAATCAAACCGCCTTTCTTTCGTATTCTCAGAACATGAGACAAAACCACAAACCCACACCCACACCCGCAAAGGCACCTCCTTCCCCCAAGTAGGTCTGTCATATCCGGAGTGTCCTCTGACTGGTGGGCCATACTATGTTCTCCCAAAATGGCCTGTCCTGTCTCAGATCTGCTCTACTTTGCCAACTCTGTGAAGTAGTCAGGAGCCAGCGGTCATCCACTACCTGCTTTATCAGGATAGGACCCTCTTCAGAGGTTTCCTGGCATTTGGCCATCCTCAAATCAGTAGGTACCAAGAAATATTGACTCTGTCCTTCGTAAATCCAAACAAGTTAGACCACTGGGACTTGGACGGGTTATGGCTCTGGGTGCCTGGCTTCCTGGATCCCAAGTTCAGAGACTTCCATCACCAAGGAAGTGAGGTGAAGTCACTTCCTTGAGAAACTGAATGAGGTCACTGCCTTGGAAACCACGTTGTCCTAACATTTGCCTCCAAGGTTCCCATGAGATGGAGGATGCCCCTACATCCTGTGACACTTTCACAAGTTCGAATCGTATATCAAACATAGGGACCAGGGAACAGCTCTCCACACAGGCATGGTTTGGTCTATCTTCTCTGTATTAAGAAGAATGAGGCTGATTCAGACACATTCCTTAATTCTACCAGGTTGTTTGCCATTGAGATGACTTTTGCTCTCTCAGGTCCTTCATCGCTGCCTACATCTTCTCCAGGGATCATTTCTGCATGTACCTTTGAGGTTCTCAGCAGGTGGAAGATCCCATGCATTCCTGTATTGTAAGACCAACCCTGTCACTGCTCTTCTGTAAAGTTAGATTGAGGGAACAGTGTATGGTTACGGTTAATAACATTTTCATTTTCGGTTAGGAACCTTTCTGCTGGATGAATAATGTTATTGGAACCTGTGATATTTATTAGAATACAGACGTGAAATATATGTACATAAACAGAAATCTAAGTAAGATTTGAAGCCCAGAAATCATTGGGCCCTTGATTGGGATACCTATCGTTGAATTACATTCTGCAAAAATGTCTCAGAGAAATCGATATACAATGGCATAAGACCTTGTAACTGGATGATTGAATGTAGAAGAGAACCTCCAGTCAAAAAGTGATAGTCGGTAGGATTAGGAAGATAGTAGGTAGGTTTTAAGAAGAAGAGTGAATATAGGATTTGGACCAAAAGTTCTTTAGCAATAGGATTTCGATTAGAGTGTGAATGTAAGTTTCAGAACATGTGAAGATTTAGTCACAATGATGAACTGTGGAAAAGCAGATACCAATAGAGACATTACAAAAACAGGCAAAGTATAAAGTGAGTGAGAGGATTAGACATTTTCAACAGGGTTGAGTTTGAATATATAATCTTTGGAAGAAACTAATTTGTAGTTACCAATAGGATTTTCATTTGAGAGCATTAGGCAACCTGGACATGGATGTTTTTAGTAATCCATGTTCACTTTTCATTTAGCTTTGATACAATCATAAGTGTGACCTTTGCTTTTTGTGTCCAGAATATTTCAGTGATAAAATGCATATGTAGATCAGGTGACATGGGTATTTCTTCCAACATTTCTGGGAGCAATATTTTGAAGACGTATAAATTAGTGTTGGGGGTACAAAGAGGTGTACCCTGTGTCTATGAATATAGAGATAATGCATGAAAATACCACATTGTGAATAAATAATATAACTGGTTCCACTTTAAATAATGGATTGAATTGATATCTGAAACTAAGTAAGAAATCTTATATTGATATACAATCATTCATTCCAACCAGTTGTACATCTAATGGTAATATTAGGGTTATGGTTTATTATGAGGGGTGTGTGAGTTTTGCTTCAAATGTGATAATGGAAATCGAAAATAATGTGTTTGGAAAGAAGTTTCAAGAAAAGACCAGTCAGAAACGGAGGAATACATGTTTTCTGAAGGAGGAAGTGATTGAAAGTGAAATAAATGCCTATAAATTTGTGAACGTGTGGATGAAATATATATCCTATAATGTGCATAAACTCAAGAAATAGAAATGTACCAGTGTTGAATAAAAATAAACTTCAAAGTACATATCATGTCCCATAGGAATCTACTTGCATTGATGTTAAACTGGGTCAGTTACTGTAGAAATATTAGGATTTTTTTTTTTTGGTGTTATACTACAATTTATTTTAGCACTAGAATGCCACAGAATGTAGAGGAAAGAGCAATGGATTTTTAGTTATAGCACTAATAATCCAACATTTAATGACTTTTTTGGGGAGTCTAGAAATTACATAAGGCTATGTAAAATATATTTTATTATTTAACATTCATAAATGCTTGGGATTTTAGTAATATTTCTAGTTTTTTATTTTTTATTTTTTAAGTTGTTGATGGATCTTCATTTTCTTTATTTGTATGTGGTGCTGAGAATAGAACCCAGTTCCTCACACATACTAGGCAAACATGTTAACACTGAATCACAAACCCAGCCGCTCCACTTTTGTCTTAACATCGAACACGCCTCTCCCTCTTCTTTACTCACTTTCTTCCTCATTTTTCCCTTTCTCTCTCTTCCTTTTTCGTTTTTCCTCCATATCTATTTTTCTCTCATGGCATTACAAACAGTTGTATGCTATGAAATTTAAATTTGAGACTGTTTTTTATAGTCACTATTTTTTTTAAAAAATTTAATAATTATAATCACCTGATAGATATATTACAATACATTTATTATACATATGTGTCTATATTCATGCATATGCATTACATATATTATGTATATATATATATATATATATATATATATATATATATATATATATATATATATATACATATATATTTAAAAGTACTTTGATTAGCCTGTTAGAAATAATATACACCAAGACTTTCATAATTCTGAAGTCTTCCAGAATTAACATCTTACAATGAAAATCAAATAAACATATTTAAGAAAAAAGGTATCATTCTTTATTATCAATATTGATAATTTAATGTTTTTTATCACGTTACGCTGTAATATGGCATATTATATCTTATGAATTAGAGAAATTTTTTTGAACAACCTATTATTTAAGGACCATATGCACTGACATTTTAAATGGCTTTCTTATGATTTCAATTTCTATCAATTATGCATTAATTGCCAAATACTTATTTTAGTACTTTTCATATTCATAATTGATATAAAGTGAATTGTTTAATTTTTCTGGTAATTAGTTACTTATTACAGTAGGGACATTATTAATAGTTCTAAATTTTTATAAGTAAATGGTACAAAGATATTTTCATGCAAAATTAAGAATAATTGCATGCTCTAAATGTTTGATTGTTGATACATATAATACAGAGCTTTTGATGAGTCTCTTCCCAGTAAAACATAAAATGCAAAGATATCGTTGGGTATGTATGTCCAAATAAAGATAATGAAAAATACACATTATCAGCTAGAAACTATTAAATAAAAGATGAAAAGAACAATCCAACACATTGTACCAACTTATCAGATGAGGCAGTATTCTGAAAGAATAGCCTAAGACTAGACCTGGTCCATGACAAAATATTTACCAAAAATTGAAATATGAAAAATATAGGAAATGCTATGAATTTTTCATGAAGGTAGGTGGATTATCCTTTAATCTCAATTAAGTGTATTTTCAAAAGCCAGTTTTCTGGTAAAATAAATTTGTGATAGATACAACTACACAAAACAAAGTTTCTGCTTAGCAAAATGAATGCATCTCAACACTTTTTTAGCTGATTTCTTGCCACTCAATTTTAAACCTTTATTTATTTATTTATTTTTATTGATTGTTCAAAACATTACAAAACTCATGATATATTATCTTTCATACATTTGACTCAATTGGGTTATGAACTCCCATTTTTCCCCAAATACGAATTGTAGAAGCACATTGGTTACACATTCACATTTGTACATAATGGCATAATAGTGATGTTGTATTCTGCTACCTTTTCTATCCCCTACTATCCCCCCTCCCCTCCCCTCCCATCTTTCCTCTCTACCTCATCTGCTGTTGTTCAATTCTCTCCATTGTTTTCCCCCCATTTCCCCTCACAAGCTCTTATATGTAATTTTGTGTAACATTGAGGGTCTCCTACCATTTCCATATGCTTTCCCTTCTCTCCCCCTTTCTATCCCCCCACTCGTCTTTGTTTAATGTTAATCTTTTTCTCATGCTCTTCCTCCCTGTTCTGTTCTTAGGTGCTCTCTTTATATCAAAGAAGACATTTGGCATTTTTTTAAGGATTGGTTAGCTTAGCTTAGCATAATCTGCTCTAATGCCATCCATTTCCTTGCAAAGTCTATGATTTTGCCATTTTTTAGTGCTGAGTAATACTCCATTGTGTATAGATGCCACAGTTTTTTAACCATTCATCTATTGAAGGACATCTAGGTTGGTTCCACAGTCTAGCTATTGTGAATTGTGGCGCTATGATCATTGATGTGGCAGTATCCCTATAGTACGCTCTGTTAAGACCCTCTAGTCCGAGAAGGGTGATAGCTGGGTCAAATGGTGCATTCATTCCCAGCTTTCCAAGAAATCTCCATACTGCTTTACAAATTGGCCTTATCAATTTTCAGTACCACCAGTAGTGTACAAGTGTACCCTTTTCTCCACATCCTCGCCAACACTTATTGTTGTTTGACTTCATAATGGCTGCTAATCTTACTGGAGTGAGATGGTATCTTAGGGTGGTTTTTATTTGCATTTCTCTGACTGATACAGATGGTGAGCATTTTTTATGTACTTGTTGATTGATTGTATGTCCTCCTCTCTGAAGTGTCTGTTCAGGTCCTTGGCCCATTTGTTGATTGGGTTATTTGTTATCTTATTGTTTAATTTTTTGAGTTCTTTGTATATTCTGGATATTAGAGCTCTATCTGAAGTGTGAGGGGTAAAAAATTGTTCCCAGGATGTAGACTCTCTATTTACCTCTCTTATTGTTTCTCTTGCAGAGAAAAAACTTTTTAGTTTAAGTAAGTCCCATTTGTTTATTGTTGTTATTAACTCTTGGGCTATGGGTGTCCTATTAATGAATTTGGAGCCCGACCCCACAGTATGTAGATCATAGCCATCTTTTTCTTCTATCACATGCAGTGTCTCTGATTTCATCACTAGCTCCTTGATCCATTTTGAGTTAACTTTTGTGCATGGCAAGAGAAAGGGATTCAGTTTCATTTTGGTGCATATGGGTTTCCAATTTTCCCAGCACCATTTGTTGAAGATGCTATCCATCTCCCAATATGCTTTTAGCCTCTTTATCATATATAAGAATGTTGTAATTTTGTGGATTGATTTCTGTGTCCTCTATTCTCTACCACTGATCCACCTGCCTGTTTTGGTACCAGTACCACGCTGCTTTTATAACTATTGCTTTGTAGTACAGTTTGAACTCTGGTATCGCTATACCTCCAGATTCAAATTCCTGCTTAGAATTGCTTTTGCTATTCTGGGTCTTTTGTTTTTCCATATGAATTTCATGATTGATTTATCATTTCTACAAGAAATGCCATTGGGATTTTGATTGGCATCCATTTTAACCTGTAGAGAACTTTGGGTAATATCACCATTTTGATGATGTTAGTTCTGCCTATCCATGAACAGGGTACATTTTTCCACCTTCTAAGATCTTCTTCTATCTCTCTCTTTAGGATTCTGTAGTTTTCATTATATAAATCTTTCACCTCTTTTGTTAGGTTGATTTCCAAGTATCTTATTTTCTTTGAGGATATTGTGAATGGAGTGGTTTTCCTCCTTTCCATATCAGAAGTTTTGCTCCTGATATACATAAATGCCTTTGATTTATGCGTGTTGATTTTATATCCTGCATCTTTGCTTAATTCATTTATTATCTCTAGCAGTTTCTTTGTAGACCCTTTTGGGTCTGTTATATATATTATCATGTCATCCACAAATAGTGATAATTTAAGTTCTTGTTTTCCTATTTTTATGGCTTTAATTTCTATTGTCTAATTGCTCTGGCTAGAATTTCAAGAACTAAATTGAATAGAAGTGGTGATAGAGGGCATCCCTGTCTTGTTCCAGATTTTAGAGGCAATCCCTTCAGTTTTTCTCCATTTAGGATGATGCTAGCCTGAGGTTTAGCATATATAGCTTTTACAATGTTGAGGTAAGTTCCTGTTATCCCTAGTTTTTCTAGTGTTTTGAACATAAAGGGATGCTGTACTTTGTCAAATGTTTTTTTCTGCATCTATCGAGATGATCATATGGTTCTTGTCTTTAAGTCTATTGATGTGGTGAATAGTATTTATTGATTTCCGTATATTGAACCAGCCTTGCATCCCAGGGGTGAATCCTACTTGATCATGGTGCACAATTTTTTTTGATATGCTTTTGTATTCGATTCATCAGGATTTTATTGAGAATTTTTGTATCCAAGTTCATTAGAGATATTGGTCTGTAGTTTTGTTTCTTTGAAGTGTCTTAGTCTGATTTCAAGATCAGGGTGATTTTGGCCTCATAGAATGAATTTGAAAGAGCTCCTTCTTTTTCTATTTCTTGAAAGAGCTTGAAAAGAATCAGTATTAATTCTTCTTTGAAGGTTTTGTAGAACTCCGCTGTTTACCCATCCGGTCCAGGGCTTTTTCTCGTTGGTTATCTTTTGATGGCTTCTTCTATTTCTTCCTTTGTCATTGGTCTGTTTAAATTGTGTGTGTCTTCCTGACTCAATCTGGGCAGATCGTATGACTTAAGAAATTTATTGATATCTTCACTATCTTCTATTTTATTGGAATATAGGGTTTCAAAATACTTTCTAATTATCTTCTATATTTCTGTAGTGTCTGTTGTGGTATTGCATTTTTCACCCCCTATGTTAATAATTTGAGTTCTCTCTCTTCTTCTCTTCGTTATCATGGCTAAGGGCCTGTCAATCTTATTTATTTTTTCAAAGAACCAACTTTTAGTTCATCAATTTTTTCAATGATTTTTTGTTTCAATTTCGTTGATTTCTGCTCTTATTTTAATGTCGTCTACTACATTTGCTGTTGTTTTGCTCTTCCTTTTCTAGGTTATTGAGGTGTAGTGTGAGTTCATTTATTTGTTGTTGTTTTTTTCTTTTTTTGAGGAAAGAACTCCAAGAAATGAATTTTCCTCTTAAAACTGCTTTCATTGTGTCCCATAGATTACAGTAGGTTGTGTTTGTATGGTCATTTGTCTCTAAGAATTTTTTTGTCTCCTCCTTAATGTCTTCTGTAACCCATTGATCATTCAGTAGAATATTGTTCATTTTCCATGTGATGTAGGATTTTTCCTTCCTTCTTTTATCATTGATTTCCAGTTTCATTTTATTATGATCTGATATGGTGCATGGTATTATCTCCACGCCTTTATATTTACTAAGAGTTGCCCTATGACCTAATATATGGTCTATCTTTGAGTAGGATCCATCTGCTGCTGATAAGAAGGTGTATCCACTTGATGATGGTTGATATATTCTATATATGTCGGTTAAGTCTAGGTTATTGATTGTGCTGTTGAGTTCTATAGTTTCTTTATTCAGTTTTTGTCTAGAGGATGTGTCTAATGGTGAGAGCGGTCTGTTGACGTCACCTATAATTATTATGTTGTAGTCTATTTGACTCTTGAACTTGAGAAGAGTTTGTTTTATGAGTATGGCAGCTCATTTGTTTGCTGCATACAAATTGGTAATTGTTATGTTATGTTGGTGGATGGTTCCTTTTAACGTTATATAGTGTCCTTATTTATCCCTTTTGATTAACGTAGGTTTGAAGTTGATTGTATTTGATATGAGTTTGGCCACTCCTGCTTGCTTCCGTGTGCCCTGTGAGTGGTATGATTTTTCCCAACCTTTTACTTTCAGCCTGTGTATGTCTTTACCTATCATATGAGTCTCCTGAAAGCAGCATATTGTTGGATTTGTTTTTTTGATCCAGGTTACTACCCTATGTCTCTTGAATGGTGAGTTTAGGCCATTAACATTTAAGGTTACAATTGAAATATGATTTGTACATCCATTCATGTTAATTTATTTATTTATTTTAGTTTGGCTAGTTTTTACTTTTTGGTTATTTTCCTCCCCCTTTACTGAGATACCTCCCACTGTTAGTTTGGGGCACTATTTTTCAATTCTTCTTCTTGTAGTATTTTGCCCAAAATCCTTTGCAGTGCTGGTGTTATGGGTGTGAATTCTTTTAGTTTTTATTCATTGTGAAAGATTTTAATTTTATTGTCAAATCTGAAGCTTAATTTTGCTGGATACAGTATTCTTTGTTGGAATTCATTATTTTTCAGTGTTTGAAATACATTGTTCCAGGATCTTCTCACTTTCAAAGTTTGTGATGAAAAATCAGTCGTTAATCTAATTGATTTACCCCTGAATGTAATCCGCCTCCTTTCTCTCGTAGCTTTTAATATTCTCTCCTTGTTCTGTATTTTGGCTATCTTCATAATTATATGTCTTGGAGTTGGTCTATTATGGTTTTAAATGTTTGGGGTCCTGTAGGCTTCAAGGATTTGGCAATCCATTCCATCTTTCATCTCTGGGAAGTTTTCTAGAATTATTTCATTTAATATGTTGTCCATTCTTTCGGTTTGAATCTCTATGGCTTCTTCTATTCCGATGACTGTGAAATTTGTTTTTTTTATGATATCCCATATCTTTTGAATAGACTGCTCTTGGGACTTAAGCATCTTTTCTGTGTTGACTATATTCTTTTCAAGTTGATAAACGTTGTCGTCATTATCTGATGTTCTGACTTCTATTTGATCTAGTCTATTTGTAATATTCTTGTTTGAGTTTTAATTAATAGTTTCCTGCATTTCTAGGATTACTGTTTGATTTTTTTTAAGATCTCTATCTCCTGGTAAAGCTTGTTCTTTGCCATTTGAATTTGTTTAATTCATTTTCAAAATATACTTTTATTGCTAGGACTTGCTGATTCATGTATTCTCTAATATCCCTTTCCATCTGAGTTAGGTAAGCCTTGAGTTTTTTTCCCTATCCCTGTTTCTGATGATTCTTGGTCCTCCTGTAGAATTAAGTTGTCCTGCATTGTTTGTACACATTTTTTCCTTTGTTTTTTCATGATGTTCACGTTGTTTTCCATCTCTATTTTATTGCTGTTTTTCTGCTCTATTCTATAGATTTGTTTTGGTTTAATATATCTGTTGTCTCTCCTTTGTGTTGGTAGACTATGCCTGCTAAAGTGAATTCTGCTTGGAAGGAATTGCGATGGCCGAGCTCCAGTGATGTCACCTGTCTGCTATGGCGGGCCCCAGGCTCCTTGCCAGGGTGTTCAAATGGGAGTGGGCTGGGACTGATCTGTCTCTGTTTGTTTTCAACTCCCGGTCGCCGGCGGGCGGGCGGTCTCCAGCTGTCCAGTCACACAGTCAGCGGGTGGGCTGTCACTGGTGGGCGGGAGATCTCTAGCCACCCAGTTGCACGTGCAGCCAGCGGGCGATTGGTCGCTGGTAGGCAGGCGGGCACCAGCCACCCAGTCGCACCAGCAGTGGACTGTTTGTGACCAGTGGGCGGGCGTTCTCCAGCCGCCCAGTCACGCGGGCCTGGCCTCTAGTCCCTTGTTATCTCCTGCTAGTCCTGGTTTCTCGTGCTAGACCAGATTTCCCCTGAGTGATGCCTCTCGGCAGCTCATACTGTCCTCTGGGCCTGCCGTTTCTTGGGTGTGGATGGTGTCTATGGGGAACCCCGGCACTCTATTGTTTTGATTTTTTCCTCTTGCCCCTCTCCCAGCTCTGGCTAGACAGGTTTCGTTTTCGCCGCTGATGATAGGGGAAGTTGAAGGTGAGGTGCCTGTAGTTTTCCCAACGTCTTTATGCAGGCTCTCTCTGATAATCTCTCCAATGGAAAGCCTAAGAGAGATTTTATGTGAATTCCCTGCTGTATGGGAGATGAGCTGAGTAACACAAACCTGTTTTATTGTTGCAATCTGTTGGAGAGTGGCGGTGGTTACTTGTGCTCTCCAAGATGGTGACCGTTGGTTTCCTTGGTGGAGTTTTTATTGTGGGGGGATAGAACTGTAGCACTTCCTTCCCCGTTTGAAATCCCAAACTCAGCCCGGGGCTCAGTTGGAGGTCAGACAGCAGGATTCCACAGAATCTGCAGCAACGTTTCTCCCTGCCGGCTGGTCGCTTCTAGGTGGTGCCCTGCTGTCTCTAGCCACGGGGCAGGCCACACAGATTTGTCAGCCCGGATCTCCGGTCACACATTTGGCTCGTGTTTGAGACTCAATTACCGGACCTCATTGGTGGAAATCATTCTTCTAGGTTTCGGTGCACACCCATTTTTCTGTAAGATCCTAACAAGATAATTTTTTGTCGTTCTAACTCGTTATTCACCTGTGAAGTGGCGCAGTTCACAGGGTGTGAGTGGCAGATTCAGAGACATCCCTTCATCCTGACCAGGTTGTTTGCCATGGAAGATGACTTTTGCTCTCTCAGGTCCTTCATAGCTGCCTACATCTTCTCCATGGCTTATTTCTCCATGGACCTTTGAGGTTCTCAGCAGGTGAAAGATCCCCTACATTCCTGTATTATAAGACCAACTCTGTCCGTGCTCTTCTTTAAAGTTAGATTGAGGGAACACTGTAGGGTTAGGGTTAATAACATGTTTGATTTGGGTTAGGAATCATTCTGTTTATGAATAATTCTATTGAGAAGCTGCGATATGTATAAGAATATATAGTTGAAATATATGTAGGAAAACAGAAATCTAAGTAAGATTTGAATCCCAGAATGGCATTGGGCCCTTAATTGGGATACTTAGCGTTGAATTACGTTCTGCACAGATGTCTCAGGTAAATTGATATACAATGTCATAGGACCCTGTACCTTGGAAGATTGAATGTAGATGAGAACATCCATTTAAAAAGGTATAGTTGTTATTGAATGGTTAATTAAATAGGTACTTGTCACTTCCTGTTTTTCTCTATGCTTAACAAAACACTGTTGAAATCTTGAGAACTGTTTGCTAATCTTGTTCCCAGAATGTGCTGTCCCCAGTTTTCAAACTGCAGAATTTACTCTCTCACCTGGTTGCATGCAAACTGCCCACTCCCACTGACCCATCAATGAACTTCCCTCCTTGCCCTCGGCAAGGAAAGTATATAAGCTCTGCTCAAGCTCTTCTCAGGGCTCTCTGCTGTATTCAAGTGAGCTCTGAGCCCCAGCATGCTGGAACTCCAATAAACCCTTTGCTGTTTCATGAGTCAGTTTCTTGGTGGTCTCTTCCTCCAATGCACGCCCGACCTTTACACATGAAGTTTCCACTGATATCTGGCAGCGGCGGATGAGAGACCCCAACGGGCTACTCTTGGGGTAAGTAAGTCTCCTATTCCTGGTTTCAGGTTTCAGGTTAGGACTTGGAAAAATGGCTATTGATGAAGAGTGTGAGCTCTCTCCGACAGTGGCTGACAGACGTGTCACAGAGCCACAGGCCACGTTCCTGGAGGACGCCCCAGAGGACTTGGGAAATTTAGTTATAATAGATTCCTCGACTCAGTGATATTTTGTTTTGGATTCGGTATTGCCAGCCCATTGGTTATTGCCGGCTACTCAGTCCTGATCTCAGTGTTGGACGTCCATTGCCTGTCTTTATTGTCTTGTCTTGTCTGTTTCATGTGTCATTGCTTTCACTGTTTGTGGATCTTTCATTATGGGACAGAGCACTTCAATGCTAGATCTCAGTTTAAAGGGCGACTCTTATGCGTGGTCTCATAAAATCCCAACACAATTAATGGCAATACTTCTCTGAGCTCAGTTCCAGAACTCAGTCTCTAAGGGGAATCACACCAGAGTTCAAGCCCAGGTGGACCCAGTCATCTCTTCCAAATGCCACACAAATGACCACAATTAAAACCAAAACACTCCCCAATGGCCGTCATCTTCTTCCATATAGACACTCATCATAACCTCTGGCTGGACGTTTCCATGAGGGGCATAGCCCAAGACAGTGTCCAAAACATGCTCCCTTGCCGCTAATTTGCCTAAAGTCAGGGTGGCCTGGAAACCCTTCCAGTGAACCAGGATTGATCAAATACACCTGCCATTAATACTGATCTTCTTCTGCAATTTGAGGCCTACTGACTGTCAGGTGTAGATTCTTTATGTGAATTTCAGTCATAAGAAAACCCAACCACATCTGCAGTGCTTTGAAAAACTCATTTGACCCAAAGGATCCCAATTCTCACTTGATGGACGTCAAGAACCTAACAGAGGACGGAGAGAAACTTCACCCACAATGACTGCTCTTTTGGCCATTTTGGTTTTGGATGCACACATGGGATCTTTCTTTAGATCTATCAGTTGCAGAGAATCTAAGACACAGCCTCACACAGGGCATAGAGTTGGATTCAGACACATCCATTTCCAAAGCAAGTAAGCAAAGAGCCACAGGTTATGCCCATTCATTTAGATCTGAAAACTGTTTTCTTCAGGCTTCACAAAGGGGTGGTCCGAAACAAAGAACTTCTTGACATTCAAGGCAACAGAACATTATGTAAGCAAAAGGCTCAAAGAAGGGTTTCTCCACTGAGAGTTTACTGGTCACACTGATATCTGCGTTTTCTGAGATGCTCGCCATTCCCTTCATCTATCCAGTACATGGCCATGTCACAGAGCTTGGAGGTGGTACATATCTTGGACACAAAACCATGAGCCTATTCTGGAGATTGGCGAGAATTCAGAAAGAAAATTGAAAATTACTAAGATCGTTGGTGTTGCCCATCCTTAAGGAAAGCTGCAATCCATTCATTAATTGGGCAGGATGAATGCTGGGAAGCTTTCTACAAGACAGGACAAATCCATTGATGCATTCTCTTTTCTAATGTCTACAACCACGGACATAGTGGGATACACAGACATAGAAACACTCGCCTTGTCAAACGTCTTACTAGAAACAGTTCAACCCCAAAAAACAAACCACCTTTCCTACCTATTCTCAGAACATGAGACAAAATCATAAACCCAAAACCACACCCATATTGGCACCTCCTTCCCCCAAGTAGGTCTGTGACTCTACGGAGTGTCCTCTGACTGGTGGGCCATACAATTTTCCCCTGAAAAGTCCTGTCCTGTCTCAGTTCTGTTCTCCTTGACCAACTCTGTTAAGTTGTCAGAAGCTAGTGTTTAGCCACTACCTGCTTTCTCAGGAAAGGCCCTTCTTCAGAGCTCTCCTTGCTTTTGCCATCCTAACATCAGTAGGTACAAAGAAAGACTGACTCTGTCCTTGGTAAATCCAAACAAGTGAGCCCATTGGGACTGGGACTGGGACTGGCTCTATGTGCCTGGTTTCCAGTATCCCAAGTTCAGAGAGATCCATCACCAAGAAAGTGAGGTGAGGTCACTCCCTTCAGGAACTGAATAAATTCACTGCCTTGTAAACCATTTTGTCCTAATAGTTGCTTCCAAGTGTCCCATTAGATGGAGGCTTCCCCTACTTCCTTTGAAACTTTCACAAGTTAGAATGGTATGTCAACCTTAGGAACCCGGGAATAGCTATCCACACAGGCCTGGTTTGGTCAATCTCCTCTACATTAAGAAGAGAGAGGCTGATTCAGACACATCCCTTCATCCTGACCAGGGTGATTGCCATGGAAGATGACTTTTGCTCTCGCAGATCCTTCATAGCTGACTATATCTTCTCCAGGATTCATTTCTGCATGGACTTTGGAGGTTCTCAGCAGGTGGAAGATCCCCTACATTCCTGTATTGTAAGACCAACTCTGTCCCTGCTTTTCTTTAAATTTAGGTTGATAGAACAGTGTATTCTTAGGGCTAATAAAATGTTTGATTTGAGTTAGGAATAATCCTGCGGGATGAATAATGGTATTGGGAACCTGAGATATTTATAAAAATATAGAGGTTAAATATATGAATTAAAACCGAAATCTAGGTAATTTTGAAGCTCAGAAGGGCATTGGGCCCTTGATTGGGATACTTAACTTTGATTTACATTGTGTACAGATGTCTCAGATAAATAGATATACAATGGCATCGGACCTTGTAGCTTGGATGATTGAATGTTGAAGAGAACATCCAGTCAAAAACGGATAGTAGGTAGAATTAGGTACAGAGTTGGTTTAGGAAGAAGAGTGAGTATAGGATTTGGAACAAAAGTTCTGGAGCATTAGGGTTGTGGTTAGAGAGTGAAAGTGAACATAAGTTCATGTGAAGGGTCAGTCACAATGGTGAACTGGTGAAAATATGCAGGAAACCACATATCTTTAGAGACATTATGAAATCAGGCAAAGTATAAAGTGAGTGATATGATTATGCATTTTCAACAGGGTTGAGTTTGAATATATAATCTTAGGAAGAAACAAATTTCCCCTTCCTCTCCTGTTTTCTCTTTTCTTTCCAGTATACAAAGTCTAATCTGGGACAGAAAAGATCCGTCCTTTATAGGGCATATCAGGACATATACAGGATTGCCTGGAGCCCTTAGTTTGGGTAATGATTTAGCAGATAAAACTACGCATGACATACATATTTTCTCTACAGTAGAAGAAGCTACAAATTTTCATAAAAAATTCCATGTCAATGCTAATACTATACATAAGCGCTTTAAAATAACTAAGGAACAAGCTAGACAAATAATAAAACAATGTCAAAATTGTGTGACCATTTTACCACAAGTTAATCTTGGAGTCAATCCTAGAGGATTGATACCTAACCATATTTGGCAGATGGACGTCACAAACTTGCCAGAATTTGGAAAATTAAAATATTTGCATGTTACAGTTGATACTTCTTCTGAATTTTTGATGGACTCCCTTCATGCCGGAGAAAAAAAACTAAAGATGTTATAGCTCATTGCTTACAAAATTTTGCCACTGTGGGCATTCCAAAACAGTTAAAAACAGATGTTGCCCCTGGTTATACTTTTACCTCTTTTAAAGAATTTTGCTCATCATTTTGCATTACTCATATAACAGGAATCCCATACAATCCGCAGGGACAAGGCATAGTTAAATGAGCTCATCAAACTATTAAAACGTACTAATTAAACAAAAAAAAAAGGAATTGGGAAGGGGTATATATTCCCCAAAGATAAACTTAAAATAACCCTTTTTACTCTAAACTTTGGAAATTTGGATTCATCAGGGCTTATTCCTGTGGAAAGGCATATGTGTCCAAAAAATGTACATAAGCCCAAGGTACTTTGGGAGGATATTCTAACAGGACAATGGAAATGTCCTGACCCAGTAATTGTCTGGAGTTGGAGGTCTGTTTGTGTGTTTCCACAGGGAGAACAGCAGCCGATTTGGATTCCAGAGAGACTAACTAAAGCGATTTCTACAGATTAAAAGAATATGATTTGGCTCAAATCCATAACAGCTGATATCCAGAACTCCAGTTTGGCTATTCTTACATCTGTGACAAATCCAGGATGCTTTTTTCAATATCTATTTTATTATTACCCTTTCCCATGTCATGAAGTTCTATTTTGGTTTTTGAGCTCATACAAACCTAGGTTAATGTTTTGCTGATCAGTTCTATTTTTGGACTATAGAGTTTTTAGACATTGCAATGGAGATTTCACCTGTAAAATGTTATAAGGCCTTTACTCTTATGTTATGTGTTGTATGTATTATATTACGTGTGCACACTTGTGTTTTTTGTTATATGTTTGAATGTACGTATGTCCATATATCATATATGATGAGCGCTCATGAAAAAATGGATCCAAATATATTTTTATACACTTGATGTAAATGTTTTAATTTAAATTGGGTAAACACCTATTGAGGATTGTTTTAAAATGTGTACAAAAAAGGAGGTTAACAGATCTGTTTGTTTACTTTCACCTTTTCTTTTCATTATATTTAATAATTCTCTTCAAGACAATGTAAATTGTTAAGAAAATTGTTTTCTTTTAGTACCTTCTGGAATGTTACATAATTTTTCTTTGGCCATTATTGCCAAAATTCCTATCTTCATCCCAGTGCCTGTAAAGACAAAGATAAAACCAATCTACAGCTTCTGCAATAGCCATCACTGAACTGCTTGCAGAACTTGCCTCGACTATGTATCACCTGTATGCATTGTGAACTCACCTGCATGCATTGTGAACAATATGTTGGTGAATTGACTTGTGGTAGTGTTGGGGTATTTTTGCTGATGATGTCATCGGTGGTACAATTTTTCCAAAAGGAGCCGTCAATTGGCTTGGTGTATCTTCCTCCCTTCTGCTGTCATGGTCGTTCAGCTAAAATTTGGGGGCCAACAGAGGTGAGACAAAGAACCTCACCCCCCGCTGGTACAAAGACCTCTCCACAGGTGTGACTGTATACTGGACCTGTAGCTAGTGACGGGTAAGATCCAATTGCAATGGTACCAATCTAAGACTGGAGGCTGATACCTTGAGGTCAGCTCATTCGATAATGGGTAAGCACCATATGTACTATTGGACAACCTAAGGCAGGCATGGTCCCTAAGCCACATGCTTGTTGTTTAAACAGAGAGGGGGAGGTGTTGAGAGGCACAGCCCAAGAGGCCAAACAAACTTTCAGACTGCCGGCTGATGATTGGCTAACAGCGGCCCCAGCAACATCAAGCTAATTGGCTCCTCTGCGGTGATGCTCATTGGAGATGCTCATTGAGCAGTTTCCCCACCCTTTCAGACTGCAAGCTGATGATTGGCTCACAGCAGCCCCAGCAATATCTAGCTGATTGGCTCCTCTGTGGTAATGCCATTGGGCTGTTTCCCCACCCTTTCAGACAACGGAGCTGCTCATTGTGGGACTTTTTGGGCTCTGCCCACACGACCCAGCCAATCGACCTCAAGAGAAGGAGTGTGGAGGTTGAGAGCTTGTGGGAAGCCAGTAGTGGCAGTTGGGCTCTGAGGGTTTTTCCCGAGGAGCTAATTTTTAGTCATGTGTGGTTCTAAAAGTAATTTTAGTTTCTTTTGACAAGTGGCTCCTGAATTGTGCCCAGCCAGATTGCAGCAATCCTAAAGTGATGGAGAAAAAGAACCCAAACAGAATAGAAATACAAGCAGTTTAGAGAGGCATGGTGTATAGTTGGATTTACCTTTTGCATGATAAAGGGTAGGTGTTATAAATCTAGTCAATTTTAAATTGAAATAGTTCTCCATGTGTTTTATAGTTAACAAATATGTGAATTCCTATCTCCCTTTATCTGTAGGCTATTCAGCACATGTATTTTTGAATGTACATATAGAATCCTACCTGGTATCACATGTACATTTTTGTTAGATGGCTGACTTGGCAGATACAAATTTTTAGAAGAGGTCACTCCTCCTAAACGTTGTTGGAATTGAAAATTAAAACTATGGGTGAGCTTCCTAGTTGAACAATATAATACATAAATCCATGTTCAGTAAAATGAAAAGTTTTGGATCTGTGGATGTTATATATTTCATGATGAATTTCGATTGGCATATATATTGCTACCTTTTAATGCCTCTCTCTCTCTCTCTCTCTCTCTCTCTCTCTCATATATATATATATATATATATATATATATATATATATATATATACACACACACACACTCTCCAGATTTTTCAGAATGTAAAATATATGTGTCTTATTATACAATCCCTAAATGCATTCATGTTCATGAATGTGGATTTATAACCAAATGTTCACAAAGTTATTTTCAGAAATATTCATCCACCTTAAATACATATTGTATCCTAGTACTGAAATCAAAATTCAGTGAATGGTGCATAGAAGTCCTAATTTTTCTACAGTAACTGACCCACTTTAACATCAATGCAAGTAGATTCCTATGGGACATGATGTGTATTTTTACCTTCATTTTTATTCAACACTGTTACATGACTATTTCTTCAGTTTATGCACATCATAGGATATATATTTCATTCACAATTTTGCAAATTGATAGGCTTTTGTTTCACTTTTAATCACTTCTTGCTTCAGTACACAAGTATTCCTCTATGTTTTTTGACTGGTCTTTTCATGATACTTCATTTTATTTTAGATTTCAATAATCACTTTTAAAGCAAAACTCACACACTCTTCATGATAAACCATAAACCTAATATTACCATTAGATGTATAAATGGTTGTAATGAATGTATGTATCTCAATATAAGATTTCCTGTAAATTTGTAAATATCAATTCAATCCAATATTTAAAGTTGGAACCAGTAATATTATTTATTCACAGTATGGTCTATTCATTCATTTTATCTATATTCCTAGACACAGGGAACACCTATTTGTACACCGTATACTAATTTATACACCTTCAAAATATTGCCCACAGAAATGGTGGAAGAAATACTGATGTCACCTGATCTACATATGCACTTTATCACAGTAATATTCTGGAAACAAAATGCAAAGTTCACACTTATGACTGTGCCAAAGCCTAAATGGAAAGTGTGCATGGATTACTAACAATATCCATGTCCAGATTGCCTATTTCTCTCAAATGTCAATCCTATTGGTGACTAAATATTTGATTCTTTCTAATATTTTATACTCAACCTCTACCCTGTTGAAAATGTCTAATCCTATCACTCAATTTATACTTTGCCTGATTTCTTAATATCTCCATTGATATCTGCTTCCCCATATATTTTCCCCAGTTCATCATTGTGTCTGACTCTTCACATGTGGTGACATTTACATTCACTCTCTACCGCAAACCCTATTGCTAAAGAACTTTTTGTCCAAATCCTATACTCACTTTTCTTCCTAAACCTACTGACTGTCTTCCTAATCCTACCAACTATGCCTATATGAGTGGATGTTTTCTTCTACATTCAATCATCCAATTTTCAAGGTCCTATGCCATTGTATATCGATTTATCTGAGACATCTGTTTAGAAGATATTTAAAAGCTAAGTATCCCAATCAAGGGCCCAATGCTCTTCTGGGCTTCAAATCTTACCTAGATTTCTGTTTTTATACTTATATTTCACCTATATATTCTTGTAAATATCACAGGTTCCCAATACCATTATTCATCCAGCAGAATGATTCCTATCCCAAATAAAACCTGTTATTACCCTAACCATACACTGTTCCCTCAATGTAACTTTACAGAATAGCAGGGAAAAAGTTGGTCTTACACTACAGGAATGTAGGGGATCTTCAACCTGCTGAGATCCTCAAAGGACCATGCAGAAATGATACCCTGGAGAAGTTGTAGGCAGCTATGAAGGACCTGAGGGAGGAAAACTCAACTTCCATGGTAAACAACCTGGTCAGAATGAAGGGATGTGTCTTTATCAGCCTCTTTCATCTTAATGTAGAGAAGATTGACCAAACCAGGCCTGTGTGGAGAGCTGTTCTCGGGTGCCTATGGTTGATATACCATTCCAACGTGTGAAAATGTCACAGGATGTAGGGGCACCCTCCATCTCATGGGACCCTTGGAAGCAACTCTTAGGACAAAGTGGTTGCCAAGGCAGTGACTTCATTCACTTCCTGATTGAGGTTACCTCACATAACGTCCTGGGTGATGGAACTCTCTAAACGTGGGATTCAGAAAGCCAGGCAAGCACAACCAGTCCCAGTCCCAGTCCCAGTGGTCTCACTTTTTTTGGATTTACCAAGGACAGAGTCTGTCTTTCTTGGTACCTACTGATGTGAGGATGGCCAAAAGACAGGAAAGCTAAGAAGAGGGGCCTTTCCTGATAAAGCAGGTAGTAGCTCACCACTGGCTTCTGACAACTTCACACAACATTCCTCCCTCAATGCAGCACAAAGGTCCCTTTCACTCATGAAGAGGAGGTCCAACCCTCAACTGTTCTGTAAAAGAACTTCAGAGAGAGAGGTTAAAGATTCCTGCAAAGCTGTTATGGAGGTTTCTAATATATTTAAGTTTTGGTCTATTTCTGCTTCTAACTGGGTCATTTGTTGTGTCCCATGGACCAGGGCAGTGGTTCCTGTGCCCACCCTTGTGGCAACTCCTATTCTTTATAGGATGGCTAAAGTGAGGGACATATGTTCCCAGTGAAACCGGGTTGTATGTCCCACCTATTCGATCTTCAAATGAACCTGCGTCATGATAGAGCATTCTGGGTAACATATGCACCATTACACAATTAATCACATCCGTTTTTCATCTCATGAAAACATCAACAATGTTTTAGTATATAGAATTATACTGTTGTAGGGACGGACAAGGCAAGGCACCTAAGATAGCACCAAAGACAGTGAAACAGTCCTATTTGGTTGCACCCAGATTCAGAGGGCATTGCTTCGGTTGTAATCAATTAATCTTCTGAATTCCAAGTTTAGGTAGTTTCAGAATTTTGTACCCAACATGTAAGAGAAGTGGCTAAGAAGATCACACTCTGCAGAAGTTCACAAAAAGCTGTTTTTGTTTCTGTTTTTTTTTTTTCCTCTGTTCTGGGCAAGTTAACTTTTCAAGGACAACTGGGTGGGGGAGAGCTTTTACTTCCCTTTCTTTTTTTCCCCCTGCCAGCTGTTACCATGGAGCCCAGATGGTAACTTCTTTATCTTAGAAATGTTGCCATCTCTGTGAAGCCCCAGTTCAAGGCCAGAGGAATTGTTCACATATTTTGTGAAAAACTAGTAAGGGGGTGTCTAGCTTAGGAGTGCTGATTATTTTTAGCCAGTGGCCAAGTGGAACAGGGCAACATTAAATGAGGAAGGTTATCTACACTGAAATCGTTTATAGGGACTTTTTTGCTGAAAGTCCTAAAGTCAGCCATGGTGAAGATTCCTGGAGAAGGTCAGTGAAAACTTTTCTGTGGGCCTGGTACAGAGGGGGGAGACAGAGAAGTCGGGGCTTAGAGCAGCTTCATGGATCTGAGAATGAGAAAGGAGAGATGTAAAAGAATAATGGGAAAGGGGTTTGGGATATTCCTAGCAACAAAACTTGAGCAGTAGAACAGGTAGAGCAGAGGGGAAGAAGGGAGTGAGTATCCACAAAGCCTGTGAGGGACTTTAAATTTTTAGTAACCTGTTTTCAGTGATGAAAGAGCAACTTTAAAGGCCATTTTCATTACATTTGGATAAGGGTCTGAGGGCTCTCCTCAGCTGGTTTGAGCTATGGGTTAGCTGGAAAGAGGACCTGGTGGGACCCAGTGCGGGCAGTGACAAGAGAAGAGAGGAGTGAGTCGGTGGAGGGGTACCTCAGTACCTGCTTCTCAGCCAGGGGGCAATGGTCTGAGAACCGGTGTTGGTTTGGGTTTTTGATCTAGTAATTGAAGGGAAGAAATCAGGTTGCTGAGTTTGGAGTGACAGCAGATAGTCTGGAGATGAAGGCTGAGGGTGAGGATCTATTGGAGAAGCATAGTTCAGGATGTGAGCGAAGGAGGGAAAAGGCCTCCACATAGGGGAATCTCCTTTTACCCTTTTGAGCACTTGCAGAAGTTAAAAAGGTCACACAGTATTTGAGGATCTAGAGACCCCTCTGGGGGCCATGGGTTTTGGTTATCTAATTGGTCATATGGCCAATGCTGTGTACAGAATTTGATGAGGAGTTCGAGTTCCATCAGGAAGCCCCTGTATGCTCACATCCCCATGACTTACAGAAGAAATTGGCTTTTCCTCCACATAGCTGTTGCTGTTTGTGGCTTTGATTGTCTGCCGGGCAAACATAGTAATCTAGGCTAGCCAACCTGCACCTGGCTTACCTGTCCCGACATCCATAATGTTTGTTTCCATTATTTATGGTACAAAAGGTATTTAATGGAATTTTAGTGGTATCCTCTTCATCAGGGATATCCTAATAGGAAAGACCTATAGCCAGCTAACAAATGTCTGGGTGGAGAAATGGCCACCAGGTCCCAAAGTGGGCTATATGTGAGATAGATTATACTTCTTCTCCAGTATGATTTGTGATCAGCCATTGCTGCTGAAAGGGCTGATGAGGGTTAGAACTACTGGTGGTCAAGGAGAGACTCTATAGCTTCATCCACCTGGCGAATACACAATTTGAAAGGGTTACCAGTCTCTTCCAGTTTCCAGGCAGAGTCTGGACAGGGTGCAGGCTTGAGATGAGAGGCCAGGATCCAGGAAGTGATTCTGTCTACCTTTACCACTGTAGGTGTTATAAGTAGAACCTGGTATGGTCCTTTCCAGTGGGGTTCCAGGGATAACACCTGATGTTGTCTTACATAGACAAAGTCTCCTACTTGATATTGATGTGGAGTCCCCTCATCTCCAGGTTGGTAGGCAGTGGCCAGCTGTTTTCACAGGTATCGCTGAGTTCTTTCAACAGCTGTAAGTCTGTCAAGCATGGTGGTGTGGAAGGGATCGTTAGGTCTTAGAGTTGGGGTTAGGTCCCTTACTGGAATAGGGGCCCCATAGGGAATTTCATAGTGGGTGAGGTTACACAAAGAAACAGAGAGAGAATTTCTTGCATGAAACATTGCATAAGGCAGAAGCATTGTCCAATCTTTTATGTTGGTCTCTAAGCTTAATTTCATTAAGGTCTCTTTAATGGTTCTATTCATTCATTCTACCTGTCCTGCACTCTGTGGTCTATAAGCACAATGTAATCCCCAGGGTACTGGCTAACCCCTAACGTACCTGGGTCATGAATGCAGGTCCATTATCAGACTCTGTTACCTTAGGCAGGTCGTATCTTGGAAAAAAATCTTCCAGGATCTTCTTGACCACCATTTGTGCTGTTTCTTTCTTTCTTTCTTTTTCTTTCTTTCTTTCTTTCTTTCTTTCTTTCTTTCTTTCTTTCTTTCTTTCTTTCTTTCTTTTTTTTTGGTGGGGAAGGCTTTAATCCATCCTGAAAATGTATCTACAAAGACTAGGAGATATTTAAGTCCATACCTTGCATGCTTAATTTCAGTAAAGTTCACTTCCCAGAATTGTCCTGGTCTTTTTCCTCCTAGGTGCTTTCCTCCAGGAAGCTTGGAAGGGTAAGCATAAACCAATTGATGGACCCGACAGGCTTTTGTTACCCATTCAGTCCTTTTGCTGTGATTTGGTCAGTGGAAAACTCTGTTCTTGATCCTTCAGGAATGCCTGCAGTTTCTTTGAACAAAGTTGAGTGAGTTGATGTACATTTTCTACTGACATAGTTAGAGCCATGACTATAGGAGTTTTTACTGAAGGATTTAGAAATACCACTTGGTTGCCTTCAGGGTTAAAAGTTATTTTGGCCCAGAGCTTGGTGAGCAGATCTCTGCCCATCAATGGGGCCAGGCATTCTGTGATTACTAGGAAGGATTGATGGATTTTCCTTTTCCCAGGTCTATGGTCCTCTTAGTTGTCCAAGCCCGATACTTACTGCCATTTGCCCCTTGAACTAGAGACCTTTTATTTGATAGATGGCCCAATGGGGCCTTGAGGGCTGAGTATATTGCCCCTGTATCCACTTCAAAGTTTACTGGGGTCCCCTACACTTCAAAAGTTACCCTGAGCTCCGGGAGGGGATGTTAGCCCCGACTTTTGGAGTCATCCTCAAGAGTCAGAATGGCTGGCAGGAGTGGCTGTCTCTTTCTAGGGAACTCTTTGGCCCAGTGTCCTTTTTTTTACAGTAGGCACAGTGATCTGAGGCAAGGAGTGGCCTCTGGCGTGGGCCCAGGTATCCCTTCCTGTCTCCCTGTTTCTTAATTTCTGGCCTATTTGTTGTTGTGACCAGGACCTTAGTCAGCGCCTTAGTCTGTCTTTTGTTTCTTTTATCCTCCCTTTGTTCCCTTCTCTTCCTCAGTTTCTCTCTTAAAGTATACCTTCTCAGCTTCTCTGACTAAATCTCTCAAAGTCATATCTTGTAATCCATCTAAGCATTTTAACTTTCTTTTAATATCCGGGGCAGCTTGCCCAATAAAGGCCATTGTGACAGATGACTTTTGATCCTCTGCCTGAGGATTGAAAGGAGTGTATCTTCTATATGCCTCCATAATTCTCTCTAGAAACATAGAGAGAGGTTCTTCAGGCCCTTGAATAATCTCTCTTACCTTGGCCTAATTAGTTGGTCGCCTAGCGGCCGCACGGAAACCCACTATTAGAGCCCGGTGATAAGTGAACAGATGCTCCCTACCTTCAAAGATTTGGGGGCCACAGTTGGGTTGGTTCAAAGGAAAGCTGGCTTTGATTATCTTGGGAAGTTGTGTCAGTCACGCATCTGGTCAGAGGATATTTTTTTCCAGCTTCCAGGAGTATTCTATTTTGATCCCCTGTCATGAAGACAGTCCCTATGAGTTGTTGGCAGTCATCTCAAGTAGGCTAGTGTGAAAACATCAATGACTCAACCAGACCTGTGTGCCAGGTGGGGTGCTCAGAAAAAGGGGGATTGTTATATTTCCAATTATGTACGTCTGAAGAGGAGAATGGCCAAAACTGGTAGGCTTGCATTTTTTCCCCCATGGCCGTCGTCAATCTTTGGCCCATAGGGATGGAGGGGGAGCATCATGGGAGTTCCAGTGTTTTCAACTATTCACTGCTGGCGAGTTCCTATAGCCGGGCCAGCTTCCTCAAGGGAAGGAAGGGCTGTGTGTGCCACTGGGGAGCTATCTGGAGGGTGCTGTGCTCCTCCAATTGCAGAGAGGCTGAGTCAGCAGCAGGGGAATCACTTAGAGGGTGTTGGGGATTGGGGGAAGAGGGCAGGGGATAAGGAGGGGGAGGAGAATCCAGTAGAGTCAAATCTTGTGACTCAGGGAGAACAGAGGGTGGAGAAGGAAGAAGAGCAGAGGGTTTGAGAGATCATGGGGGAAGGAGTAGGAGCAGGGGCAGCGGTAAGGAAAGGCTTCACCCATGGAGGAGGAGATTTGCAGAGGTCCTGCAAAGTTAAGATATATGGCGGAATGATCCAGATGGCTATGTGGCCCTGGCTAAAAGACAATATCTCTAACTTTTTAAATTAGTGGGAAGTAGAAAGATCCTTCTAGAGGCTATCCGACTCGAAAGGTGGGTCATTCTGAGGCACAGAGCGTCTTCCAGGTCCAGTGTTTTACTAAATAAAAAAGATTCTGAGCCCTTATGTGGACTTTGGGCCAGTGATCAATGGTCAGGGACAGAGGCATTGAAGTGCTCTGTCCCATAATGAAAGATACACAAATAGTGAAAGCCACGACACATGGGGTCTCACATTCGCCGCTGCTGGATTTCAGTGGAACCTCCATATGAAAAGGTCGGGCAAGCCTTGGAGGAAGAGACCACAAAGAGATTGTCACATGCAACAGCAAAGGGTTTATTGGGGGTCCAGCATGCTGGGGCTCAGAGCTCAATTGAAAAGAGATGAGAGCCCTGAGAACACCTTAAGCAGAGTTTATATAATTTTCTTGGAGAGGGCAGGGAGGAAAGTTTATTGATGGGTCCGGGTGAGTGGGCAGTGTGCGTGCACACGGGTGAGGGAGTACATTCTGCAGTTTGGCAGTTGGGGAGAGCACATTCTGGGAACAAGATTAGCAAAGAGTTCTCAAGATTTCAAAAGTGTTTTGTTAAGCATACAGAGAAACAGGAAGTGACAAGTCCTATTTTATTAACCTTTAACTACCGACTATCCCTTTTTGACTGGATGTTCTCTTCTACATTCAATCATCCAAGGTACAAGGTCCTAGGCCATTGAATATTGATTAATCTGACACATCTGTGCAGAACCTAATTCAAAGCTAAGTATCCCAATCAAGGGCCCAATTCTCTTCTGGGCTTCAAAACTTACCTAGATTTCTGTTTTCATACATGTATTTCACCTATATATTCTCATACATATCACAGGTTCCCAATACCATTATTCATCCAGCAGAATGATTCCTAACCAAATCGAAAATGTTATTAACACTAACCGTACACTTTCCCCTCAATCTAACATTACAGAGAGGAGGGACAGAGTTAGTCTTACAATACAGGAATGTAGTGGATCTTCCACCTGCTGAGAACCTCAAAGGTCCATGCAGAAATGTCCTCTGGAGAAGATGTAGGCAGCTATGAAGGACCTGGGAGAGTAAAAGTCATCTTACATGACAAACAACCTGGCCAGGATGAAGGGTTGTGTCCAAATCAGCCTCTCTCGTCCTAATGTAGAGAAGATGGAACAAACCAGGCCTCTGTGGAGAGCTGTTCCCAGGTTCCTATGGTTGATATACCAATCTAACTTGTGAAAGTGTCACAGGAAGTTGGGGCAGCCACCATCTCATGTGACCCTTGGAAGCAACTGTTAGGACAAAGTGGTTGCCAAGCCAGTGAACTCATTCAGTTCCTGAAGGAAGTGACCTCACCTCACTTCCGTGGTGATGGAACTCTCTGAACATGGGATCCAGGAAGCCAGGCATCCAAGCCAGTCTCAGTCACAGTCCCTGTGGGCTCACTTGTTTGGATTTACCAAGGACAGAGTTAATCTTTCTTGGTACCTACTGATGTGAGAATGGCCAAATACCAGAAAAGCTCTGAAGAGGGGCCATTCCTGAGAAAGCAGGTAGTGGCTCACCACTAGCTCCTGACAACTTCACAGAGTTGACCAAGGAGACCAGATCTGATAAAGGACAGGCCATTTTGGGAGAACATAGTATGGTCCAGAAGTCAGAGGACACTCTGGATAGTCACAGACCTACTTGAGGGAAGCAGGTGCCTTTTTGGGTGTTGGTGTGGGTTTGTGGTTTTGTCTCATGTTCTGAGAATAGGTAGGAAAGACGGTTTTGAGGTTTGGAGTGAAATGTTTCTACTAAGTCGTTTCACAGGGCGTGTGTTTCTATGTCTGTGTATCTCACTGTGTCCGTGGTTGTAGACATTAGAAAAAAAGAATGCATCAATGGATGTGTCCTGTCTATTAGAAAGCTTCCGAGCATTCATCCTGCCCAATTAATGAATGGACCAGGGCTTGCATAATCAATGGGTAACACCTGCTATCTTCCTAAGTTCCAGTTTTCTTCCTGAATTCTGGCCACTCTCCAGAATAGGCTCATGGTTTTGTGTCCAAGATATGTACCACCACCAAGCTCTGTCACATGGCCATATACTGGATAGCTGAAGGGAATGGCGAGCATCTCAGAAAACTCAGATATCAGTGTGACTACTAACATCTCAGTGGAGAAACCGTGGTTGGGCCTTTTGCTTAACAATTGTTCTTTTCCCCTGAGTCAGGAAGGACTTTGCCTCAGGCCAACCCGTTTGTGAAGCCTGAAGAAAACCGTTTTCAAATGGAAATGAATGGGCATCACCTGTGTCTCTTTGCTTAATTGCTTTGGAAAGGGATGTGTCTGAATCAGGCTCTTGGCCCAGTGTGAGGCTGTGGCTTAGATTGTCAGCACCTGATGGATGTAAAGAAAGATCCCATGTATGCATCCAACACCAAAATGGCCAAAAGAGCAGTCATTGTGGGTGAATTCTCTTGTCTTTCTCTGTAAGTTTCCTGACCTCCATCAAGTGAGAATAAGGATCCTTTGGGTCTAATGAGTTCTTTAAAGCCCTGCAGAGGCTAGCCCATTGGTGCTTGGGTTTTATCATGACTCCAATACACATAAATAATCTAAATCCCACAGTCAGTAGGCCTCAAATTGGAGAAGTGGAGCAGTATTAAATGCAGGCCTATTGGATCACTCCTGTTTCACAGGAAGGGTGTCCAGGCCACTCAAACTTTAGGCAAACGAGGGGCAAGGGAGCTTATTTTGGATACTGTCTTGTACTGTGCTCCTCATGGAAACCTCTAGCAAGAGGTTATGTTCAGTGTCTATATGAAATAAAATGAGGGCCATGTGGGATTTTTTTTGGTTTCAATTGTTTTCATTTGTGTGGCGGTTGGAAGAGGTGACTGGGTCCACCTGGGCTTGAACAGTGGCGTGATTCCCCTTAGAGAGTGAGTTCTGAAACTGACCTCAGAGAAGTATTGCCATGACTTGTGTTGGGATTTTAGGAGGACACGCATGAGAGTCGCCCATGGAAACTGAGATATAGGCCCAGGGTACCTTTCCACAGAGCACTGGGAATCTCAGCCAGGATATCACATGATTTTATTTTTAAAGGCATGTCAGCCATAGTTGAGAATCAAAACAAACATGGACCTCACATTGTAGACCTCAATGAGCCTGGATTCATGTGACCTTTTGGCCACTCTTTGGAAAGTCTTGCCTGTGAGAGTTCTCGATAGCGTTCATTGAAATGAGCATCCTCACCATTTAATGGTTCCCGAATGAATTAAAACCCACAGTGCCTCCAACTTCATCCTTGAAAAATGCCTAGATAAATACCATGAAATTTTTGAATTTCCCATGACCTGGTCGCACTGGGAACATTTGGATGTCCTACATCATTCATGAATCTATCAGGCAGTGGCTTGATTGACTGGGATTCATAAAAATGGTGTAGAACAGAGATACCAGTAAGTTGGAGCCTACTGAGTGGTGGGCCTAGAGCAGAGGTGGGAAGGTGTATGATAAAACATCTTTGTGAGGCCATGTCAATCTGCCATTAGCTTCCAAATTGCTTGTGACTGACATGGTGCAGCCAGCAGAATGTTCAATGAAATGGCATATTGTTATATGGAGAGGTTTCAGGGCAATGTTCAGAACCAGGTTTCTATGGACAAGGGGGCAAGCTATGAGGGATAGAAGCCTGCTTGGTGCATTCTCCTGAGAACCCTGACCCACCGCACAAGACAGAACTTCCTCCACCACTGTGTCCCATTTGAACTCCTTGTATATCGTGAAGCAAATACCAAAGTCCCAGTGCAGCAGCAAGAAACACCATGAAAATTGGAGGATGACCAAATGGCTTCACAGTCCCCCAGGGAGACACTTAGCCCACAATGGCCACAGTTTACCTACAAAGAGAGAATTCCGCACTGCTACCTCATGTACATTGGAAAATAAGAATCCATGTCCTCCAGGTCACATAGATGCAGACCCAGCTTTGATGGTCTCACTAGAAAGAAATCAAAAGCTCCTGAAAACAATATATATTTCAAGTGCCCAACCACATAGGCAGTTTCCCAAGAAGTCTTTAGGGCACCAGAGCTCCACATTTGAGAAATGTTTACTGTGTCCCTTACTTTGGGAAACTCCTCTAACACCTCCAAGGTTGTGAACTCCTGAGCATATTCCATTCCAGATATGTATTCACAGATTTTCTAACTCTTCTTCTCTAATTCTGTATTACTTGGGGCGGAGTTAATTACAATAAATTTTTCTGGAAGAGAATAAGAAGATTTTTGTGTAGCACATATTTGCATACACATTGTGTTCATTTTCCAATTTTCCATTCGAAATACTGATTCCCTGACACTAACCCATAGCTTGCTAGACTCTGACTACTAATCCTAATGTGATGGAGAAAAATAACTCAAACAGAATAGAAATACAAGCAGTTCAGAGGAGGGGTGGTGTATAGTTGGGCTTGCCTTTTGCAATACATAGGTTTGGAGTTATAAATCTAGTCAATTTTTAATTGAAGTAGTTCTCCGTGTGTTTTTAAAGTTAACAAATATGTGAATTCCTGTCTCCCTTTCTCTGTAGCCTATTAAGCACATGTATTTGTATATGCACATATTGAATCCTACCTGGTATCACACGTACATACTTGTGAGGTGGCCAACTTGACAGATACAAATTGTGGAACAGAAAATTCAACCTATGGGGGAGCTTCCTAGGTGAACAACATTATATATAAATCCATGTTCAGTAAAATAAATATTTTTGGATATGTGGATCATATAAATTTCACGATGAATTTTGATTGGCATATATATTGCTACTTTTTAATTGCTCTGTGTGGGTTTTGTGTGTGTGTGTGTATATATATATATATATATATATATATATATATATATATATATATATTCTCCAGATTTTTCAAAATGTAAAATATATGTGTCTTATTATACACTCCTAAATTCATTAATGTTCATATATTTGGATTTCTAATCAACTTTTCACAAGATTATTCTCAGAAATATTCATCCACCTGAACTACATATCTGTTTCCTAGTACTGAAAACTAAATTCAGTGAATGGTATATACAAATGCTAATATTTCTACAGTAACTTACCCAGTTTAACATCGGTGCAAGTAGATTCCTAAGTTCCATGATGTCTATTTTGACGTTCATTTTTATTCAACACTGGTATATTAGTTTTCTTCATTTTATGCACATCATACGATATATATTTCTTCCACAATTTAGCAAATTTATAGGCATTTGTTTCACTTTCAATCACTTCCTGCTTCAGAACACATGTATTCCTCCAGCTTTCTTGACTGGTTTTTTCATGAGACTTCTTTCTGAACACATTGTTTTCGATTTCCATAATCACTTTTGGGGCAAACTCACACACCCATCATGATAAACCATAACTCTATTATTACCATTAGATGTATAACTGTTTGGAATGAATGATTGTATATCAACATAAAATTTCTTATGTATTTTCAGATATCAATTCAATCCAATATTAAAAGTGGAACCTGTTATATTATTTATTCACAGTATGGTCTATTAAGGCATCATCTCTATATTCATAGACCCAGGGTCTATGTATTTGTATCCCCAATACTAATTTATAAGTCTTTAAAATATTGCTTTCAGAAATGGTGGAAAAAAATACTCTAGTCACCTGATATACATATACATTTCATCACAGTAATATTCCTGACACAAAATGCAAGGGTCACACTTATGACTGTACCAAAGCCTAAATTGAATGTGAGCATGTATTACTAACAACATCCATGTCCTGGTTCCCTAATGCTCTCAAATATTATTCCTATTGGTGACTACATATCTGTTTCTTCCTAAGATTATATATTCAAACTCAACCCTGTTAATAATGTCTTATCCTACCACTCACTTTGTACTTTGCCTGATTTCCTAATGTCTCCATTGATATCTGCTTTCAAATACCTTTTCTCCAGTTCATCATTGGGAATGACCCTTCAAATGTGCTGACATTTACATTTACTCTCTCACCAAAACCTTATTGCTAAAGAACTTTTGGTCCAACTCCTAGACTCACTCAAATGGGTTCTTCAAAGCCCTGCAGAGGGAAGCCCAGAGATTCTTGGGTTTTCTCATGACTCCAATTCACATAAAGTATCTAAACCCCACAGTCAGTAGGCCTCAAATTCGAGAAGCAGAGCAGCATTAATGGCAGTCCTATTTGATCACTCCTGGTTCACAGGAAGGGTGCCCAGGCCACCCTGACTTTAGGCAAATGAGGGGGAAGGGAGCTTATTTTGGACACTGTCTTGGACTGTGTCCCTCATGGAAACCTCTAGCAAGGGATTATGATGAGTGTCTACATGGAAGAAAATGAGGGCCATGTGGGAGTGTTTTGTTTTTAATTGTGGTCACTTGTGTGGCGGTTGGAAGAGATGAATGGGTCCACCTGGGCTTGAACTCTGGTGTGATTCCCCTTAGAAACGGAGTTTTGGAAATGACCTTAGAGATGTATTGCTATGAAATGTGTTGGGATTTTCGGAGGCCAGGCATGAGAGTCGCCCATGCATGACAATACGCGTCAAATTGGAGAAGCAGAACTTAATGTCCAAATCCTTTACTCACCCTTCTTTTTAATCCTACCGTCTATCTTCCTAATCTCAGATAAATACCATGATATATTTGAAATTCCTATGACCAGGTGGCACTGGAGAATCTTTGGATGTCCTGTTTCTGATCATGAGTGTACCAGACAGTGGCTTAATTGACTTGGTTTTATGAAAATGGTGTAGAACAGAGATGCCAGTAAGTTGGAGCCTGCTGAGTAGTGGGCCTAGAGCAGTGGTGTGCAGATGTGTGATAAAATATCTGTGGTGGGGTCATGTGGATCTTCCATTGGCTTCCAAATGGCTTGTGACTGAAATAGTGTAGCCAGCAGACCCTTATATGTAAAGGCATCTCGTTATATGGAGAGTTTTAACGTCAATTTTAAGAAACAGGTTGCTATGGTCAAGGGGACAAGCTATGTTGGATAGAAGACTTGTTGGTGCATTCTCCTGGAGAACCTGACCCACCACACATGACAGAACTCACTCTAGCATTTTGTCCCAGTTGAACTCATTGTATTTCGTTAAGTAAATACCATACTACCAGTGCAGCAACAAGAAACACCACAAAAAGTGGAGGATGACCAAATGGCTTCACAGTCCACATGGGGAGACACTTAGACCCGAGTGGCCACAGTTTACCTACAAAGAGAGAATTCAGCACTGCTCCCTTATGTTCATTAAAAAAAAAGAAACCATGTTCTCCAGGTCACATAGATGCAGACCCATCTTTGATGGTCTCACTACAAATGAAGCTAAAGCTCCTGACAACAACATATATTTCAAGTGCCCGAACTCAGAGACAGTTTCTCAAGAAGTTTTTAGGCCAGCAGAGCTCCATGTTTGTGGAGTGTTTACCCTGACCCTAACTTTTGGAAACTCCTCTACCACCTCCAAGGTTGTGAACTCCTGATTATGTTCCATTCCATATATGTATTCACAGATTTTCTAACTCTTCTCCTCTAATTGTGTCTTATTTGGGGTGAAGGTAATGGCAATTCATTGTTCTGGATGAGAGTGGGAATATTTTTGTGTGGCACATATTTGCATACACATTGGATTCATTTTCTTATTTTCCAATCAAAATACTGAAACCATGACACTAACCCATACCCTACTAGACTCTGACTACTAATCCTAATATGATGGAGGAAAAATAACCAAAACAAAATAGAAATACATGCAGTTCAGTGGAGGCATGGTGTATATTTGGACTTGCCTTTTACATGATAAAGGGTAGGTGTTATAAATCTAGTCAATTTTTGGTTAAAATAATTCTCCATGTGTTTTTAAAATTAACTAATATGTGAATTCCTGTCTCCCTTTCTCTATAGACTATTCAGCACATATATTTATATGCACATATAGAATCCTACCTGGTATCACAGGTTAATTTTTTTGTTTTGTCTGACTTGGAAGATACAAATTGTGAGAAGAGATCCCTCCTCCTAAACGCTGTTGAAACTGAAAATTCAACCTATGGGTGAGCTTCCTAATAGAAAAACATTATACAAAAATCCATGTTCAGTAAAATAATTATTTTTGCATATGTGAATTATCTATATTTAATGATGAATTTCGATTAGCATATGTATTGCTACTTTTTATAGTCTGTGTGTATGTTTTGTGTATATATATATATATATATATATATATATATATATATATATATACATACTCTCCAGATTTTTCAAAATATGAAATATATGTGTCTTATATATACTCCCTAAATTTATTCATGTTGATGTATTTAGATTTATAATCGATTTTTCACAAGATTATTCTCAGAATTATTCATCAACTTGAAATATATATTTGTTTCCTAGTACTGAAAACTGACTTCAGTGAAAGCTGCACACAAATGCTAATATTTCTAGAGTAACTGACCCAGTTTAATATCAACGCAAGTAGACTCCTATGGGACATGACATATAATTTGACGTTCATTTTTATTCAACAATGGTACATTACTATTTCTGCAGTTTATGCACATCGTAGGATATATATTTTATCCACAAGTTCACAAATTTTTAGACATTTGTTTCAATGTCAATCACTTCCTGCTTCAGAACACAAGTATTCTTCCATGTTTCTTGACTGGTCTTTTCATGAGACTTCTTTCCAAAAATATTATATTTGATTTCCATAATCAGTTTGAAGCAAAACTCACACACACTTCAGGATAAACCACAACCCTAATATTACCATTAGATGTATTACTGGTTGAAATGAATGTATGTATATCAATATAAGATTTCCTGAATATTTTTAGATATCAATTTTATCCATTATTTAAAGTTGGAACAAGTAATATTATTTATTCACACTACGCTCTATTCATGCATTATCTCTATATTCATAGACACAGGGTACATCTATTTTTACCCACAATACTAATTTATACAGCTTCAAAATATGGCTCCAAGAAATGGTGGAAGAAATACTCATGTTACCTGATCCACATATACATTTTATCACAGTAATATTCTGGTCAGAAAATGCAAACATCACACTTATGATTGTAGCAAAGTCTAAATGGAAAATGAACATGGATTACTAAAAACATCCATGTCCAGGCTGCCTAATGCTCCCACTTGTCAATCTTTTTGGGGACTACATATTTGTTTTTTCCTAAGATTATATATTGAAACTCAATCATATTGAAAATGTCTAATCCAATCACTCACTTTACACTTTGCATGATTTCCTAATGTCTCTATGGATATCTGCTTTCCTACATATTTTCCCCAGTTCATCATTGTGACTGATTCTTCACACGTTCTGACATTCATATTCACTCTCTACCCGAAACCCTATTGCTAAAGAATTTTTGGTCCAAAACTTATACTCACTCTTCTTTTTAAACGTACAAACTGTCTTCCTAATACTACCAACTATCCCTTTTATCCTGGATGTTCTCTTCGACATTCAATCATCCAAGGTACAAGGTCCTATAACATTGTATATCGATTTATCTGAGCCATCTGTGCAGAACATAATTCAAAGCTAAGTATCCCAATGAAGGTCCCAATGTCTTTCTGGGCTTCAAATCATACCTAGATTTCTGTTTCCATACTTATATTTTACCTATATATTCTTGTAAATATCGCAGGTTCCCAATACCATTATTCATCCAACAGAATGACTCCTCACCAAAATCGAACCTGTTATTAACCCTAACCATACACTCTTCCCTCAATCTACCTTTACAGAAGAGCAGGGACAGAGTTTGTCTTACAATACAGGAATGTAGGGGATCTTCCACCTGCTTAGAAACTCAATGGTCCAAGCAGAAATGATCCCTGGAGAAGTATTAGGCAGCTATGTAGGACCTGAGAGAGCAAAAGTCATCTTCCATGGCAAACAACCTTGTCAGGATGAAGGGTTGTGTCTGAATCAGCCTCTCTATTTTTAATGGAGAGAATATGGACCAAACCAGGACAATGTGGAGAGCTGTTTCTGGTTCCATATGGTTGATATACCATTCTAACTAGTGAAAGTGTCAGAGGAAGTAGGGTATCCTCCATCTCATGGGACCCTTGGAAGCAACTGTTATAACAAAGTGGTTGCCAAGGCAGTGAACTCATTAAATAAGTGACCTACCTCACTTCCTTGGTGATGGAACTCTCTGAATTTGGGATCCAGGAAGCCAGGCACACAGAGCCAGTCCCAGTCTCAGTCCCAGTGGGCTCACATGTTTGGATTTACCAAGGACAGAGTCTGTCTTTTTTGGTACCTACTGATGTGAGGATGGCCAAATGCGAGGAGAGTTCTGAAGACGGGCCTTCCCTGAGAAAGCATGTAGTGGTCAGAACAGGCTCCTGACAACTTCACAGTGTTTGACAAGGAGACCAGATCTAAGACAAGACTGGCCTTTTCGGGGGAACATAAAATGGCCCACCAGTCAAAGGACACTCTGGATAGTCACAGACTTACTTGGGGGAAGGAGGTGCCTTTTTGAGTGTGTGTGTGAGTTTGTGGTTTTGTCTCATGTTCTGAGAATAGGTAGGAAAGGCCGTGTGTTTGGTTTGGAGTGGACTATTTCTAGAAAGAACTTTGACAAGGCAAGTGTTTCTGTGTCTGTGTCTCCCACTGTGTCCATGGTTGTAGACATTAGAAAAGAGAATGCATCAATGGATGTGTCCTGTCTAGTAGAAAGCTTCCCAGCATTCATCCTGTCCATTTTAGTAATGGACTGCAGGTTGCCTTATCGATGGGCAACACCTACTATCTTACTAAGTTTCTGTTTTCTTCCTGAATTTTGGCCACTCTCCAGAATAGGTTCATGGTTTTGTGTCCAAAATATGTACCACCTCCAAACTCTGCGACATGGCTATGTTCTGGATAGCTGGAGGGAATTGGAGCATCTCAGAAAACTCAGATATCAGTGTGACCAGAAAAGCCTCAGTGGAGAAACCCTGTTTTGGGCCTTTTGCTAACCTATTGATCTTTTGCCCTGAATGTCAGGAAGGTCTTTGCCTCAGGCCACCCCTTGGTGAAGCCTGAAGGAAACAGTTTTCAAATGGAAATGAATGGGCATCACCTGTGGCTCTTTGCTTAATTGCTTTGGAAAGCCATGTGTCTGAATCAGCCTCTTGGCCCTGTGAGAGGCTATGGCTTAGATTTTCAGCGCCTGATGGATCTAAAGAAACATCCAATGTGTGCATCCAAAACCAAAATGGCAAAAACATAAGTCATTGTGGATGATGTCTCTTGCCTTCCTCTGTTAGGTTCCTGACCTTCTTCAAGGGAGTATAGGGATTTTTTGGGTCAAATGAGTTCTTCCAAGCTCTTCAGAGGTGCTTGGGTTTAATCATGAATCCAAATCACATAAGGAATTTATACCTGACAGTCAGTAGGCCTCTAATTGGAGAAGTAGAGCAGTATTAGCGGCAGACGTATGTGATCAATCCTAGTTCACAGGAAGGGTGTCCAGGCCACCCTGAGTTTAGGCAAATGAGGGGCAAGGAAGCTTATTTTGGACACTCTCTTGAGCTGCGCCATTCAAGGAATCCTCCAGCCAGAGGTTATGATGAGTGACTCTATGGAAGAAGATGAGGGCCATGTGGAATTGTTTTGGTTTTAATTGTGGTCATTTATGTGGTGGTTGGAAAAGATGACTGGGTGCACCTAGCCTTGAACACTGGTGTGATTCTCCTCAGAGACTGAGTTCTGTAACTGACCTCAGAGTAGTAATTGCTTTGAAATTGGTTGTGTCTTAATTAGCCTCTTGGCCCTGTGTGAGGCTGTGACTTAGATTATCAGCACCAGATGGATCGAAAGAAAGATCCCATGTGTGCATCCAAAACCAAAATGGCCAAAAGAGCAGTCATTGTGGATTAAGCCTCTTGCCTTTCTCTGTAAGGTTCTGAAAGAATAAAAGAAATTTAAATTGAAATTGAAATGTAAAGAACCAGGTTTGTAAACTTTCCAAGCTGCACTTTCCTGTGGCAGTTTAGACAATTCCCGGATCTGCCCATTAGATGTGTGTTGAAATCTTCCCTGACTACCTAGTTACTTAACAACCCTTTCCCAGAATCCCTGCAGCTCAGCAAGTATACATCTCAGGTATTCAACCAATCAGTTTAAATGTATACCCCTTCTTAGGGCTGACCAATCACCCCCTGCCCGAATTGTTCCCGCAAATGAAAGTGCTAATCATGCTTTAGAGTTGTTATTTGATTTTCCCATGGTATATGATGAATTGCTAAAGGAGGCTATCATGTATGTAAAGTCCCTGCCCTCTCTAAGGAATGTATATAAACTCTGCTCAAGTTGTTCTCAGGGCTCTTTGTTCTTTGCTCCTCTAAAGTGAGCTCTGAGCCCCAGCATGCTGGACCCCCAATAAAACCTTTGCTGTTGCATGAGAAAGCCTCTTGGTGGTCTTTTTCTCTGACGTTCGCCCCACCTATTCATCTGGAGGCCCCAGGTGAGATATCCGGCAGCGGCGGACAAAAGACCCCAATGGACTCCTCTCGGGGTAAGTAAGGCACCTCTTTCTGGTTTTGGGTTTCAGGTTATGGATTGGCAAAGTGGCTGTCAGTGAAGAGCATTAGCTCTCTCTGATGGTGGCTGACAGATGTGTCACAGAGCTACAGGCCACGTTCCTGGGGCACACTCCAGAGGACTAGAGAAATCAAGGAATACTAATTTCTTCAACTCGTTTATATTTTGCTTCAGGATTCGGTTCGCCAGCCCATCAGGTTTTGCCGGCTACTCAGTTTTGGTCATTGTTCTGAACTCATGTTGAGTTTTCCGGCTGTCTTTATTGTCTAACCCATCAGGTTTTGGCAGTTACTCAGTTCTAATCTTTGTCTTGGACTCATGTTAAACGTTTTCTGTTTGTCTTTGTCTGTGTTGCGTTTGTGTCTTCACTGTCCCTGTTTGAGTAACTCTCATTATGGGACAAAGCACTTCCACTTCTCTGTCCCTGACACTTGATCATTGGACTGATGTCCGCTCAAGGGCCCAGAATCTTTCTTTTTCAGTAAAATGCCGTACCTGGCAGATTCTCTGTGCTTCAGAATGGCCTATTCTCAGAGTCAGGTGGCCCCCCAGAAGGATCCTTCTACTTCCCTCTAATCCGAAAAGTCAGAGATATTGTCTTTCAGCTGGGGCCACGTGGCCACCCAGATCAACAGCCATATACCCCTTCGCCCAGCATCCTATCATTCAAACCTTCCACTCCTCCCCCTCTTCCTTCCATTCTCCCTGAGTCACAAGACTGGACACTCCTCCCCCTCCTTATCCTCTACCCTCGCTCTCCAACCCCCAACACGTTCCAGATGATATTCTCGCCGCTGACTCAGCCTCTCCGCCGCTAGAGGCAATTGGGCCAGACCCAAGCACTCCAGGGGACTTCTCTGCAGCAGCAGCAACCCCTCCTCCCCTGGAGGAAGCTGGGCCACCTAAAGGAACCCGACGGTGACGGATAATAGAAAACTCGGAAGCCCCTATGATGCTTCCTCTCCGTCCCTACGGGCCAATGAACCGATCCAACTGGCACCCAAACACCTTTAAATGTAGGTAGCATCTGTCCACTTATCGCCAGACTCTAATAGCGGGTCTCCGAGTGGCCGCCAGAGGGCCGACTAATTTGGCCAAGGTAAGAGAGATTATCCAAGGGCCTAATGAGTCTCCCTCTATGTTTCTGGAGAGAATTATGGAAGCATATAGGAAATATACTCCTTTTGATCCTCAGGCAGAGGATGAACAAGCATCTGTTGCAATGGCCTTTATCGAGCAGGCTGCCCTAGATATTAAGAGAAAGTTACAACGTCTAGATGTATTACAAGATAAGACCTTGAGAGATTTAGTAAGAGATGCTGAGAAAGTATATTATAAGAGAGAAACTGAGGAGGAAAGGGAGAGAGAGACGGAAAGGGAACAAAAGGAGGATGAAAGGAGCAAAAGGCAGACTAAAGCATTGACTAAGGTTCTGGTCAGAGCACCAAATATGCCAGAAGTTAAAAAGCAGGGAGTCAGAAAGGGATACCTGGGCCCCCGCCAATGGCTGCCCCTGGCCTCAGATCAGTGTGCCTACTGTAAAGAAAACAGGACACTAGGCCAAAGAGTGCCCCCGAAAGAAGCAGAGATGCCAGTCCGCCGTGCTGACTCTAGAAGAGGACTAGGAAAGTCGGGGCTCGGATCCCCTCTCCGAGCTCAGGGTAACATTTAAAGTGGAGGGGACCCCAGTGAACTTTGAAGTGGATACAGGAGCAGTATAATCAACCTTTAAGACCCCACTGGGCCCCCTATCAAATAAATGGTCCCCTGTTAAAGGTACTAATGGCAGTAGATATTGGGCTGGGACAACTAAGAGGACTATGGACCTAGGAAATGGAAAAGTCCACCACGCTTTCCAAGTAATCCAAGAATGCCCAGCCCCATTGATGGGCTGGGATCTGCTTACCAAACTCTGGGCTAGAATAACCTTTAACCCTGATGGTCCCCAAGTGGAGTTTCTAAAGCCTTCAGTAAAAACTCCCATAGTCATGGCTTTGACAACATCCGTAGAAGATGAACATCAACACTTCGCGCCTCCTAGGACTGATCAAACAGGCAAACTACCCCAGAAATGGATAAAAGATTATCCTAATGCCTGGGCAGAAACTGCTGGGTTAGGTCTAGCCATATAACAACCTCCAATAGTAGTAGAATTAAAAGCCTCTATCTCTCCAATCAGTGTTAAACAATATCCTCTAATCAAAGAAGCTAAGGATGGGATAAGGGCCCATATTCAGAAATACCTGGCTCTTGGGGTCTTAAGGCCCTGTCATTTGTCCTAGAATACCCCCCTGCTACCAGTAAGAAAGCCAGGAACTGGGGACTACCGGACGCTTCAATACCTAAGAGAGATCAACAACAGAGTGCAGGACATTCACCCCACTGTACCGAATCCATATAATTTGCTTAGCGCTCTGAATCTGGAGCAGGAATGGTACACTGTGCTAGACTTAAAAGATGCTCACTTTTGCTTGCCCGTACATAAGGACACTCAGTTGCTGTTTGCTTTTGAGTGGATAGACCCCGAAAAAGGAACATCTGTCCAACTAACCTGGACTAGACTCCCACAGGGGTTCAAAAACTCTCCCACTCTCTTTGATGAACCCCTCCACAAGGACTTCAATGACTTCAAAACTGCACACCCCGATGTCACCATACTCCAATATGTGGATGGTCTGCTACTGGCAGCCGACACCAAAGAGAACTATGAGTCTGGGACCCAAGCATTATTTTCCAAGCTTGCTCGGCTTGGATATAGGGCTTCTGCCAAAAAGGCCCAAATTTGTCAGCAAGAAGTAATCTTCCTGGGTTATTCTCTTAGGGGTGGCAAAGAATGGCTCACTGAGCCCACAAAATGAACCTTTGTGCAGATACTGCCCCCATCTAATAAGAGACAACTCAGGGAGTTTCTTGGGACTGCCGGCTTTTGCAGGTTATGGATTCCTGGGTTCGCGTCTCTGGCTGCCCCTTTATACCCGCTGATAAAGGGGGATGCCCACTTCCAATGGACCCCTGAGCACCAACAAGCTTTTGATAATGTCAGAAAAAAGGTGCTGCTATCTGCTCCGGCCTTAGCACTCCCAGATATAGAAAAACCCTTCAGTCTCTACATCGAGGAAAAGAAAGGAATAGCACGGGTTGTGCTCACTGAGACTTTGGGACCTTGGAAAAGGCCGGTAGAATACTTATCAAATAAACTGGACCCAGTGGCTAGTGGGTCGCCCCATTGCTTCAGAGCTATAGCAGCGGCAGCCCTTCTAATAAAAGATGCTGATAAATTAACGTTGGGACAGAAGCTAACGATTATAGTCCCCCATGCCCTGGAGTGCATCATCTGTCAGCCTCCAGAGATGTGGCTATCAAACTCTAGAATAACCCACTACCAGAACCTCTTGCTTGACAAAGACAGAATCACGCTGGGACCCGCTGCTCCACTCAACCCGGCTACACTGCTGCCAGAAGAATCATCAAGACCCGTTGCTCATGAGTGTCAACACATACTGGCAGAGGAAACCAGTATACGACGAGACTTGAAGGATCAGCCACTGCCTTGCCCTGAAGTTGTATGGTTTATGGATGGCAGCAGCTTCCTCCAAGATGGTAAGCGGTGGGCTGGAGAAGCAGTAGTTAGCAAAATTAATGTCATCTGTTCCTCTGGTCTCCCAGAACTGACATCAGCCCAAAAAGCAGAACTGATTGCCCTTACGAAAGTATTGGAACTAGCAACAGGCAAAAGGGCCACCATATACACTGATAGCCGCTATGCATTTGCCACTGCAAATGTGCACGGGGCTATTTCCCATCAAAGGGGGTTATTAACCTCCACCTGGAAAGAAATAAAGAACAAAGATGAGATCCTCCAACTTCTCTCAGCAGTGCAGGGCCCTAAGGAACTAGCTATAGTGCACTGCCCAGGGCACCAGAAGGGAAACGAACCCTTGGCGGTTGGAAAAAGAAGGGCAGATGAGGAAGCTTAATTGGCAGCCCTAAATGGAGTGACCGTGTTAACTTTTTCCACACCAGGGGGAACAACAATCAGGAGACTTGGCCGCACCGGAACATTCAGGCAACTTATCATCTGAGGAGACAGATACAGAACTCTGGGATCCTACAGAGCCAAGTTTACAATTTCAAAAAGCCCACCTTTATGTCAAAGACGTACACCAGCTCACCCACTTAGACTCAGAGAAGATATAGGCACTCTTAAAGGACCGGAGAAAGGACTTATTATTGACTGACTCACAGAGGAAAGAAATAGCTGAGCAGGTGACTAGAGCTTGTCAAGTCTGCCAAGTAGTTAATGCTTACCCATCCAAGCTTCCTGCAGGGAAGCGCTTACAAGGAACCAGACAAGGACAATTCTGGGAATTGAACTTTACTGAAATTAAGCCAGCAAGGTATGAACTTAAATATCTCCTAGTCTTTGTAGATACTTTTTCAGGATGGGTCGAAGCCTTCCCCATGAAGAAAGAAACAGCTCAGATGGTAGTCAAAAAGATCGTAGAAGACATTTTTCCAAGGTTCGGCCTGTCTAAGGTAATAGGGTCCGCTAACGGACCGGCATTCATGCCCCAGGAAAGTAAGGGATTTGCCAGGACCCTGGGGATTAATTGGAAGTTACATTGTGCTTATAGACCCTATAGCTCAGGACAGGTAGAAAGGATGAATAGAACCATCAAAGAGTACTTAACAAAATTAAGCTTGGATACTGGCATAAAAAATTGGACTATGCTCCAACCTTATGCACTGTTTTGTGAAAGAAATACCCCCTCCGCCTCTTTGTGTAACCTCACCTCTTATGAAATTCTCAATGGTGCCCTTCCTCCAGTAGGGGACCTAATCCCAACTATGAGACTTAATGATTCCTTTCACACCCCCTTGCTTGACAGATTTAAAGCCCTTTAACAAACCCAGCACCCAGCGATACCTGTGGAAACATTTGGCCTCTGCTTATCAGACTGGAGACGAGGGAACCCCACATTGATATCAAGTGGGAGGCTTCGTCTACGTGAGATGGCGTCAGGTGTCATCCCTGGAACTCCACTGGAAAGGACCATACCAGGTGCTGCTTATAACACCCACAGTGGTGAAAGTGGATGGGATCACTTCCTGGATCAATGCCTCCCATCTCATGCCTGAGCCCTGTACAGACTCTGGCTGGAAACTTGTACAGACTGGTATCCATCTCAAGTTGCGTGTCCGTCATGTGGGTAGGGCTATGGATTCTTCCCATGACCACCAGCAGCCCTAATCCCCATCAGCGTGCTCAGCAACAAGGGCAAGTAATGAATCCTAATGGGCAAGTAGTGTGATCTATTTCACAAACAGCCACCTTATGGACTTGGTGGCCATCTCTCCACCCGGAAATTTGTCAGCTTGCCATAGGCTTCCCTGACTGGGATCTCCCTGACATAGAGGACCCCACACAGATCCCACTCAAACCCTAACTAGGGCAACATAGACCACCTTAACCCATGAATTGTGGATGTCATCTCCCCCAGCTCAGGTGTAAACTAGCCAGTCTTGACTATTATGTGTGCCCACCTGATTTCCAAAGTCATAAAACAGGCCCAAACCTGTGGAGGACCCAGTGACTTTTATTGTAGATCTTGGGGTTGTGAACAAACGAAAGCTGCATGGTGGAACCCAAACTCCCCAGAAAGGTATGATTCCGGTAGGATGAAATGACACCTGGATTGATCCCAAGAAATGTGCTGCTTGCCCAGTGGTGTCAAAAACTCGCTGTGGAAAGAATACTCTATGTTACCCCCTCAATATAACTTTCACTTCCAAAGGAAGGGGCTACCTCAGAAAAACCTGGCCTATGGGAAATACGTGGGGAATGCGATTCTATATTTATGGCCCAGGTGATGAATTTGGTCTCTGGTTCACCGTCTGGCTTAAAAAGAAAGAAAATCCCACAGCAATAGGACCCAATCCCCTCAAGCCAGGGATTAAGCCTCCTAAACCTTCCATGCCTAGATCTACCAGAACCCCTCTACCATCTAATACTTCCTGGATTCCGTCTTTGCCTACTTCCCCAGTCCAGAGTACATCTGACTCCTCCCCCTGGGAACTAATTAAAGGAACCTTTATGGTACTGAACTCCACACAGTCAGAACTCCTTGTATTTCAGCCCAGGTCTTTGACAGCCCTGTAAATTATTGTGTAATGGTGCAGATACTCTCCAGGGTACTCTATCATAATGCCTAATCATTTGAAGGTCTACTAGGGGGACAAACAACCCGATATCAAGGGGAACCATTGTCCCTTACTCTAGCCATCCTATTGGGGATAGGAGCTGCTGCAGGAGTGGGTATGGGAACAGCTTCTATGATGCGTGGTTAACAACAAATGGCCCAATTAGAAACAGCAATAAATCAAGACTTGAAGACGTTAGAGACCTCCATCACAGCTTTGCAGGAATCCTTAACCTCTCTCTCTGAAGTTGTTTTACAGAACAGGTGAGGATTAGACCTCCTCTTGATGAGGGAGAGGGCCTCTGTGTTGCACTGAGAGAAGAATGTTGTTTTTATGCTGACCATATTGGAGTTGCAAAATAATTCATGAGTAAATTAAGAAAATACCTTGAAGAGCGCCAGAGAGAATGGGAGATTCAACAAGGGTGCTTTGAGTCATGGTTAACCGAGTACCCCTGGTAACTACACTAATATCAGACTTAGCTGGACCCCTGATCATCCTTATGGTGTTGCTAACTGTGGGACCTTGTTTGCCTAACCACATAGTTTCCTTTCTCCAGGCTCAGATTAGGCAGGTGAAACTCATGATAATCAGACAGAAATATGCTGCACTGGTAGGAATAGAATGTGAAACCCCACAATAATTTTGATTCATTACTTTTAAGATTAAAAGTAGTCAGAAAAAGGGGTGGGAAATGAAAGAATAAAAGAAATTGAAATTGAAACGTAAAGAACCAGGTTTTGTACATTTTCCAAGCTGCACTCAGAACCTGAAATTCCTGTGGCACTTAAGACAATTCCCGGATCTTCCCATTAGATGTGTGTTGAAATCTTCCCTGACCACCTCGTTACTTAACCACCCCTTTCCCAGAAACCATGCAGATTTGCACGTATACATCTCAGTGCTTCAACCAATCAGTTTAAATGTATACTCCTTCTCACGGCTGACCAATCACCCGCTGCCCAACCTGTTCCCACCAATGAATGTGCTAATCATGTTTTAGAGTTATTATTTGATTTTCCCGCGGTATATGATGATTTTCTAAAGGAGGCTATGATGTATGTAAAGTCCCTGCCCTCTCTAAAGAATGTATATAAACTCTGCTCAAGTTGTTCTCGGGGCTCTTTGTTCTTTGCTCCTCTGAAGTGAGCTCTGAGCCTCAGCATGCTGGACCCCCAATAAACCCTTTGCTGTGGCATGAGACAGTCTCTTGGTGGTCTTTTCCTCCGAAGTTCGCCCGACCTTTTCAGTTCCTGACTTCCGTCAAGTGAGAATAGGGATCATTTGGGTCAAATGAGTTCTTCAAAGCCCTACAGTGGATAGCCCATAGGTGCTTGGGTTTTCTCATGACTCCAAATCACATAGAAAATCTACACCTGACAGTCATTAGGCCTCAAATTGGAGAAGCAGAGCAGTATTAAAGGCAGGCTTATTTGATCACTCCTGGTTCAAAGGAAGGGTGTTTAGGCCACCCTGACTTTTGGCAAATGAGGGCCAATGGAGCTTATTTTGGACACTGTCTTGGGCTGCACCCCTCATGGAAACTTCCAGCCAGAGGTTATGATGCGTGTCTGTGTAGAAGAAGATGAGGCCCATGTGGGAGTGTTTTGATTTAAATTGTGGTCATATGTGTGGTAGCTGGAAGAGATTACTGGGTCCTCTTGGGCCTGAACTCTGGTGTGACTCCTTTTAGACACTGTGTCCTGGAACTGAGCTTAGTGAAGTATTGCCATGAGTTGTGTTGGGATTTGAGGAGGCCATGCATGAGAGTCGCCCTTGGAACCTGAGATGTAGGCCCAGGGTAGCTTTCCACAGAGCACTGGGAATCTCAGTCAGGATACCACAAGATTTTATTCTGAAAGACTTGGCAGCCATAGTTGAGATCAAAACACTCATGGATCTCAGTTGTAGACCTCAATGAGCCTGGCTTCAGGTGACCTTTTGGACACTCTTTGGGAAGCCTTGCCTGTGAGAGTTCTCCAGAGTTTTCATTGAAATGATCATACTCACCATTTAATGGTTCCTGCATGAATTGAAATCCACTGTGCCTCCAAATTCATCCTTGATAAATGGCTAGATAAATAGTTTAAATTTTTGAAATTCCCATGAACAGGTGGCATACAGAACCTTTGGATGTCCTATTTCTGATCATGAGTGTACCAGACAGTGCCTTGATTGATTGGGTTTAATGAAAATGGTGTAGAACCGAGATCACAGTAATTTGGAGCCTGATGAGTAGAGGGCCTAGAGCAGCGGTAGGCAGGTGTGTGATAAAACATCTGTGATGGGGCCATGTGGATCTGCCTTTGGATTCCAAATGTCATGAGATGGACATGGTGCAGCCAGGAGACCATTATAAGTAAACACATCTTGTTATATGGAGAGGTTTTAGGGTAATTTACAGAATCAGGTTGCTATGGTCAAGGGAGCAAGCTATGTGGTATAGAGGCCGGTTTCATGAATGCTCATGTGTGAGCCACCACATGTGATAGAACTCCCTCCAGCACTGTGTCCCAGTTGAACTCCTTGTATTTCATGAAGCAAATACAAAACTCGCAGTGCAGCAGCAAGAAACACCAGGAAAAGTGGAGGATTACTAAATGGCTTCACAGTCCACACGGGCAGACACTTAGACCACTGTGTCCCAGTTGAACTCCATGTATTTCGTGAAGCAAATACCAAAGTCGCAGTGCAGCAGCAAGAAACACAATGAAGAGTGGAAGAGGAACAAATGAATATACAATCCACGCGGGGACACACTTAGCCCCAAGTGGCCATAGTATACCTACAAAGAGAGAATTCAGCACTGCTCCCTCATGTTCATTGGAATATTACAATTTATGTCCTCCAGGTCACATAGATGCTGACCCAGCTTTGATCGTCTCACTAGAAGGAAGCAAAAGCTCCTGAAAACAACATATATTTCAAGTGCCCAAACTCAGAGGCAGTTTCTCAAGAAGTCTTTAGGCCAGCAGAGCTCTGTGATTGTGGAGTGCTTACCCTGTCCCTTACTTTTGAAAACTCCTCTACCACCTCCATGGTTGTGAACTCCTGATCAAATTCCATTTCAGATATGTATTCACATATTTTCTATCTCTTTTCCTCTAATTGTCTCTTACTTGGGGCGAAGGTAATGTCAAGGGATTGTTCTGGATGAGAGTGGGAAGATTTTTCTGAAGCACATATTTGCATACACATTGGATTCATTTTCCTATTTTCCATTCAAAATACTGAATCACTGACATTAACACATACCCTACTAGACTCTGACTACTAATCCTAATATGTTGGAGAAAAATACCCCCAAAAGAATAGAACTACAAGCAGTTCAGAGGAGGCATGGTGGATAGTTGGGCTTGCCTTTTGAATTATATAGTGTAGGAGTTTTAAATCTTGTCAATTTTTTTTTGAAATAGTTCTCCATGTATTTTAAAAGTTAAGAAATATGTGAATTCCTGTCTCCCTTTCTCTGAAGCCTATTCAGCACCTGTATTTTTATATGCACATTTAGAATCCTAACTGTTACCACACGTACGTTCTTGTGTGGAGGCTGAATTGGCAGATACAAATTGTGAAAAGGGATCACTCCTCCTAAACACTGTTGGAACTGAAAATTCAACCTGTGGGTGAGCTTCCTAGTTGAACAACATTATACATAAATCGATGTTCAGTAAAATGAATTTATTTGGATCTGTGGATGATATATATTTCATGGTGTTTTTAAATTGGCATATAGTGCTACTTTTTAATGTCTGTGAATGTTTGTGTGTGTGTGTATATATATATATATATATATATATATATATATATATATATATATATACACACTCTCCAGATTTTTCAAAATATGAAATATATGTGTATTATTTTACACATCCTAAATTTTTCATATTCATGAATGTGGATTTATAATCATCTTTTCACAAGATTATTCTCAAAAATATTCACATACCCTACTAGACTCTGACTACTAATCCTAATATGATGGAGAAAAGTAACGCAAACAGAATAGAAATACAAGCATTTCAGAGGAGGCATGTTGTATATTTGGACTTGCCTTTTGCATGATAAATGGTAGGTATTATAAATCTGGTCAATTTTCAATTGAAATAGTTCTCCATGTGTTTTTAAAATTAACAAATATATGAATTCCTGTCCCTTTCTCTGTAGCCTATTCATCACATGTATTTTTATATGCATTTATAGTATCCTACCTGGTATCACATGTACATTTTTGTGAGTTGGCTGACTTGGTAGATACAAATTGTGAGAAGAGATCACTCCTCCAAATCGTTGTTGGAACTGAAAATTCCACCTATAGGGGAGCTTCCTAGTAGAAAAACATTATACATAAACTCATGTTCAGTAAAATAAATATTTTTGCATCTTTGGATGATATATATTTATAGATGAATTTTGAGTGGCATATATATTGCTACTTTTTAATGTCTGTGTGTGTGTTTTGTGTAATATATATATATATATATATATATATATATATATATATATATATATATACACTCTCCAGATTTTTGAAAATATGAAATATATGTGTCTTATTTACACTCGCTAAATTTATTCATGTTCATGGACTTGGATTTATAATCAACTTTTCACAAGATTATTCTCAGAAATATTCATCCACCTGAAAAACAGATTTAACTAATATTTCTACAGTAACTGACCAAGTTTAACATCAATGCACCTTGATTCCGATATGACAAGCTGTGCATTTTGACGTTCATTTTTATTAAACCCTGGTACATTAATATTTATTCGTATTATGGACATCATAGGATATATATTTCATCCACAAATTCACAAATTTATGGGCATTTGTTTCACTTTCAATCAATTCCTGCTTCAGAACACATGTATTCCTCCAGGTGTCTTGACTGGTCTTTTCATGTGACTTCTACCCAAACACATTATTTTCGATTTTCATAATCAATTTTGAAGCAAAACTCACACACTTTATGATAAACCATAACCCTAATATTACAAATAGATGTATAATTGGTTTGAATGAATGTATGTTTATCAATATAAAATTTTCTTTATATTTTCAGATACCACTTCAATCCATTTTTTAAAGTTGAAACCAATTATATTCTTTATTCACACTATTGTCTATTCATACATTTTCTCTATATTCAGAGACACAGGGTGCACGTATTTGTACCCCCAATACTAATTTATATGTCTTCAACATATTGCTTCCAGAAATGGTGGAAGAAATACTCATGTCACCTGATATAAATATACATTTTTTCAGTGTAATATTCTGGACACAAAACGCAAATGTCACACTTATGATTGTACCAAATCCTAAATAGGAAGTGAGCATGGATTACTAAAACCATCCATGTCCAGGTTGCCTAATGCTCTCAAATGTCTATCCTGTCGGTGACTACATATTTGTTTCTTCCTAAGATTATATATTAAATCTCAACCTGTTGAAAATGTCTAATCCTATCACTCACTTTATACTTTGCCTGATTTCCTAATGTTTCTATTGATAAATGCTTTCCTACATATTTTTTCCAGTTCATCACTGTGACCAACTCTTCACATGTGCTGACATTTACATTCACTCTCTAACCAAAACTCTATTGCTAAAGTACTTTTGGTCCAAATCCTATTCTCACTCTTCTATCTAAACCTACACTATCTTCCTAATCCTACCGACTATCCCTTTTTGACTGGATGTTTTCTTACACATTCAATCAACCAAGGTACATGGTCCTTTGCCATTATATATCGATTTATCTGAGATATCTGTGCAGAACATTGTTCAAAGCTAAGTTTCCCACTCCAGTGCCCAGTGCACTTCTGGGCTTCAAATCTTATCTAGAATTCCATTGTCATACTTATATTTCACCTCTATATTCTTATAAATACCACAGGATCCCAATATTCTTATTCATCCAGCAGAATGATTCCTAACACAAATCGAACCTGTTATTAACCCTAACCATATACTGTTCCCTCAATCTATCTTTACAAAAGAGCAGGACTGAGTTGGTCTTACAATACAAAAATGTAGGGAGACTTTCACCTGCTGAGAAGCTCAAAGGTCTATGCAGATATAATCCCTGGAGAAGATATAGGGAACTATGAAGTACCTGAGAGAGAAAAAGTCATCTTCAATTGCAAACAACCTGGTCATGACGAAGGGATGTGTCTGAATCAGCCTCTATCTTCTTAATGTAGAGAAGATGGACCAAACCAGGCCTATGTAGAGAGCTGTTCCCAGGTGCCTATGGTTGATATAACTTTCTATCTTGTGAAATTGTAACAGGAAATAGGGGCAGCCTCCATCTCATGAGACCCTTGGAAACAACTGTTAGGACAAAGTGGTTGCAAAGGCAGCAAATTCAATCAGTTCCAGAAAGAAGTGACCTCATCTAATTTTCTTGTTGAAGGAACACTCTAAACTTGGAATCCAGGCACCCAGAGGCAGTCCCAGTTCCAGTCCCAGTGGGCTCACTTGTTTAGATTTACAGAGGACAGAGTCCGTCTTTCTTGGTAAATACTGATGTGAGTATGGCCAAATGCCAGGTGAGCTCTGAAGAGGGGCCTTTCCTGAGAAAGCAGGTAGTGTCTCACTGCTGGTCCCGGACAATTTCACAGAGTTAGCCAAAGAGACCTGATCTGAGACAGGACAGGCCGTTTCGGGGGAACATAAAATGGTCCACCAGTCAGAGGGCTCTCCAGATAGTCACATACCTACTTGGAGGAAGGAGGTGCCTTTGTGGTTGTGGGTGTGAGTTTGTGGTTTTGTCTCATGTTCTGAGAATAGGTAGGAAAGGCAGTTTGTTTGGTTTGGAATGGACTGTGTCTACTGAGTGCTTTGACAAGGCAAGTGTTTCTATGTCTGTGTATCCCACCGTGTCTGTGGTTGTAGACATTAGAAAAGAGAATGCATCAATGGATTTGTCATGTCTAGTAGAAAGCTTCTCAGCATTCATCCTGCCTAATTTATGAATGGACTGTGGATTGCCTTATGGATGTGCAACACCTACTATCTTCCAAAGTTCCTGTTTTCTTCGTAGAATTATGGCCACTCTTCAGAATAGGCTTATGATTTTATGTCCACCATATGAACCACCTCCAAGATCTGTGACATGGCTATGTACTGGATAGCTGAAGGGAATGAGAGCATGTCAGAAAACACAGATATCATTGGGACCAGGAGAGTCTCAATGGAGAAACCCTGCTTTGGGTCTTTTGCTTACCTATTTGTCTGTTGCCCTGAATGTCAGGAAGTTCTTTGACTCAGGCCACCCCTTTTTGAAGCCTGAAGAAAACAGTTTTCAAATGAAAATGAATGGGCATCACCTTGGGCTCTTTGCTTAATTGCTTTAGAATGGGATGTGTCTGAATCAGCCTCTTGGCCCTGTGTGAGGCTGTGGCTTTGATTCTCAGCACCTGATGGGTCTAAAGAAGGATCCCATGTGTGCATCCAAAACCAAAATGGCCAAAAGAGCGGTCATTGTGGATGGAGTCTCTCGTCTTCCTCTGTAATGTTCCTGCCTCCATCAAGTGAGAATAGGGATCCTTTGGGTCAAATGAGTTCTTCAAAGCCCTGCAGAGTCTAGCCCATAGGTGCTTGGGTTTTCTCATGACTCCCATTTACAAAAAGAATCTAAACCCCACAGTCAATAGGCCACAAATTGCAGAAGTGGAGCAGTATTAACGGCAGGCCTATTTGATCACTCCTGGTTCACAGGAAGGGAGTCCGGGCCTTTAGGCATATGAGGGGTAAGGAAGCTTCTTTTGGACATTGTCTTGGGCTGTGCCCCTCATAGAATCCTCCAGCCAGAGGTAATGATGAGTGTCTATATGGAAGAAGATGAGGTCCATGTGGGAGTGTTTTGGTTTTAATTGTGGTCACTTGTGTGGCGGTTGGAAGAGATGAATTGGTCCACGTGGGCTGGAACTCTGGCGTAATTACCCTTAGAGACTGCATTCTGGAACTGATCTTAGAGAAGTATTGCAATGAGTTGTGTTGGGATTTTAGGAGACCACGCATGGAGTCCTTGGAAAATTAGTCTTGACCCAGGGTTGCTTTCCACAGAGCACTGGGAATCTCAGCCAGGATATCACATGATTTTATTCTGAAAGACTTGGCAGCAATAGTTGAGAGTCAAAACAAACATGGACGTCATATTGTAGACCTCAATGGGCCTGGCTTCATGTGAACTTTTGGCCACTCTTTTGGAAGCCTTGCCTGTGAGAGTTCTCGAGAGCTTTCATTAAAATGAGTTTCCTCAACATTTAATGGTTCCTGAATGAATTGAAACCCACAGTGCCTCCAACTTCATCCTTTAAAAATGGTTAGATAAATACCATGAAATGTTTAAAATTCCCATGAGCAGGTGGCACTGGAAAACCTTTGGATGTCCTGTTTCTGATTATGAATATACCAGAAGGTGCCTTGATTGACTGGTTTTCATGAAAATGGTATAGAAAAGAGATGCAAGTAAGTTCGAGCCTGCTGAGTAGTGGACCTAGAGAAGTTGTGGGCAGGTGTGTGATAAAAAATCTGTGGTTTGGCCATGTGGATCTGCCTTTGGCTTCCAAATGGATTATGACTGATATGGTGCAGCCAGCAGACCCTTCTCTCAAAAGGCATCTTGTTATATGTAGGAGTTTCAGGGCAATGTTCAGAATCAGGTTGCTATGCTCAAGGAGGCAAGCTGGTGGGATAGAAGCATGGTTGGTGCATTTTCCTGCAGACCCTGACCCACCACACGTGACAGAACTCGCTCCAGCACTGTGTCCCAGTTGAACTCCTTGTTTCATGAAGCAAATGCCAAATTGCGAGTGCAGCAGCAAGAAACAGCACGAAAAGTGGAGGATGACCAAATGGGTTCACAGTGCACACGGGGAGACACTTAGCCCCCATTGGTCACAGTTTACCTACAAAGAGAGAATTTAGCAAGGCTGCTTCATGTTCATTGGAAAACAAGAAACCATGTGCTCACAAAGGTCACAAAAATGCAGACCAGCTTGGATGGTCTCACTACAATGGAAGCTAAAGCTCCTGACAACAACATATATTTCATGTGCCCAACCTCAGAGGCAGTTTCTTAAGAACTCTTTAGGCCAGCAGAGCTCCATGTTTGTGGAGAGTTTACATTGTCCCTTAATTTTGGAAACTCCTCTACCTTCTCCAAATTTGTGAAAATTGAGCAGTTTCCATTGCAGATATGTATTCACAGATTTTCTAACTCTTCTGCTCTAATTGTGTCATACATGGGGCGAAGGTAATGTCAAGGCATTGCTCTGGATGAGAGTGGGAAGATATTTGTGTAGCACATATTTGCATACACATTGCATTCATTTTCAATTTTCTATTCGAAATACTGAATCCCTGACACTATCCCATACCCTACTATCCTCTGACTACTAATCCTAATATGATGGAGAAAAATACCCAAACAGAATAGAAATACAAGCAGTTCAGAGGAGGCATGCTGCATACTTGGACTTACCTTTTGCATGATAAATGGTAGGTGTTATAAATCTAGTCAATTTTTAATTGAAATAGTTCACCATGTGTTTTTAAATTAAACAAATATATGAATTCCTGTCTCCCTTTCTCTGTAGCCTATTCATCACATGTATTTTCATATGCACTTATAGAATCCTACCTGGTATCACATGTACATTTTTGTGAGATGGCTGACTTGGCAGATACAAATTGTGAGAAGAGATCACTCCTCCAAATTGCTGTTGGAACTGAAAATTCCACCTATAGGGGAACTTCCTAGTAGAACATCATTATACATAAACTCATGTTCAGTAAAATAAATATTTTTGCATCTGTGGATGATATATATTTAAAGATGAATTTTGATTGGCATATATATTGCTACTTTTAAATGTCTGTGTGTGTTTTTTTTTTGTGTGTGTGTGGGTATGTGTGTGTGTGTATATATATATATATATATATATATATATATATATATATATATATATATACACTCTCCAGATTTTTCAAAATATGAAATATATGTGTCTTATATACACTCTCTAAATTCATTCATGTTCATGCATGTGGATTTATAATAAACTTTCCAAAATATTAGTCTCAGAAATATTCATCCACCTTAAATACATATTTGTTTCCTAGTACTGAAAACTAACTTCAGTGAATGGTGCATACAAATGTTAATAATTCTACAGGAACTGATCCAGTCTATCACCAATGCAAGTAGATCCCAATGGGACATGATATATAATATGATGTTCATTTATATTCAACACTGGTACATTATTATTTCTTCACTTTTTGCTCATCATAAGATATGTATTTTATCCACAAGTTCACAAATTTGTAGGCATTTCTTTAAACTTTAATCACTTCCTACTTCACAACACATGTATTGTCAGGGTTTCTTGACTGGTCTTTTCATGAGACTTCTTTCCAAACACATTATTTTCGATTTCCATAATCACTTTTGAAGTAAAACTCACACACTCTTCATGATAAACCAAAACACTAATATTGACATTAGATGAATAACTGGTTGGAATGAATGATTGTATATGCATATAAGATTTCCAGTAATTTTTCAGATATCAGTTCATCCCATTATATTAAGTGGGAACAAGTTATATTACTTATTCACAGTATGGTCTATTCATGCTTTATCTCTATATTCATAGACATAGGGTACACCTCTTTGTACGCCCAATACTAATTTTATGTCTTCAGTATATTGCTACCAAAAATGGTGGAAGAAATACTTATGTCACCTGATCTACATATACATATTATCACAATAATATTCTGGACAAAAATGTAAATGTTACACTTATGATTGAACCAAGCAAAGCCTAAATGAAATGTGAACATAGATTACTAAAAACATCCATGTCCAGGGTGCCTAATGCTCTCAAATGTCAATATTATTGGTGACTTCATATTTGTTTCTTTCTAAGATTCAACCTCAAGCCTGTTGAAAATGTCTAATCCTCTCACTCACTTTATACTTTCCCTGATTTCGTAATATATTTATTGATATCTTCTTTTCTACATGTTTTCCCCACTTCATCATCGTGACTGGCTCTTCATATGTGCTGACATATACATTCACTCTCTAACTGAAATCCTATTGCTAAAGAACTTTTGTTCCAAATCATATACTCACTCTTCTTCCTAAAACGACCGACTATCTTCCTAATCCTACCGACTATCCCTTTTTGAAGGGATGTTCTCTTCTACATTCAATCTTCCAAGGTACAAGGTCCTATGCCATTGTATATCAAATTATCTGAGACATCTGTGCAGAACATAATTCAAAGCTAAGTATCCCAATCAAGGGCCCAATGCCCTTATGGGTTTAAAATCATACCTGGATTTCTGTTTTCATACTTATGTTTCACCTCTACATTCTTGTAAATATACCAGGTTCCCAATACCATTATTCATCCAGAAGAATGATTCCTAACACAAATCGAAATCAAACCTGTTATTAACCCAAAACATACACTGTTCCCTCAATCTCATTTTACAGAAGAGCAGGGACAAAGTTGTTCTTACAATACAGAAAAGTAGGGGACCTTCCACCTGCTGAGATCCTCAAAGGTCCATGCAGAAATGATACCTGGAGAAGTTGTAGACAGGTATGAAGGACCTGAAAGAGCAAAAGTCATCTTCGATGACAAACCACCTGGTCAGGATGAAGGGATGTGTCTGAATCAGCCTCTCTCTTCTTATTGTGGAGAAGATGGACCAAACCAGGCCTGTGTGTGTGCCTATGGTTGATATACCATTCTAAATTGTGAAAGTGTCAGAGGAAGAAGGGGCAGCCTCCATCTCATGGGGCCCTTGGAAGCAACTGTTAGGACCAAGTGGTTGCAAAGGCAGTGACCTCATTCAGTTCCAAAGAAAGTGTCATACCTCATTTCCTTGGTGATGGAACTCTCTGAACTTGGTATCCAAGAAGCCAGGCACCCAGATGCAGTTCCAGTCCCAGTCCCAGTGGGCTCACTTGTTTGGATTTACCAAGGACAGAGTCAGTCTTTCTTGGTACCTAATGATGTGAGGATGGCCAAATGCCAGGAGAGCTCTGAAGAGGGACCTTTCCTGAGAAAGCAGGTAGTGGCTCACCACTTTTTCCTGACAACTTCACATAGTTGGCCAAGTAAACCAGATCTGAGAGAATACAGGCCATTTCGGGGGAACATAGTATTGCCCACCAGTCAGAGAACACTCCGGATAGTCACAGACCTACTTAGGGGAAGGAGGTGCCATTGTGAGTGTGGGTGTGTGGTTTTGTCTCTTGTTCTGAGAATAGGTAGGAAAGGCGGTTTGTTTGGTTTTCAGTGAACTATTTCTAGTAAGTCATTTGACAAGGTGAGTGTTTCTATGTCTGTGTATCCCACTGTGTCCGTGGTTGTAGACATGAGAAAAGACAATGCAACAATGGATGTGTCCTGTGTAGTAAAAAGATTCCCAGCATTCATCCTGCCCAATTTATGAATGGACTGCAGCTTGCCTTATGGATTGGCAAAACCTACTACCTTCCTAAGTCCCTGTTTTCTTCCTGAATTCTGGCAACTCTCCAGAATAGTCTCATTGTTTTGTGTCCAAGATATGTACCAACTCCAAGGTCTTTGACATGTCCATGTACTGGATACCTGAAGGGAATGGCCAGTATCTCAGAAAACTCAGATATGAGTGTGACCAGAAAAATCTCAGTGGAGATACCATGCTTTGGGCCTTTTGCTTACCTATTGTTCTGTTGCCCTGAATGTCAGGAAGATGTTGGGCTCAGGCTACCCCTTTGTGAAGCCTGAAGAAAACAGTTTTCAAATGGAAATGAATGGGCATCACCTGTGGCTCTTGCTAAATTGCTTCGGAAAGGGATGTGTCTGAATCAGGCTCTCTACCCTGTGTGAGGCTGTGGCTTAGATTCTCAGCACCTGATGGATCTAAAGAAAGATCCCATGTGTGAAACCAAAACCAAATTCGCAAAAAATTTCAGTCATTGTGAATGAATTCTATTGCCTTTCTCTGTAGGTTCCTGAAATCAATCAAGTGAGAATAGCGATCCTTTTGGTCAAATGAGTTCTTCAAATCTCTGCAGAGGTGCTTGTCTTTTCTCATGACTCCAGTTCACATAAAGAATCTAAACCCCACAGTCAGAAGGCCTCAAATTGGAAAAGCGGAGCAGTATTAATGACAGGCCTATTTGATCACTCCTGGTTCACAGGAAGGGTGTCCTTCCCACCCTGACTTGAGCCAAATGAGGGGCAAGGGAGCTTATTTTGGACACTCTTTTGGAATGTGCCCCTCATGGAAAGCTCCAACCAGTGGTTATGATGAGTGTCTATAAGGAAGAAGATGGGGCCATGTGATAGTGTTTTGTTTTTAATTGTGTTCATTTGATTGGCGGTGTGAAGAGATGACTGGGTCAACCTGGGCTTGAACTCTGGTTTGATTCCCCTTAGAGACTGCGTTCTGGAATTGACCTCAGAGAAGTATTGCCATGAAAAGTGTTGGGATATTAGGAGGCCACGCATGAAAGTCACCCTTGGAAACTGAGATCTAGGCCCAGGGTGGTTTTCCAAAGAGTACTGGGAATCTCAGCCAGTATATCACATGATTTTATTCTGAAAGACTTGGCAGGGATAGTTTTGAGTCAAAACACACATGGACCTCACATTGGAGACCTCACTGCGCCTGGCTTCATGTGACCTTTTGGCCACTCTTTTGGAAGCCTTGCCTGTGAGAGTTCTCCAGAGCTTTCTTTGAAATGAACTTCCTCAACATTTAATGGTTCCTGAATGAATTGAAACCCACAGTGCCTCCAACTTCATCCTTGAAAAATGGCCAGATAAATACCATGAAATTTTTAACATTCCCATGACCAGGTGGCACTGGAGAACCTTTGGATGTCCTGTTGCTGATCTTGAGTGTACCAGACCCTGCCTTAATTCACTGGGTTTCATGAAAATGGTGTAGAACAGAGATGCCATTGAGTTATAGCCTGCAGAGTTGTTGGCCTAGAGAAATGGTGTGCAGTTTTGTGATAATACATCTGTGTTGTGACCATGTGGTTCTGCCATTGGCTTCCAAATTCATTGTGACTGCCATGGTGCAGCCAGGAGACCTGTATATGTAAAAGCATGTTTTTATATTGAAAGATTTCAGGGCCATGTTCAGAATCAAGTTGCTATGGACATGGGGGCAAGCAAGTTAGAGCCTGCAGAGTATTGGGCCTAGAGAAGTGGTCTGCAGTTGTGTGATAATACATCTGTGTTATGGCCATGTGGATTTCTCATTGGCTTCCAAATTTTTTGTGACTAACATGGTGCAGCCAGGAGACCCGAATATGTAAAAGCATGTTTTTATATGGAGAGGATTTAGGGCCATGTTCAGAATCATGTTGCTATGGACAAGGGGGCAAAGTATGTGGGAAAGAAGCCTGGTTGTTGCATTCTCCTGCAGACCCTGACCCACAACACGTGACAGAACTCCCTCCAGCACTGTGTCCCTGTTGAACTTCTTGTATTTTGTGAAGCAAATACCAAACTCCCAGTGCAACAGCAGGAAACACCACGAAAAGTGGAGGATGACCAAATGGCTCCACAGTCCACATGGGGAGACAATTAGACTCCAGTGGCCACTGTTTACCTACAAAGAGTGAATTCAGCACTGCTGCCTCATGTTCACTGGAAAATAAGAAACCATATCCTCCAGGTCACATAGATGCAGACCCAGATTTTATTGTCTCACTACAAAGGAAGCTAAAGCTCCTGAAAATAACGTATGTTTCAAGTGCCCAACCTCAGAGGCAGTTTCTCAAGATGTTTTTCCGCCAGCAGACCTCCATGTTAGAGGAGTGTTTACCATGTCCCTTACTTTTGGAAACTCCTCTACCACCTCCAAGGTTCTGAACTCTGAGCATTTTCCACTCAAGATATGTATTCACAGATTTTCTAACTCTTCTATTCTAATTGTGACTTACTTCAGGCGAAGGTAATGTCAAGGATTTGTTCTGGATGAGAGTGGGAAGATTTTTGTGTAGCATATATTTGCATACACATTTGATTCATTATTCTATTTTCCATTTGAAATACTGATCCCTGACACTAACTCATAACCTACTGGACTCTGACTACTACTCCTAATATGATGGAGAAAAATAACCCAAACAGAATAGAAATCCAAGCAGTTCAGAGGAGGCATGGTGTATAGTTGGACTTGCCTTTTGCATAAAAAAGGGTATGTGTTATAAATCTAGTCAATTTTCTGTTGAAATAGTTATCCATGTGTTTTTAAAGTTAACAAATATGTGAATTCCTGTCTCCCTCTCTCTGTAGCCTACTCAGCACATGTATTTTTATATGCACATATAGAATCCTACCTGGTATCACACGTACATTCTTGTGAGGTGGCTGACTTGGCAGATACAAAATGTGAGAAGAGATTACTCCTCCTAAATGCTGTTGGAACTGAAAATTCAATGTATGGGTAAACTTCCTAGTTAAACAACATTATACATAAATCTATCTTCAGTAACATGAATATTTTTGAATCTGTGGATGATGTATATTTCATGGTGAATTTCAATTGGCATATATATTGCTATTTTTATAGTCTCAGTTTGTGTGAGTGTGTGTGTGTGTGTATATATATATATATATATATATATATATATATATACTCTCCAGATTTTTCAAAATATGAAATGTATGAGTCTTATTATACACTCCCTGAATTCATTCATGTTCATGTATGTGGATTTATAATCAACTTTTCACAAGATTATTCTCAGAAATACTCATCTACCTGAAATACATATTTGTTTCCTAGTACTGAAAACTAACTTCAGTGAATGGTGCATACAAATTCTAATATTTCTACATTAACGGACGCAGTTTAACATCAATTCAAGTAGATTCCTATGGGACATGATGTGTATTTTAACGTTCATTTTTATTCAACACTGGTACATTACTATTTCTTCAATTTCTGCACATCATCGTATATATTTATCATCCACAAGTTAGCAAATATATAGGCGTTTGTTTCACTTTAAATCACTTTCTGCTTCAGAACACATGCATACCTCCAGGTTTCTGGACTGGTCTTTTCATGAGACTTCTTTCCAAACACATTATTTTCAATTTCCATAATCACTTTTGAAGCAAAACTCAAACACTCTTCATGAAAATCCATAACCCTAATATTTCATTCAGATGTATAATGGGTAGGATTAAATGTAGTATATCAATATAAGGTTTTCTGTATATTTTCAGATATCAATTCAATCCATTATTTAAAGTTGGAACCAGTAATATTATTAATTCACAGTATTGTCTATTCATGCATTATCTCTATATTCATAGACAAATGGTACACCTATTTCTACCCAAAATACTAATTCATATATCTTCAAAATATTGCTCCCATAAATGGTGGAAGAAAAACTCCTATTACCTGATCTACATATATTATTTATTATAGTAATATTCTGGACACACATAGGAATGTTCACACTTATGATTGTACCAATGTAAAGTCGGGCGAGCGTCGGAAAAGAGACCACGAAGAGACTGTCTCATGCAACAGCAAAGGGTTTATTGGGGGTCCAGCATGCTGGGGCTCAGAGCTCACTTGAATAGAGAAGAGAGCCCTAAGAACAGCTTAAGCAGAGCTTATGCAATTTACGTGGTGAGAGCAGGGAGGGAAATTTATTGATGGGTCAGGTCGAGTGAGTGGTTTGCATGCCAATGGGAGAGGGAGTACATTCAACAGTTTGGCAATTGGGGACAGCACATTCTGGGAACAAGATTAGCAAACAGTTTTCAAGATTTCATCAGTATTTTGTTAAGCATACAGAAAAACAAGAAGTTAAAAGTACATATTTTATTAACCTTTCATTCCCCACTTCTTATTCTGGTTAATTTTAATCATAAAAATGAGCATTGCGGGGTCTCACATTTTATGTCTTCTAGTGAGGTATATTGTTGTCTGATTACCATAAGTTTAACTTATCCAATTTAAGCTTGTAGAAAGGAAACTAGATGGTTGAGCAAACAGGGTCCTACAATTAGCAATGAAATGAGGATTATTAATGGACTGGCCAGGGCTGATAAAAGCGTAGTTAACCAGGGGGACTGTGTGAACAAAGACTCAAACCACCCTTTTTGTGCATCTCTCTCTTGTTGCTGCTCTTCTAGGCGTCTTCTTAATTTACTCATAGATTTTTTTACAACTCCAGTATGGTCGGCATAAAATCAACTTTTTCCCTCAATGCAGCACAAAAGCCCCCTTCTCTCACGAAGAGGAGGTCCAACCCTCGCATGTTCTGTAAAACAATTTCAGAGAGAGAGGTTAAAGATTCCTATAAAACTGTGATGGAGGTTTTTAATATCTTTAAATTTTGGTCTATTGCTGCTTCTCATCAGGTCATTTGTTGTGTCACATGGACTAGGACAGTGATTCCTGTGCCCACACCTGCAGCAGCTCCTTTTCCTAATAGGATGGCTAAAGTGAGGGATACAGGTTCCCAGAGGAACCGGGTTGTATGCCCCCGTATTTGATATTTAAATTAACCTGCCTCATGATAGAGCACTCTGGGAAACATCTGAACATTACATAATTAATCACATCTGTTGACCATTTTATGAAAACATAAACAATGTTTAAGTATATAGAATTATACTGTTGTAAGGACGGACAATTCAAGGCACCTAAGATAGCACCGAAGACAGCGAAACATACCTATTTGGTTGCAACGGATTTAGAGGGCATTGCTTCTGTTGTAATCAATTAGTCACCTGATCTCCAAATTTAGGTAGTTTCCGAATTTTGTACCCAACATGTAAGGGAAGGGGCTCAGAAGTTCACAGTCTGCATAAGTTCACAAAAAGAAGTTTTCGTTTCTATTGTTTTTTTCATCTGTTCTGGGCAAGTTAACATTTTAAGGACACCTGGAGTGGGAGAGCTTTTTTCTTCTCTTTTTTTTTTTCTCACTGCCAGCTGTAACAATGGAGCTCATTTGGTAACTTATTTATCTTAGAAATGTACCCATGTCTGTGAAGCCCCAGCTCAAGGCCAGAGGCCTTGTTCACATGTTTTGTGAAAAACTAGTAAGGGGGAGTCTAGCTTAGGAGTGCTGATTTTTCCAGCCAGTGGCCAAATAGAACAGGGAAACACGAAAAGGGGAAGTTTATCTACATTGAACTCTTTTATAGGGACTCTTTGGCTGAAAGTCCTAAAGTCAGCCATGGTGAAGACTGCTGGAGAAGGTCATTTAAGACTTTTCTGTGGGCCTGGTATAGACGGGGAAGACAGGGAAGGCGGGTCTGAGAGCAGCACCTTGGGTCTGAGCATGAGGAAGGAGACATGTAAAAGAATAATGGGAAAGGGGTTTGGAATTTTCCAGGCAACAAAACTTGAGCAGTAGAACAGATAGAGCAGAGGGGAAGATGGGAGTTTGTATCCCAAAAAGCCTGTGAGGGACTTTAAATTCTTAGTAACCTGTTTTCAGTGATGACAGAGCAACTTTAAAGGCCATTTTCATTACATCTTGGATAGGGGTCTGAGGGCTCTCCTTAGCTGGTTTGAGCTTTGGGTTAGCTGGTAAGAGGACCTGGTGGGACCTGGTGCGGGCACTGACAGGAGAAGAGAGTAGTGAGTGGGTGGATGGGTACCTCAGTACCTGCTACCTCAGCAAGGGGGCAATAATCTGAGAACCGGCGGTTTGGGTTTTTGATCTAGTAATTGGAGGGAAGAAATCAGGTTGCTGAGGTGGGAGTGGCAGCAGAGAGTCTGGAGCAGAAAGCTGAGGGTGAGGATCTATTGGATAAGCATAGTTCAGGATGTGAGCGAAGGAGGGAAAATGCCTCCACTTAGGGGAATTTCCTTCCACCTTTGAGCACTTGCCGAAGTTAAAAAGGTCACGGAGAATTTTAGGATCTAGAGACCCCTCTGGGAGCCATCGGTATTGGTTGTGTAATTGGTAATATGGCCAATGCTGTGTATTGAATTTGATGAGGAGTTTGGGTTCCACCAGGCACCCCTGTATGCTCACATTCCCATGACTTACAGAAGAAGTCGGCATTTCCCCCACACAGCCATGTCTGTTTGTGGCTTTGATAGTCCGCTGGGCAAACATAGTAATCTAGGCTAGCCAACCTGCATCTGGCTCTCGTGTCCCTACATCCATAATGTTTGTTTCTATTACCTATGATACGGAAAGGATTTATTGGAATTTTAGTTGGATCCCCTTCATCAGGGATATCCCAATAGGAAAGACCTATAGCCAGCTGACAAATGTCTGGGTGGAGAGATGGCCACCATGTCCCTAAAGGGGCTGTATGCAAGATAGACCATACTTCTTGTACAGTAGGATTTGTGATCAGCCATTACTGCTGAACAGGCTGATGAGGGTTAGGACTACTCTTGGCCAAGGGGAGAGTCTGTAGCCTTATCCACATGGCGAATACGCACTTTGAAAGTGTTACCAGTCTTTTCCAGTTTCCAGTCAGATTTTGGACAGGGCGCAGGCCAGAGATGAGAGACATGGATCCATGAAGTGATTCCGTCTACATTTACCACTGTAGGTGTTATATGTAGCACCTTATATGGTCCTTTCCAGTGGGGTTCCAGGGATGACACCTGATGTCGTCTAATGTAGACGAAGTCTCCTACTTGGTATCGATATGGAGTCCCCTCGTCCCCAGGTTGGTCGGCAGTGGCCAGATGTTTCCACAGATATTGCTGATTTCTTTCAAGAGCTTTAAGTCTGTCAAGCAAGGGGGTGTGGAAGGGATCGTTAGGTCTTAGAGTTTGGGTTAGGTCCCTTACTGGAGGAGGGACCATAGAGAATTTCATAGGGGGTGAGGTTACACAAGGAAACAGAGGAGTATGAGTATTTCTTGCATGAAACAGTGCATAAAGCAGGAGAATAGATCGATCTTTTATGCCGATCTCTAAGCTTGATTTTGTTAATTCTCTTTAATAGTTCTATTATTTTTTTTTTACCTGTACTGAGCTCTGGGGTCTATAAGCACAATGTAATTTCCAATTAATCCCCAGGGTCCTGGCTAATCCCTGACTTATCAGGGCAATTAACGCCAGTCCATTATCAGACCCTATTGCCTTAGCCAGTCCGTATCTTAGAAAAATATCTTTCAGGATCTTCTTGACCACCATTTGTGCCATTTATTTTGTTGTTGTTGTTTTTTTTTTTTGTGTGTGTGTGGGGGGGGGAAGGCTTCAATTAATTCATCCTGAAAATGTATCTACAAAGACTAGGAGATATTTAAGTCCATAACATCCTGGCTTAATTTCAGTAATGTCCACTTCCAAGAATCGTCCTGGTCTGGTTTCTTGTAGGTGCTTTCCTGCAGGAAAGTTGGAAGGGTAAGCATTAACCAATTGACAGACCCGGCAGGCTTTTGTTACCCGTTCAGTTATTTCTTTCGCTCTGAGTCGGTTAGTGGAAAACTCTGTTCTTGATCCTTCAGGAATGCCTGCAGTTTCTTTGAACCAAGGTGAGTGAGTTGATGTACATTTTTAACTTAGTTTAGGGCTTTCTGAAAATGCAAGCTGGGCTCAGTGAAGTTGAGGGTTTCAGTGTCAGTGTCCTTAGATGTTATCAAAAGCTTGCTGGTGCTCAGGGGTCCATTAGAATTGGGCATCTCTCTTTAACAGCGGGTATAAAGGAGCAGATAAGGACGCAAACCCAGGTATCCATAAGCTGCATAAGCCAGCAGTCCCAAGAAACTCTCTGAGTTGTCTGCTGTTAGATGGGGGTGGTATCTGCTCAATGGATTGTTTTCTGGTCTCAGTGAGCCATCTCTTACTGCCCCTAAGGGAATAGTCCAGGAAGATTACTTCTTGCTGGCAAATTTGGGCTTTTTTGGCAGAAGCACTATACCAGAGTTGAGCAAGCTCGTATAATAATAATTGGGTTCCAGACTCACAGTTTTTCTTGGTGTTGGCTGCCAGTTGCAGGTCATCGACATATTGAAGCAGGGTGACGTCAGGGTGCATAGTTCTGAAGTTGTTGGGGTCTCTGTGGAGGGCTTCATCAAAGAGAGTGGGGGAGTTTTTGAACCCCTGTGGGAGTCTAGTCCATGTTAGTTGACCAGACGTCCCGGTTTCTGGGTCTACCCACTCGAAATCAAATAGCAACTGACTATCTTTATGCAGAGGCAAGCAAAAGAAAGCATCTTTTAAGTCCAGAACAGTATACCATTTCCGCTCATGGTTCAGAGTGCTAAGCAGATTGTACAGATTATGTACTGTGGGGTGAATGTCCTGCACTCTGTTGTAGATCTCTCTTTGGTCTTGAACGGTGCGATAGTCCCCGGTTCCTGGATTTTTATACTGGTAACAGGGCAGTGTTCCAGTTCAAATGACAGGGCCTTAGGACCCTTAAGGCCAGATATTTCTGAATATGGGGCCTTATCCCATCTTTAGCTTTTTTGCTCTGAGGATATTTTTTGACATTGATGGGGGGGCTGAAGTTTTTAACTCCACTGTTATTGGAGGATGTTTCACGGCTACGTGTAACCCAGCAGTTTTTTTCCTAGGCATCTGCGTAATCTGTTATCCATTTCCGGGGTAGCTTGCCTGTTTGATCAGTCTTGGGGGGTTTGACAAGTTGATGTTCATCTTCTACTGACATAGTAAAAGCCGTGACTATAGGAGTTTTTACTGAAAAATTTAGAAATTTCACTTGGGGGCCTTCAGGGTTAAAAGTTATTCTGGCCTGGAGCTTTTTGAGCAGATGTGTGCCCATCAATGGGGTCGGGCATTCTGGGATTACTAGGAACGAGTGATGGATTTTTTCTTTCCCCAGGTCCATGGTCCTCTTAGTTGTCTAAGCCCCATATTTACTCCCATTAGCCCCTTGAACTAGAGTCCTTTTTGTTTGATAGATGGCCCAATGGGGCCTTAAGGGCTGAGTATACTTACCCTGTATCCACTTCAAAGTTTAACCCCCCCAGCGAGTACTTTGTGTTCTTTTGGCCGGGCCAGCTACCTCCAAGGAAGGAGGGGCTGTGTGTGCCGTGGGGTAGTCACCTGGAGGGCGCTGGGCTGGCCTATATTCCTCCAATGGTGGAGAGTCTGAGTCAGCAGCAGGGGAATCACTTAGAGGGTGTTTGGGGTTGGAGGACAAGGGCAGGGCATAAGGAGGGGGAAGAGAGTCCAGTAGAGTCTTGAGACTCAGGGACAACAGAGGGTGGAGGAGGGGGAGCAGAGGGTTTGAGAGATAGAAAAGTGGGAGAACCAGTAGGAGCGGGGACAGGGACAAGGAAAGGCTTCAACCATGGAAGAGGAGATTTGCAGAGGTCCTGCAAACTAAAGATATATTGCTGTTGATCTGGATGGCTATGTGGACCCGGCTGAAAGACAATATCTCTGAGTTTTTGAATTAGTGTGAAGTAGAAAGATCCTTCTGGGGGCCATCCGACTCCAAAGGTGGGTCATTCTGAGACACATAGAGTCTTCCAGATCTGACGTTTTACTGAAAAAAAGAAGATTCTGAGCCTTTAAGCAGACTTTGGTCCAGTGATCAAGGTTCAGGGACAGAGGCATTGAAGTGTTCTGTCCCATATGAAAGATACACAAATAGTGAAAGCAACGACACACGACACAGACAAGACAAGACAATAAAGACAGGCAATGGACGTCCAATACTGAGAACAGGACTGAGTAGCCAGGAAAACCTGATGGGCTGACAATACCGAATCCAAAACAAAATATCACTGAGTTTAGGAGACTATTGTTACTCGGTTTCCCGAGTTCTCTGGGGCGTCCCCCAGAGACGTGGCCTGTGGCTCTGTGACACTTCTGTCAGCCACCGTCAGAGAGAGCTCATGCTCATCACCAATAGCCATTTTGCCCATCCCTAACCTGAAACCTGAAACAAGAAAGTGGCGCCTTACTTAACCTGAGATGAGCCTATTGGGGGTCTTTCGTCCAACGCTGCTGGAACTCGCTGGGGCCCTCAGATGTAATGGTCAGGCGACCATTGGAGGAAGAGACCACCAAGACACTGTCTCATGCAACAGCAAAGCACCCAAAATTCTGGGGCTCAGACCTCACTTGAATAGAGCAGAGAGCACTGAGAACAGCTTAAACAGAGCTTATATACTTTTCTTGAAGAGGGCAGGGAGGGAAGTTTATTGATGGGTCAGGGCAAGTGGGCGGTTTGCATGTAAACGGGTGAGGGTGTACATTCTGCAGTTTGGCAGTTGGGGACAGCACATTCTGGGAACAAGATTAGCAAAAAGTTTTCAAGATTTCAAGAGTGTTTTCTTAAGCATACAGAAAAACAGGAAGAGACAAGTACCTATTTTATTTATTTTCAACAAAGCCTAAATGGAAAGTGAGCATGAATTACTAAAAACATTCATGTCCAGGTTGCCTAATGCTCTCAAATGTCAATTCTATTGGTGACTACATATTTCTTTCTTCCTAAGGTTATATATTCAACCTCAACCCTGTTGAAAATGCCTAATCCTATGACTCACTTAATAATTTGCCTGATTTCCTAAGGTCTCTATTGATACCTCCTTTCCTACATATTTTCCCAAATTCATTATTGTAACTGACACTTAACATGGGCTGACATTAATATTCACTCTCTAACCGAAACCCTATTGGTAAAGAACTTTTTTCCAAATCTTATTCTCACCCTTCTTTCTAAACCTACTGACTATCTTCCTAATTCCACCGACTATCCCTTTTTGACTGGAGGTTCTCTTCGACATTCAATCATCTAAGGTACAACGTCCTATGCCATTGTGTATGGATTTATCTGAGACATTTGTGCAGAAAGTATAACATTGCTAAGTATCCCAATGAAGGTCTCAATGCCCTTCTGGGATGCAAATCTTACCTAGATTTCTGTTTCCATAATTTTAACTCACGTCTATATTCTTATAAATATCACAGATTCCCAATACCATTATTCATCCTGCAGAATGATTCCTAACCCAAATCAAAACTGTTATTAACCGTAACCACACAGTGATCTCTCAATCTAACTTTAGAGAAGAGCAGGGACAGAGTTGGCCTTAAAATATAGGGATGTAGGGGATCTTCCACTTGCTGAGAACCTCAAAGGTCCATGCAGAAATGATCCCTGAAGAAGATGTAGGCAGCTATGAAGGACCTGAGAGAGCAAAAGTCATCTTCCATTGCCAAAAAACCTGGTCAGGATGAAGGGATGTGGCTGAATCAGCCTCTCTCTTAATGTACAGGAGACGGACCAAACCAGGCCTTTGTGGAGCGCTGTTTCTTGGTGCCTTTGATTTATATATCATTCTAACTTGTGAAAATGTCACAGGAAGTAGGGGCAGCCTCCATCTCATGGAACCATTGGAAGCAACTGTTAGGACAATGTGTTTGCCAAGGCAGTGACCTCATTAAATTCCTGAAGGAAGTAACCTACCTCACTTCCTTGGTGATGGAACACTTTAAACTTGGGATCCAGGAAGCCAGGCACTGAGAGCCAATCCAAGTCCCAGTCCCAGTGGGCTCACTTGTTTGGTGTTACTAAGGACAGAATCAGTCTTTCTTGGTACCTACTGATGTGAGGATGGCCACATGCCAGGGACCTTTCCTGAGAAAGTAGGTAGTGGCTCTCCACATGCTCCTGACAACGTCACAGAGTTGGCCAAGGAGACCAGATCTGAGAATGGATAGGCCATATCAGGGGAACATAGTATGACCCACCAGTCAAAGGACACTCTGGATAGTTACAAACCTACTTGGGGGAAGGAGGTGCCTTTGTGGGTGTGGGTGTGAGTGTGTGGTTTTGTCTCATGTTCTGAGAATAGGTAGGAAAGGTGGTTTGTTTGGATTGGAATGGACTTTTTCTAGTAAATTGTTTGACAAGGCGAGTGTTTCTATGTCTGTTTCTCCCACTGTGTCCGTGGTTGTAGACATTAGAAAAGAAAATGCATCAATGGATGTTTCCTGTCTTGTAGAAAGCTTCCCAGCATTCATCCTGCCCAATTAACGCATGGACTGTGACTTGCCTTATGGATGGGCAACACCTACTATCTTACTACGTTTCTGTTTTCTTCCTGAATTCTGGCCACTCTCAAGAATTGGCTCATGGTTTTGTGTCCAAGATATGTACCACCTCCAAGCACTGTGACATGGCCATGTACATGATAACTGAAGGGAATGGGAGGATCTCAGAAAACTCAGATATCAATGTGACCAGTAAAGTCTCAGTGGAGAATCCTTGCTTTGGGCCATTTGCTTACCTATTGCTTCATTGCCCTGAATGTCAGGAAGGTCTTTGCCTCAGGCCACCCCTTTGTGAAGCCTTAAGAAAACAGTTTTCAAATGGAAATGAATGGGCATCACCTGTGGCTCTTTGCTTAATTGCTTCCAAAAGGGATGTGTCTGAATCAGCCTCGTGAACCTGTGTGAGGCTGCTGCTTAGATTCTTAACACCTGATGGATCTAAGGTAAGATTCCATGTGTGCTACAAATACAAAATGGTCAAAATAGCAGTCATTGTGTATGAAGTCTCTCGCCATCTTCTGTAAGGTTCCTGACCTCCATCCTGGCCTGCAAAGGCTAGACCATAGATGCTTGGGTTTTTTCATGACTCCCATTCATATAAAAAATTTATACCTGGCAGTCAGTAGGCCTCAAATTGGAGAAGTGGAGCAGTAATAAGGTCAGGCCTATTTGATCACTCCTGGTTCACAGGAAAGGTGTTTAGGCCACACTGACCTTAGGCAACATAGGGGCGAGGGAGCATATTTTGGACAGGGTCTTGGACTTCACCCCTTTTGGAAACGTCCAGCCAGAGGATTTGATGAGTGTCTACATGGAAGAAGACGAGGGCTATGTGAAAGTGTTTTGGTTTTAATTGTGGTCATTTGTGTGGCAGTTGGAAGACATAACTGTGTCCACCATGGCTTGAACTTTGGTGTGATTCCCCTTAGAGACTGCGTTCTGGACCTGACCTCAGAGAAGAATTGCCATGAATTGTGTTGGGATTTCAGGAGGCCACGCATGAGAGTCCCCATTGGAAACTGAGATATAGGCCCAGGTGGCTCTCCACAGAACACTGGGAATCTCAGCTACGATATCACATGATTTTATTCTGAAAGACTTGGCAACCATAGTTGAGATTCAAAACACACATGGACCTAGCATTGTAGACCTCAATGGGCCTGGCTTCATGTGACCTTTTGGCCACTCCATGGGAAGCCTTGCCTGTGAGAGTCCTCCAGAGCTTTCATTGAAATGAAATTCCTCACCATTTAATGGTTCCTGAAAGAATTGAAACTCACAGTGCATCCAACTTCATCCTTGAAAAATGGCTAGATAAATACCATGAAATTTTTGAAATTCTTATGACCAAGTGGCACTGAAGAACATTTGGATGTCCAGTTGCTGATCATGAGTGTACCAGAGAGTGCCTTGATTGACTGGGTTTCATGAAAATGGTGTAGAAGAAAGAATCCTGTATGTTGGCGCCTGCTGAGTAGTGACCCAGAGCTGTGGTGTGCAGTTGTGTCATAAAATATCTCTGGTGGGGCCATTTGGATCTGCCATTGACTTCCAAATGTCTTGTGGCAGACATGGTGCAGCCAGTAATCCCTATATGTCTGATCTCTTCATATAAAGGCATCTTGTTATATTTAGAGGTTTCAGGGCCGTGTTCAGAATCAGGTTGCAATGGTTGAGGGGGCAAGCTATGTGGGATATAAGCCTCATTGGTGGATTCTCCTGGAGACCCTGACCCACCACACGTGTGAGAAATCCCTCCAGCACTGAGTCCCTGTTGATCTCCTTGTATTTCATGAAGCAAATACTAAACCCCCAGTGCAGCAGCAAGAAACACCATGAAATGTGGAAGATGCGCAAATGGCTTCACATACCACATGGGGAGACACTTAGCCTTCAGTGACAACAGTTTCCCTACAAAGAGAGAATTCTGCACTCCTGCCTCATGTTCATTGGAAAATAAGAAACCATGTCCTCCAGGTCACATAGATGCAGACCCAGCTCTGATGGTCTCACTACAAAGAAGCTAAAGCTCCTGACAACAACATATATTTCAAGTGGCCAAGGTCAGGGAGAGTTTCTCAATAAGTTTTAGGCCGGCAGAGCTCCATGTTTGTGGAGTGTTTACCTGTTTGACCAGGACAGGAGAAAAGACCACTGACTCCAATTAAAATCAAATTAAAGCAAGCTTATTATTTTTCCACTGGCTGAGCTGCCTATCCCTCTCAAAATGGCAGAAACAAGACAGCAACCCCACCTTTCCTACAGCCCAGCTTTATAGTCCAGTAAGTTACACAAAAGGGGGGTTACAGATAACAGAACTCGGAGAAGCATCACGCTATTGCTAGTTTACAATTTTTTTTTTGCTGGCCCCATCATCAGAATTTATGAGGACCATTAGAGACTCACGAGAGTCGTTGTCTGGCCAGAGAAGGCCAATATTTATGAGGTGTCACTAAATTTTCAGAGAGGGCTGCTATCTGGTCAGAGAGCCAGGCATGGGTGAGTTCAAGGCACGGACAGGCATTCCAAGCAGATTCAGAATTTGCAGTAATTTATAGGAAAGCAAAATTATCTTTTCATGACTTTGTGGCAAGATGGCTCCCAATTTTAATAAATGATCAGGTTGGGTTTATCATTCCAACCCCCATTTTTTTTTTGCTTTTTAATATTTTTTAAATTAATTTTTATTGTAGGTTGTTCAAAACATTACATAGTTCTTGATATATCATATTTCACACTTTGATTCAAGTGGGATATGAGCTCCCATTTTTACCCCATATACAGATTGCAAAATCACATCAGTTGCAGAACCATTGATTTACATATTGCCATTATGGTGTCTGTTGTATTCTGCTGCCTTTCCTATCCTCTACTATCCCCCCTCCCCCCTCCCCTCCCCTCTTCTCTCTCTACCCCCTCTACTGTAGTTCATTTCTCCCCCTTAAATTTTTCTCCTTTCCCCTCACTTCCTCTTTTATGTAATTTTGTATACCCCTGAGGGTCTCCTTCCATTTACATGCAATTTCCCTTCTCTCTCCCTTTCCCTTTCACCTCTCATCCCTGTTTAATGTTAATCTTCTTCTCATGCTCTTCGTCCCTACTCTGTTCTTAGTTACTCTCCTTATATCAAAGAAGACATTTGGCATTTGTTTTTAAGGGATTGGCTAGCTTCACTTAGCATAATCTGCTCTAATGCCATCCATTTCCCTCCAAATTCTATGATTTTGTCATTTCTTAATGCAGAGTAATACTCCATTGTGTATAAATGCCACATTTTTTTTATCCATTCGTCTATTGAAGGGCATCTAGGTTGGTTCCACAGTCTTGCTATTGTGAATTGTGCTGCTATGAACATGGATGTAGCAGTGTCCCTATTGTGTGCTCTTTTTAGGTCTTTAGGGAATAGACCGAGTAGGGGAATAGCTGGATCAAATGGTGGTTCCATTCCGAGCTTTCCAAGAAATCTCCATACTGCTTTCCAAATTGGCCGCACCAATTTTCAGTCCCACCAGCAATGTACAAGAGTACCCTTTTCCCCACATCCTCCCCAGCACTTGTTGCTGTTTGACTTCCTAATGGCTGCCAATCTTACTGGAGTGAGATTTGCAACAAAATGAAACTGAATCCCTTACTCTCGCCATGCACAAAAGTTAACTCAAAGTGGATCAAGGAACTTGATATCAAATCAGAGACATGGCATTTGATAGAAGAAAAAGTTGACTATGATCTACATACTGTGGGGTCGGGCTCCAAATTCCTCAATAGGACACCCATAGCACAACAGTTAATAACTAGAATCAACAAAAGGGACTTACTCAAACTAAAAAGTTTTTTCTCAGCAAAAGAAACAATAAGAGAGGTAAATAGGGAGCCTACATCCTGGGAACAAATCTTTACTCCTCACACTTCAGACAGAGCGCTAATATTCAGAATATACAAAGAACTAAAAAAAATTAGACAATGAGATAACGAATAACCCAATCAACAAATGGGCCAAGGACCTGAACAGAAATTTCTCAGAGGAGGACATACAATCAATCAACAAGTATATGAACAAATGCTCACCATCTCTAGCAGTCAGAGAAATGCAAATCATTCCCCCTTTTTTAATGTGTCCCTTCCAAATTTTTGATAGGGTAGGGAAAGAGCAATGAGGGAATTTTAATCCCTCAGGTAACAGTCTCCAAATTTTTAGAACTCACCCAAAATTGGATTCCTGGTTTTACCTGACTTCATTAATTACTTATATTGATATTCTATTTATTTTTGGCTCCATAGTTGTAAGACGAGAGGCGTCACTCATTTTGGCTTCTTCTGAGATGAGAGAGAGTGACGTGAGTGGGCACAGTATAAGGGACATGAGTTGCTTTTTAGAAGTCAGTTGAGGAACATGAGTTGCCTTTTAGAAATCAGTTCGTTTTGAAGTCTGGTTGGGGAAGAACAGGTTGTAAATTCATCTGGGGATGGGTTCTTCTGTGTGAGAAACAAGAACCATGAGTACTGAAAAAATGTTGCAGCAGCTGGAACATGTCACTGTATAGAAGTTCCCTCAGCAGGCTTTAATATTCCCAGTTATCAGGACTGTCAACTTAATATTTAACATTTAGTGTTACAGTTATCCCTCTCCATAAGATACAGTTTAATGATTTAATATCATCTGATCTTGCAAAATCATTTTACTAGTATGACCTCTGTGTGTAATAGAGAAACCTTTAATTCTGTTACTCAGGGCTGGATAATCGTACTAGCAAACACCAACCCTACCTGTAGGTTAGGAATATCTGTAGGCCTTAAACTAAAAATTTCTGCCTCTGGCAGCTCCTCTTGATAGTCTCTTTTTATAGTTATCAGGCATTCCTTTCTGGGAATCCTTCTTTGTAGCCTCCAGTCTTACTTATTTTGGGAGGCTAACATAATGTGTATAAAAAATTATTATTATTATTATTAATATTATTATTTAAAATGCCCAGGAATGGCTGTATTTTGGTTTTAACTGTCTTTCCTAAGTGTTTATCATGAAACAGTCAAACTGACTTTTGTTTCTATCTATTGTTAACAGTCAGCTGAGCTTTTATGGGAGTCATTCCTGGGGAAACTTGAGAGCAGCTTCTCAGTTCTGCTAGTGCCATTTGCGCTAGGTGGGTCCAGGTCTTGCTTGACCATGTGGCTACCCTTGGAAGCATCAGGGATGTCTCCCTTCTCTGATGACTCTCCTCTTCTTAGCAAATGCACTGATTGGCTTTCTGTTCTCCAGGGGTCTCATTAATCTCCCTAATTGGGAAGATATGAGGCCCAGAGTTGCAAAGGTCTTTGAGAAGTCCCTTGTTCCCTGGATTCAGACTGACTCAGAGGGCAAGAGCCAAATATTGGTTTTCTTGTCCCTTTTCATGTAACTTTAATATAAATCCTAATCTTAATCATCCATCAAATAAATTTTAACAGCCTTATATTAAGAGTACTGGGCTTTAATGTCTATAACTTTATAATTATTTATCTTTTTTATTAACTGGGATCTGTATTATTCTGTCTGTCTTGTAGGTGATGACTTATTATCTTAAATTAACCCATGTTGTGTTCTTAAAGCAACACTTCTGTAAAACACTAACAAGGAATCTTTAGATCACTTATAAGGAAATTACAAAATAAAATTTTTTAACAAGAGTAAAAATACTTAGTTCGTGTAATAGCTACCCTGAAGTTTTAAGCTGAGTTATACATTATATCCCCTGTTTGAGATCCTAGAAATCTTGACAGAAAAAAAAACAACTTTTGAACATAACTTTAAATGAAATAATATCTGACCTACTGCTTTCGTAGTCATTCTCACATATAGTAAGATGGGACACAGAGCCTTATCTCAGGTAAGGCAGGGCTCTTTATAAAACTTAAGTGTTTTACTTCTAAAGATGATCTTTGTTTTTTTAAATATCATTTTACAAAGATTACATATATTATTTGAGGTCACATGAACATTAGTTAACACCATATGATATCACATTTAAAACATGAATTTAAGAAAGGCTGAAAGTTTTTAACCTTTATATAGATTAGACTCTCATTAACATAAAAATACATTTAAATTGTTCCCCAATGTAAAAAGTAACATACAACTTTACATATCTTATTGACAAGAAGTAAATGAATGCCCAATATATTTTTTTACCATACAACTTCAGAACACCAGCTTGAAATAATGCTCTTTTAAAGTTTCTACCTTACAGATTCGTATACCTGAAAGATATGAGCACATTAATAGCATCACAATTACATTGAAGTTTCTACATTAACCAAGTTTAGCTTTTAAATAAATGGCAGTACAGTGCTCTAAAATAACAGTTCTTATTTAATCAGTTGTTTAATTTTTATGGTTGCTTGCTCTAGAAAAAATAAAACTTAATAAACACAATGTTATGGGTAAACTTATGTTTTAAGAAATTTTTGTCTCTTTAACACATGACTGATTATTACAATCTTATACAGACATTAGTACAAACTTATACAGACCTTAGTAAATCAATCAGATATCTAACAAAAGTACTCATGAATGAGTAATCCCATATCAAATTTACTTTACTTATTTATCAATATATTAGACAAATATATTGAACAGTGTAAACCATTTTTTTGTTGAAGGAAAAGTCTTAGAACCAAGGCATATTAGAACATTTGTAGACATTAATATTTTATTAGATTTTTGAACACCTAGAAAAACTTGTAAGCTTAAATTTAAAGACATTTATTTTTATCTCTTTATCCAATTTAAATTCAACTATTTAAATCACTTGAATTAAAGATCTTTGGATCCACTTTTTAAAATTTGTTTTTATGAGCGTTTTTGTTTTAATGAGTGCTCTTTATAAATGTTAATTTGTGTATCATATATATGATATACGGACAAATGAATATATAGACATACAACACATACCAAAATTGTGCACACATAATAATAGTAAAGGCCTTGTAGCTTTTCCAGGTGAAATATCCATTGCAATGTTTCAAAAACTACACAGTTAGTCAAAGATAGAACTGGTCAGAAAAACATCATCCTAGGTTTTTAGGATCAAAATCATGAGCTCAAAAAAAAATAAAGAATCTAAGGAAAAAATAAGAGTCCTAGAAAAATTGACTGGCCATTAATTAGTAAATACCATACAATTTAATTTTTTTTAGGCCTCAGATCACTCTCCTACTGAGCTTGCAGGCCTCTTTCATTTGCCATTCAACATAAGTCCTGGCTGAGGTCTGGAAGGAGCAGGAAAAAGCTGCTATTCTGAGCAGACACCTCAGGCCTAAGGCATTTCAACCATAATTTTCAGGTTCAGATGTTGAAAATTATAATACAATTTTAAGACAAAATTCACAAAATTTTATGATACAAGTTTAAGACACAGTTTACAAAATTTTACATCTTTATATCTTGTTTTGTCAACAGATACCATACTATGATTTACTATCCTTGTCCAAATTAATGCACTGGTAGACACAGTGACATTTTCCCAGGCTACCCAATTAAAAATTGGTGAAAAAAAAGCCTGAATGATTGGGAAGTTACTTGCCAACTTGGAAGTAGAGTTCTCTAGTTTTCCATCCTAAGTATTTAAGTTCTCTGGCATGAATTATCTGAAATCATAATCTAAACAATTTCCTAAACCCGACTTTTAACTGCAAGATTGTGCAATGCTTCAAAAACCCATTCAGATGCCAGATTGTTACAATAAAACATCATCATTTAGATACACATTCAGCTAAGATCATTCCCAAGAAATGGTTTATAATATCAACACATTATTGCACATGTCTTAAAGGGCCAGAAACAAAGACACAAGACAGACTGAAAGGAGCTCCAGACTATGGCTTACAGACAGAAGCCTTTAAACCAGAGCAGATAAGAGAAAAATCTCCTACACCAGTGGCACCATAGATTTTCCCACAAGGGAACCAGATGTTTTCACAGAGGGACAACCTGAAATGTAAAATCAAGGGTCTCCATGGTGACTTTACTGTATTTAGTGTCCCCTTTTTCTTTTTCTCTTTTTTAAGAAAGCAGAGATGGCAAAATCCTTACAGTGCAGGGAAGGAAGTAGGTAATTCTCTGAAGCAACAGGGCTTGGGCAGCTGCAGGAAGTCCCTCAGTCCCTCCTTTCACTTACAGGATTAGCTCCTCTTGTTCGGTTCCACCCCAAGCACGCTCCGTCTCCTAACATTTCAGTAGTCAGCTCTCAAAGAGTTCCGGGATGTGGGGGGTACCAAAAATTGTAACTTAAAGTTTGGTTCCTGATTTTGAAGCCAATTAATACCAATTTAATAATGAGGACAGGGTTTGAGAAAAAGAAAAAGGGAGATTTACTGCTTTGCTAACAAAGGAGAAAAACAGGGGTCTCTGCCCAATGGTTGTGATTCTATCGATCTGAAGGGACAAGGGGTTTTAAGGAGTTTCACGTGTTAACCTGGGAGATACTCAGTTCTTAGGTCCCCAGCAGGCATTGCCCTCTGCAGTGGGTGTGCTCCAGGCAGCCAGCTAGGGGTTTCTCTCATCCTGCTTAACAAAGGGTATTAAAGTTCATCACAGTTCTTTAAAACACAGACCAAATGGGTGTCAGTTTACTTGCTTTATTACCCATTTTCAGTTAAGTTTTACCACAGAAATCACACAACAAAACACACTAAAACAAACCCCAAAAAAAAAAAAACATATGAAACACAGAACAAAACACACAAAAAAACAGAAAACCAGCGCAGAAACAGAAAAACAGAGGAACTATGCAACGTCTTGCTAAAGCTCTGGGATAGGAGCTCCTGCGTGCCCATTGGCACCTCTCTATGCTTTCAGAGGAATTCCCTACAGAACATAACAGAGGACAGAATGATTCTCGTTACTGTACCAGACAGGAGTATATGTGTGTCTCCCCAGGACACCACTCTGTCATCAGAAGAGATCTCCCTTAACCGGATATCAGATGTTATATAGGCGCCAGTTACCTATGGAGGCCTCCTCCACCATGTGCTTGCTAATAGTTTTAGGGCGGTGGTTCACTGCAGTGCTCCCTGGACCAAAATCTCACACCAAGGCCTTGGAAATTGCCTCTTCATGCCGGAGCCCTGGAGGGAAGGCCAGCTTCAGAATTTCCAGTAGTCTGGTCTTGTGATCTATTGGGGCAGGGTCATCTCGATGGGAAACTACAAAATATTACACCAGGATGCAAGAAAAGACCACTGACTCCAATTAAAATCAAATTAAGGCAAGCTTACTATTTCAAAGTGGATCCAAAGATCTTTAATTCACGTGATTTAAATGGTTCGATTTAAATTGGATAAACAGATAAATATAAATGTCTTTAAATTTAAACTTACAAATTTTTCTAGGTGTTTAAAAATCTAATAAAATATTAATGTCTACAAAAGGTCTAATATACCTTTGTTCTAGGACTTTTTCTTCAACAACAACAAAAAAAATGGTTTAAACAGTCTCCTACTCTAAGCCATTTTCTACCATCAATGGACCCTTCAGGGGGAAACCATGGACATAATTCTCCTATGTATGAAAAGAATAATTTTAAGTCCTTTTTCTTAACATGTGCCCCCTATGTCTTGAGGGCCTCCTTGAGGCCTGACAAAAACAAATCATGTGACGAAACTGCTTGTCCCATGGTGGGTCACTCACCATGTGTCATCCCCACTCTCCTCCTGGATCTGTCTTTCGGTGGTGTCTGCTGAGGCAATCAGAAGCTCCGCTTTTTTAAGTCTTCCCTGAGGACAGGTTTCCCCCTCAGTCAAAGGCTCGAGCCCCTATTGATCCTCAGGCAGAGGATCAAAAGGCATCTGTCATGATGGCCTTCATTGGGCAAGCTGCCCTGGATATTAAAAGAAAGTTACAACTCTTAGAGGGATCACAAGATATGACTTTGGGAGATTTAGTCAGAGAAGCCGAGAAAGTATACTATATGAGAGAAACAAAGAGAAAGAAAGGGAGCAAAGGGAAGATGAGAGATGCAAAAGACAGACTAAGGCATTGACTAAGGTCCTGGTCACAACAATAAATAGGCCAGAAATTAACAAACAGGAAGACAGGAACGGAAACCTGGGCGCACGCCAGAGGCCACAATGGAGTTTAACTCAGCATTAAAAAATGACAAAATCATAGAATTTGCAGGGAAATGAATGGCATTAGAGCAGATTATGCTAAGTGAAGGAAGCCAATCCCTAAAAATCAAATGCCAAATGTCTTCTTTGATATAAGGAGAGTAACTAAGAACAGAGTAGGGATAAAGAGCATGAGAAGAAGATTAACATTAAACTGGGATGAGAGGTAGGAGGGAAAGGGAGAGAGAAGGGAAATTACATGGAAATGGAAGAAAACCCTCAGGGTTATACAAAATTACGGACAAGAGGAAGTGAGGGGAAAGGGAAAAATACAAGGGGGAAAAATAAATTACAGTATAGGGGGTAGAGAGAGAAGATGGGAGGGGAGGGGAGGGGAGGGGGGATAGTAGAGGATAGGAAAGGCAGCAAAATACAACAGACACTAGTATGGCAATATGTAAATCAATGGATGCGTAACTGATATGATTTTGCAAACTATATACTGGATAAAAATGGGAGTTCATAACTCACTTGAATCAAAGTGTGAAATATGATATATCAAGAACTATATAATGTTTTGAACAACAAACAACAAAAGTTAAAAAAACACATGGAGAACTATTTCAACAAAAAATTGACTAGATTTATAACTCCAATTCTACATAATGCAAAAGGCAAGTCCAATTATACACCATGCCTCCTCTGAAATGCTTGTATGTCTATTCATTTTGGGTTATTTTTCTCCATTATATTAGGATTAGGAGTCAGAATATAGAGTCTAGTAGGGTATGGGTTAGTGGGAGTGATTCAGTATTTCGAATGAAAATTAGGAAAATCAATCCAATGTTTATGCAAATATGTGCTAAAATAATCATCCCACTCTCATCAAGAACAATGCCTTGACATTACCTTCGCCCCAAGTTAGACACAATTAGAGGAGAAGAGTTAGAAAATCTATAAATACTTATCTGGAATGGAATATGCTCAGGAGTTCACAACTTTGGGGGTGGTAGAAGAGTTTCCAAAAGTAAGGGACAGGGTAAACACTTCACAAACATGGTGCTCTGCTGACCGGAAGACTTATGAGAAACTGCCTCTGAGTTTGGGCACTGGATATATATGTTGTAGTCAGGAGCTTTAGCTTCCTTTGCAGTGAGACCATCAAAGCTGGGTCTGCATCTATGTAACCTGGAGCACATGTTTTCTTATTCTTTAATGAACATGAGGCAGTAGTGCAGAATTCTCTCTTTGTATGTAAACTGTGGCCAATGGGGGCTAAGTGTCTTCCTGTGTGGACTCTGAAGCCATGTGGTCATCCTCCATTTTTCATGGTCTTTCTAGCTGCTGCAATGGGAGTTTGGTGTTTGCTTCACGAAATACAAGTAGTTCAACTGGGACACAGTGCTGGTGGGAGTTCTGTCATGTGTGGTGGGTCAGGGTCTGCCAGGAGAATGCACCAACCAGTCTTATATCCAACATAGACTTCCCCCTTGTCCCTAGCAACTTGATTCTGAACATTGCCCTGAAACCTCTCCATATAACAAGATGCCTTTACATGCAAGGGTCTGCTGGCTGCACCATGTCAGTCAAAAGCCATTTGGAAGCCAATGGCCAATCCACATGACACCAACACAGATGTTTAATCACACACCTGCCCACCACTGTTCTAGGCCCACTACTCAGCAAATTCCAACTTACTGGCATCTCTGTTCTACACCATTTTCATGAAACCCAGTGATTCAAGGCACTGTCTGGTACAATCATGATCAGCAACAGGACATCCAAAGGTTCTCCAGTGCCACCTGGTCATGGGAATTTCAAAAATTTCATGGTATTTATCTAGCCATTTTTCAAGTATCAAGTTGGATGCACTGGTTTTTCAATTCATTCAGGAACCATTAAATGGTGAGGATGAAAGCTCTGGAGAACTCTAAAAGGCAACACTTCCCAACGAGTGGCCAAAATGTCACATGAAGCCTGACCCATTGATGTCTACTCAATGTGAGTTCAATATGTGTTTTGACTCTTTACTATGGTTGCCAAGTCTTTCAGAATAAAATCGTCTTATATCCTGGTGGAGATTCCCAGTGCACTGTGGAAAGACACCCTGAGACTAGATCTCAGTTTCCAAGGGCGACTCTCATGTGTGGCCTCCTAAAATCCCACCAAAATTAATGGCAATACTTCCCTGAAGTCAGTTCCAGAACTCAGTCTCTAAGGGGAATCACACCAGAGTTCAGGTCCGGGTGTACCCAGTCATCTCTTCCAACCAGCACACAAATGACCACAATTAAAACCAAAACACTGCCACATGGCCCTCATCATCTTCCATATAGACACTCATCGTAACCTCTGAATGGAATTTTCCATGAGGGGCGAAGCCCAAGACAGTTTCCAAAATAAACTCCCTTGCCCCTCATTTGCCTAAAGTCAGGGTGACCTAGACACCCTTCCTGTGAACCAGGAGTGATCAAATAGGCCTGCCGTTAATACTGTTCTGATTCTCCAATTTAATCCTACTGATTGTCGGGTATAAATCCTTTATGTGAGTTGGAGGCAATAGAACACCCAAGCACACATGGGATCTTTCTTAAGATCTATCACCTTCTGAGAATCAAAGCCCCAACCTCACACAGGGCCAAGAGGCTGATTCAGACACATCTCTTTCCAAAGCAATTAAGCAAAGATCCACAGGTGATGCCCATTCATTTCCATTTGAAAAATGTTTTCTTCAGGCTTCAGAAAGGGGTGGCCTGAGGCAAATACCTTCCTGACATTCAGGGCAACATAACCATAGGTAAGCAAATGGGCCAAAGCAAGGTTTTTAAACTGAGACTTTACTGGTTACACTGATATCTGAGTTTTCTGAGATGTTCCCATTCCCTTCAGCTATCCATTACATGGCCATGTAACAGATTTTGGAGGTGGTACATATCTTGGCCACAAAACCATGAGCCTATTCTGGAGAGAGGCCAGAAATCAAGATGTGTAGAGGACCTTAGGAAGATAGTAGGTGTTGCCCATCCATAAGGCAAGCCACAGTCCATTTATAAAGTGGGCAGGAGGAATGCTGGGAAGCTTCCAACTAGACAGGAAACCTCCATTGATGCATTCTCTTTTCTAAAGACTACAACCACGAACACAGTGGATACACAGACATAGAAACACTCGCCTTGCCAAACGGCTTCCTAGAAACAGTCAACTCCAAACCATACAAACCACCATTCCTACCTATTTTCAGAACATGAGACAAAACCACAAACTCACATCCACATCCACAAAAGCACCTCCTTCCCCCAAGTAGGTCTGTGACTATCTGGAGTGTCCTCTGACTGGTGGGCCATACTATGTTGCCCCAAAATGGCCTGGCCTGTCTCAGATCTGTTCTTCTTGGCCCACTCTACGAAGTTGTCAGCAGGCAGCATTGAGCCAATACCTGCTATCTAGGGAAAGGCCCCTTTTCTGAGCTCTACTGGCATTTGGCCATCCTCATATCATTAGGTACCAAGAAAGACTGACTCTGTCCTTGGTAAATCCAAACAAGTTCGACCACTGGGACTGGGACTGGGACTGGCTCTGGGTGCCTGGCTTCTTGGATCCCAATTTCAGAGAGTTACATCACCAACGAAGTTAGGTAGGTCACCTCCTTCAGGAACTGAATGAGATCACTGCCTTGGCAACCACTTTGTCCTAACAGTTGCTTTCATGGGTCTCATGAGATGGAGGCTGCCCCTACTTCCTGTGACACTTTGACAAGTTTGAATGGTATATCAACAATGGCCACCCGGGAACACCTCTCCACGCAGGTCTGGTTTGGTCCATCTTCTCTACATTAAGAAAAGAGAGGCTGATTCATACACATCCCTTCGTTATCACAGGGTGTTTGCCATGGAAGATGGCTTTTGCTCTCTCAGGTCCTTCATAGCTGCCTACATCTTCTCCAGGGATCATTTCTGCATAGAAATTTGAGGTTCTCAGCAGGTGTAAGATCCCTTACATTCCTGTATTGTAAGATGAACTCTGTCCCTGCTCTTTTGTAATGTTAGATTGAGGCAAGAGTGTATGGTTAGGGATAATAACAGGATCGATTTGGTTTAGGAATCATTCTGTGGGATGAATAATGGTATTGGGAACCTGCAATATTTATAGGAATACAGAGGTGAAATATAAGTATGTAAACAGAAATCTAGGTGAGATTTGAAGCTCAGAAGTGCATTGGGCAATTGATTGCGATACATAGCTTTAAATTACGTTCTGCACACATGTCTCAGATAAGTCGATATACAATGCCATAGGACTTGTACCTTGGATGATTGAATGTAGAGGAGAACATCCACTCAAACAGGGATAATCAATAGGATCAGGAAGATAGTCAGTAGATTTTGGAACAAGGGTGAATTTAGTATTTGTACCAAAAGTTCTTTAGCAATTGGGTTTTGGTTAGAGAGTGAATATCAATGTCAGCACATGTGAAGGGTCAGTCACAATGATGAACTGGGGAAAATATGTAGGAAAGCCGATATCAATAGAGACATTAGGAAAACAGGCAAAGTACAGGGTGAGTGATAGTATTAGACATTTTCAACAGTTTTGAGGTTGAATATATTAGGAAGAAACAAATATGTAGTCACCGATAGGATTGACATTTGAGAGCGTTATGCAAGCTGGACATGGATGTTTTTAGTAATCCATGTTCAGTGTCCATTTAGGCTTTGGTACAATCACACGTGTGAATTTTGCATTTTGCGTCCAGAATATTACTGTGATAACATGCATATTTAGATCAGGTGACATGAGTATTTCTTCCTTTATTACTGGGAGCAATATTTTGAAAACGTATAAATTAGTATTGGGGGTACAAAGAGGTGTACCCTGTGTCTATGAATATAGATAATGCATGAATAGACCATACTGTGAATAAATAATATAACTGGTTCCACTTTAAATCATGGATTGAATTGATATCAGAAAATATATAAGAAATCTTATATTGATATACAATCATTCATTCCAAACAGTTATACATCTAATTGTGAAATGATAGTTATGGTTTATCATGAAGTGTGTGTGAGTTTTGCTTAAACAATTATAAAGAAAATCGGAAATAATATGTTTGGAAAGAAGTCTCACGAATAGACCAGTTAAGAAACCTGGAGTAATGCATGTGTTCTGAAGCAGGAAGTGATTGAAAGTGAAACAAATGCCTATAAATTTGCCAACTTGTGCAAGAAATATATACCCTCTGATGTGCATAAACTGAAGAAATAGTAATGTACCAGTGCTGAATAAAAATGAACATCAAAATACAAATCATGTCCCATAAGAGTCTACTTGCATTGCTGTTAAACTGGGGCAGTTACTGTAGAAATATTAGGATAATGCCGCAGTCTTGCTGGGCACAATCAGGAGCCACTTGTCAAAAGAAACTAACTTTATTTTTAAAACCACACACGCCAAACAAAACAGCCTCTCAGGAAAAACACTCAGAGCCCCAACTGCCACCACTGGCTTCCCAAAAGCCTCTTCCTCCCACACAAGCCTCTCTCCACCTCCCACAATCCTCCTGCTCTTGAGGCCGATTGGCTAGGTCATGTGGGTAAAGCCAAATAAGTCCCCTAATGAGCAACTCCGTGGTCTGAAAGGGCAGGGAAACAGCCCAATGAGCATCATCGCAGAGGAGCCAATCAGCTAGATGTTGCTGTGAGCCAATCATCAGCCAGCAGCTGGAAGTTTGCTGGCTTCTGGAATTTTGCTGGGGCCCCTTCGGATGTGGCTCTCAACATCTCCCCCTCTCTGTTTAAACAACACACATGTGGCTTAGGGACAGTGCCTGCCTTAGGTTGTCCAATAGTACATATGGTCCTTACCCGTTAAGTTGGTACCATTGCAATTGAATCTTACCCATCACTGACTACCGGTCCAGTTTACAGCAACACCTGTGGAGAGGTCTTTGTACCACCGGGGGGTGGTGAGGTTCTTTGCCTCACCTCTAATGGCCCCCAAACATTAGCTGGACGATAATGACACACAGAAGAGAGGAAGATACACCAAGCCAATTGACAGCTCCTTTTGGAAAAATTGTACCACCGATGACATCATCAGCAAATATACCCGAACACTACCACAAGTCGCTGCACAAACAGGTAGTTTACAATGCATACAGAAGAGTTCTCAATGTGTCTAGGCAAGTTCTGCAAGCATTTCAGTGATGGCTATTGCAGAAGCTGTAGATTGGTTTTATCTTTGATTTCACCAGCACTGGGATGAAGATAGGAATTCTGGCAATAATGGCTAAAGAAAAATTATGTAACATTCCAGAAGGCACTGAAAGAAAACAATTTTCTTAACTATTTACATTGTCTTGAAGATAATTATTAAATATAATGAAAAGGAAAGGTGAAAGAAAGGAAACAGATCTGTTAACCTCCTTTTTTTCAAATTTTAAAACAAACCTCAACAGCTCTTTACCCAATTTAAATTAAACCATTTAAATAATGTGAATAAAAAAATATTTGGATCCATTTTTTTCATGAGCGCTCATCATATATCATATATGGACATATGAACATTCAAACATATAACACAAAACACAAGTGTGCACACATAATATAATACATACAACACATAACCTAATAGTAAAGGCCTTATAACTTTTTACACGTGAAATCTCCATTGCAATGTTCAAAAACTCTTTTGTCAAAAAATAGAACTGATCAGCAAAACATTAAACTAGGTCTGTATGAGCTCAAAAAACAAAATAGAATGTGGGAAAGGGCAATAATAAAATAGATAATGAAAAAAGCATCCTGGTTCTATCTCAGATGTAAGGATAGTCAAACTGGAATTTTGGATATCAGCTGATAAGGCCTTGAGTCAAATCATCTTCTTTTTGGATGTGCCCTGATATGTCTTATAAAGAATAGATCTTTTCTGTCCCAGATTAGACTTTTTATATTGGAAAGTAAAGAGAAAACAGTAGAGAAAGGAGAAATCTTACCAGCAACTTTAAGGGATACTATAGCATTAACTATATACTGACTATCGGAAAATAAATTAAATACAGAATATTTAAATATCTCAAAAGCTTGTAATACTGCATTAAGCTCTACCTTTTGAGCTGATTGTTTGGGTACTAAAAATTTATAAGTTTTATCAGGTATAACTATTGCTGCTGTACCATTATTTGATACATCAGTGAATATATTTGAAGCATTCATGATAAGTGTTTTTCTTCTCAATTTTGGAAAAATTACAGGATGCGATGACCAAAAAGAAAATAAAGGGTTAGATGGTAAGTGGTTATCAAATGAAACATTAGATTGGACCATGATTATTGCCCAAGTATTTAACTCATTAGCTAACTCATCAATTTGATTCAGAGTATATGGAGTAAAAATTTTATTGGAAGAAATTCCAAACACTCCCTTTGCTGCTTTAATTCCTTTGAGTATTAATTATCCTAAAGCCTCAGGATACCTAGTAAGAATAGTGTAAGGAGAATAAGATAAATGTATCCATAATAATGGACCTTCTTGCCAAAATACTCCTGTAGGAATATTTTTTGTTGGTAGTACAATAAATAATAAAGGCAAACTTATATCAATTCTATCCAAATGCATATTTTCCATATATGTTTCATTGATTTTTATTGCCTTTCTTGCTTCAGGTGTTAACATGCAGGGTGAATTTTTATCTGATAGACCTTTTAGGATATCAAATAAAGGTCCCAACTCTCCTGTTGGTATACCTAGATAAGGCCTTATCCAATTAATGTCTCCTAATAACTTTTGAAAGTCGTTATGTGATTTGAGTTGATCTACTCGTATTTGAATTTTTGGTGGACTGACCATGGTTGAGGATAACAGAACTCCTAAATAATTAATTGGAAAATTTAATTGTACTTTATCTATTGCTATCTCTACATTATAATTTTTAATAAGTTTGTAAGTGTGGCTTAACTTTCTAGCAATGTGTTTTTAGCTTTGTGTGCTAATAATACATCATCCATATAGTGAAATATTTGTGTTCAGAATTTTGATTTCTAAGTGGCTGGATTACTTTGTTAACATAAATATGACACATAGTTGGGCTGTTAGCCATCCCTTTAGGGAGTACTTTTCATTCATATCTCTGATCAGGACCTTCATGATTCAGTGCAGGGATAGTAAAAGCAAAACCTGGACTATCCTTAGGATGAATTATAATTGAAAAAAAAAAACAATATTTAATATCTATAACTAAAACATACCAGGTTATTGGCAAAGCAGACAATTGAGGAATCCCTGATTGAGCAGGTCCCATAATAACCATCTCATTATTAATGGCTCTAAAATCTTGCAATAGTCTCCATTTACCAGATTTCTTTTTGATGACATAAATGGGAGTATTTTGGGGATATACAGTCGGTTGTATATGTCCTTCTGCTAATTGTTGTTTTACCAGGTCATGGACTGCTTGTATCTTTTCTTCAGTCAGGGGCCACTGAGGAACCCATACTGTCTTTCTGATTTTCAGGTAATTTTTATTGTCTCAGTGGCCCTTTCTGAAAATCCAACCCATGTCTCTCTGTTCCTTGATCTATTTGTATTGGTGCTGCTATGACTTATTCTTGTTTTTCTAATCTTTTTTCTTTCCTAAAACCTTGTCTAGTCATAATAGTGGCTGCATTTTGGTTGATGTTATTTGTTAATGTCAAACCTAATTGATCTAGGACATCTCGTCCCCATAAATTTATGGGAAGATGATCCAATTCATATGGCTGTATAGTTCCTTCACATCCTTTAGGATCATTCCTATCTAATACCATTTTACTTCTATGGGGATTAGTCGCCACTTATAGGCCTCGAAGCGTTTGAGTGGCTTGTTGTAATGGCCAATGTTTTTGCCATTCTTGACGAGAGATGATGCTAATGTCTGCACCTGTATCCAGTAGCCCATTCAATTCATGCCCTTGAATATTTAGTTTTAGCATGGGGCGAGAATCTAAATTTAAAGAAAGCATAGCCAAATCTACACCTGTGGAGCCTAATCCCTTGGAACATCTTTCTACAGTACGACTGGAAAATTTATCATATAGGCTGGGTATTATTAGTAACTGTGCTATTCTATCTCCTTGTGAAATTACTGATATGTCCTTTGGAGAACTGGCTATAATTTTTATTTCACCTTCATAATCGGGATCAATCACCCCAGGACTTATCATAAGTTCTTTTAGAGTAGAAGAGCTGCATCCCAATAATAAGCCCATGGTTCCTTTGGGAAGAGGTCCTTTTACCCCTGTGGGAATGATTTGAACTCCCATCTCTGGAGTTAGTACTGATCTGGCAGAGGCACAGATGTCCAACACTGTGCTCCCTCTGGTTTGTCTGATGAGGGATCTGATGGACAATGTGTCCTGGGCACTACCCTGTTGGGGTTGCTGGGTTCCTCCAGTGCTCTATATATTTGTGGTTTGGGGCCCCGGAGCATTGAAACCCCCTGTCCATTTATTTGGCAATTGAGCCCAATGCCTTTCTCCATGATATCGTGGATAAACACCTGGTCCTTGTTCATTTTTTGATAATTGAGTACCCTCTATGGTGGTTTGAGAACAGCACTCATTAGCCCAATGTCTCCCTCTATGGCATTGTGGCCAAATACCTGGTATTCTACTCCTTTGATAACTAATATTGTTAAACCCTCCTTCTATGGGCCAATTCCTTTTAAAATGTCCTGTTTCTTCACATTGGTAGCATGTTCTTGGTCTGGCATCTAAAGCCTGTTTTACTGTAGCTGCCACAATTTGCCCTTGTTCATTAATGTATCTGGCAACTAAAGCCTGTTTTACTGCAGCTGCCATGACTTGCTCTTGTTCATTAATGTCTCTACATAATTAAATCAATGTGTTTAAATCTTCATTTTTCCATGGTCTAATGATATCTCTGCAACAACGATTCGCTTGCTCATAAGCCAGTTGTTTTAGTAATGGCATTGCTTGTTCTGTATTCCCAAAAACTCTGTTAGCTCTTTGAATAAGCCTATCTACAAATTCAGCATAAGGTTCATTAGCTCCTTGTATTACCTTAGATAATTGACCTTGTAAACCTCCATGTTCTTGTAAAGTCTTCCATGCCTTAATTGCATCTACACCAATTTCTGCACATACACCATGATCATATGCAATTTGCTGCGGCTGATCTTCATAAGGTCCCTTTCCTAACAACATATCTAGATTTCTCTGAGGATAACCAGCTCCTGCATTTCGCCTAGCTGTCTCCTTTCAACATTCCTCATTGGCAACCTTCCATAACATGCATTGTCCTCCATTTAGCACAACATTACACATATTAGCCCAATCCACTGGCTTCATGTTCAAGTTGTTAATGGATTCGACCATGATTACATTGAAGGGTGCTTGAGGACGATAGGTTGTTACAGCCTCTTTTAGCTGCTTCACTGTTTTGAAATTTAAAGCATGGTAAACACGCTGCCCTCCTCCCTCAAATACAGGGCATGTTAATATTTGAGATCTTGTCTCAGGATCCTAACTATCAACTGCGGGAGTTGGGGGCCTCCCAGCATAAGAAAGTGGCCTTGTTAGTTGGACACTTATGTCATCTGGTGATAGAAAGGTGTTAGTAGCAGTCTCCTGTTGTAAATTTCCCCTGATGTTTTTTACTGTTTTACACTTTCTTTCTCTGTCTAACTAGCTTTAGAGGCCTTCTCTTTTACTTGAATTTTTTCCTCTGTCTGACTAGTTCGAGAGACGTTCTCTTTTACTTGAATAGTTTCCTCTATCTGACTAGCTCGAGAGACCTTCTCTTTTACTTGAATTTTTTCTTCTGTCTGACTAACTTGAGACACCTTCTGTTTTACTTGAATCAATATGTCTTCTTCTTCCTCTACCATTGACTGAACTGAAGGCTTTGAACTAAGCAAACAAGATATGAATGTCCACAATGGCAATGTGCCAACTGGCAGAATCCCTGGGCTTTTCTTTTCTATTCTTTTTAAATCTGCACCATGATGGTTCCATTGTGATATATTTAACAACTCCTCCTTAAAAAGCCATGGTCTACATTTTTGTATTGTATCAACAATTGCCATGACTGCTCTTGATTTTACTGGGATGCCTCCTTCCTCTAACAATTTACTTAACACTTTTTTGGTTTGTTTTTTACTAATTTTTGATCCCATATTTCTACTATAATACAAACCAACAAGATAACACCAAACAAAAAAAGAGATAGAACGAAATAAAAATGGAACAACAAAAAATTATTATAGCCTTTCTCCCTATCTGTTTTTCAGACACAAATAGTTTTTCCTCAGATGTGAGCAGTTTTTCTTCCATCTCACTCATCTCCAGGGACAGGCAACTTAAAACAAAATAGGAATCATAAAATGGCTACCCATCCTCTCGCCCTGCCCTCAAGAGCGAGCAGTTTACCTTATCAGTTACCCTCAGTCGCTCCCCATATGAGCCACCAAATGCCGCTGTCTGGCTGGGCACAATCAGAATCCACTTGTCAAAAGAAACTAACTTTATTTTTAGAACCACACACGCCAAGCAAAACAGCCTCTCAGGAAAAATCCTCAGAACCCCAACTCCCAACACCAGCTTCCCAAAAGCCTCTCCCTCCCACAAAAGCCTCTATCCACTTCTCACAGTCCTCCTGCTCTTGAGGCAGATTGGCTGGGTCACGTGGGCAGAGCCAAAAAAGTCCCCCAATGAGCAGCTCCATGGTCTGAATGGGCAGGGAAACAGCCCAATAAGCATCACCGCAGAGGAGCCAATCAGCTAGATGTTGCTGGGGCTGCTGTGAGCCAATCATAAGCTGGAAGTCTGAAAGGCGGGGAAACATCTCAATGAGCATCTCCAATGAGCATCACCACAGAGGAGACAATGAGCTAGAAGTTGCTAAGGCCGCTGTGAGCCAATCATCAGCCTGCAGCTGAAAGTTTGCTGGCACCTGGAAGTTTGCTGTGGCCCCTTCGGCTGTGACTATCAACAGGATACGTATGCACCATTCACTGAAGTTAGTTTTCAGTAATAGAAAACAAATATGAATTTCAGGTGGATGAATATTTCTGAAAATAATCTTGTGAAAAGTTGATTATAAATCCACATACTTGAACATGAATGAATTTAGGGAGTGTAAATAAGACACATATATTTCATATTTTGAAAAATCTGGAGAGTGTGTATGTGTGTATACACACACACACACACACACAAATTTTAAAATGTAGCAACATATATGCCAATCCAAATTCACCATGAAATATACATCATTCACAGATCTAAAAATATTCAATTTACTTAACAGGGATTTATGTATAATGTTGTTCTCCTAGGAAGCTCACCCATAGGTTCAATTTTCAGTTCCAACAGCATCTAGGAGGAGTGATCTCTTCTCAAAATTTGTATCTGCCAAATCAGCTACCGCACAAAAATATACACGTGATAAAAGGTAGGATTCTTTATGTGCATATAAAATAGATGTGCTGAATAGTCTACAGTGAAAGGGAGACAGGAATTCACATATTTGTTAACTTTAAAAACACATGGAGGACTATTTCAATTAAAAATTGACTAGAATTATAACACCTACTTGCAAAAGGCAAGTCCAAATATATACCATGCCTTCTCTGAACAGCTTCTATTTCTTTTCTGTTAGGATTCTTTTTCTCCATCATATTAGGATTAGTAGTCAGATTCTAGTACAGTATGGGTTAGTGTCAGGGATTCAGTATTTCAAATGGAAAATAGGAAAATGAATCCAATGTGTATGCAAACATATGCTAAACAAAAATCTTTCCACTCTCATCCAGAAAAATGCCTTGACATTACCTTCGCCCCAAGTAAGACACAATTAGAGGAGAAGAATTAGAAAATCTGTTAATACATATCTGGAATGAAAAATGCTCAGGAGTTCACAACCTTGAAGGTGGTAGAGGAGTTTCCAAAAGTAAGGGAAAGGGTAAACACTCCAGAAACATGGAGCTCTGCTTGCCTAAAGACTTCTTGAGAAACTGCCTCTGAGGTTGGGCACTTGAAATATACGTTGTTGTCAGAAGCTTTAGCTTTCTTTGTAGTGAGACCATCAAAGCTGGGTCTTCATCTATGTGACCTGGAGGATGTTGTTTCTTATTTTCCTAATGAACATGTGGCAGCAGTTCTGAATTCTCTCTTTGTAGGTAAACTGTGGCAACTTGGGGCTAAGTGTCTCCCTGTTTGGACTGTGAACCCAGTTGGTAATCCTCCAGTTTTCGTGGTGTTTCTTGCTGCTGCACTTGGAGTTTGGTATTTGCTTCTTGAAATACAAGGATTTCAACTGGGGCACAGTGCTGGAGGGATTTCTGTCACATGTGGTGTGTCAGGGTCTGCATATAAATGCACCAACCAGGCTTCTATCGCACATGCTTGCCCCCTTGACCATAGCAACTTGATTCTGAACATTGCCCTGAAAAATCTCCATATAACAAGATGCCTTTACATATAAGGGTCTGCTGGCTGCAGCATGTCAGTCACAAGCCATTTGGAAGCCAATGGCAATTCCACATGGCCCCAACACAGATGTTTTATCACACACCTGCACATCACTGCTCTAGGCCCCAACTCAGCAGTCTCCAAATTACTGGCATCTCTGTTCTACACCATTCTCATGAAACCAAGTCAATCAAGGCACTGTCTTGTACACTCATGATCAACAGCATAAGATCCAAAGTTACTCCAATGCCATCTGGTCATGGGAATTTAAAAAATGTCATGGTACTTATCTAGCCATTTTTAAAGGATGAAGTTGGAGGCACTGTGGGTTTAAATTTATTCAGGAACCATTAAATGTTGAGGAAGTTTATTTCAATGAAAGTTCTGGAGAACTCTCAGAGGAAAGTCTTCCCAAAGAGTGACCAAAAAGTCACATGAAGCCAGGCCCATTGAGGTCTACAATATGAGGTCCATGTGAGTTTTGACTCTCAACTATTGCTGCCAAGTCTTTCAGAATGAAATCATGTGATATCCTGGCTGAGATTCCCAGTGTTGTGTGGAAAGCTACCCTGGTCCAAGATCTCAGTTTCCAAGAGCGACTCTCATGCATGGCCTCCTAAAACCCCAACACAATTCATGGCAATACTTCTCTGACGTCAGTTCTAGACCTCAGTCTCTAAGGGTATCACACCAGAGTTCAAGCCCAGGTGGACCCAGTCATCACTTCCAACCACCACACAAATAAACACAATTAAAACCAAAACACTCCCACAAGGCCCTCATCCTCTTCCATATAGACACTAATCATAACCTCTTGCTGGAGTTTTCCATGAGGGGCGCAGCCCAAGACAGTGTTCAAAAGAGCTCCCTTGCCACTTATTTTCCTAAAGTCAGCGTGGTTTTTTACCATTTTTGTTTTGGATACACACATGGAATCTTTCTTTAGATCCATGAGGTGCTGAGAATCTAAGCCACAGCATCACACAGGGCCAAGAGGCTGAATCAGACACATCCTTATCCTAAGCAATTAAACAAAGAGCGACAGGTGATGCGCATGCATTTCCATTTGAAAACAGTTTTCATCAGTCTTCCCAAATGGGTGGACTGAGGCAAAGACCTCCTGACATTCAGGTCAACAGATCAATAGGTAAGCAAAAGGCCAAAAGAAGGGTTTTTCCACTGAGACATTACTGGTCACACTGATATCTGTGTTTTCTGAGATGCTCCCATTTCCTTCAGCTATCCAGTACATGGCCATGTCACAGAGCTTGGAGGGGTACATATCTTGGACACAAATCCATAAGACTATTTTGGAGAGTGGCCAGAATTTAGGAAGAAAACCTGAACTTAGGAATTTAGTAGGTGTTGCACATCTATAAGACAAGCCACAGTCCATTAATAAATCGGGCAGGATGAATGCTGGGAAGCTTCCTAATAGACAGGACACATCCTTGATGCATTCTCTTTTCTAATGTCTTCAACCATGGACACAGTGGAATACATAGATAAAGAAACACTCACCTTGTCAAACGACCTACTATAAAGAGTCCACACCAAACCAAAAAAAAACCGCCTTTTCCACCTATTCTCAGAAAATGAGACAGAACCAAAAACTCACACCCACACCCACAAAGGCACCTCCTTTCCCCAAGTAGGTCTGTGACTATACAGTGTGTCCTCTGAATGGTGGGCCATACTATGTTACCCCAAAATGGCCTGTCTTGTCTCAGATCTGTTTTCTTTGGCCAACTCTGTGAAGTTGTGAGGATCCATTGGTGAGCCACTTTCTGCTTTCTCAGGAAGGGCCCCTCTTCAGAGCTTTTCTGGCATTTGGCCATCCTCACATCAGTAGGTACCAAGAAAGACTGACTCTGTCCTTGGTAAATCCAAACAAGTGAGACCACTGGGACTGGTACTGGGACTGGGTCTGTGTGCCTGGTTTCCTGGATCCCAAGTTCAGAGATTCCATCACCAAGAAAGTGAGGTAGGTCACTTCCTTCAGGAACTGAATGAGGTCACAGCCTTGGCAACCACTTTGTCCTAACATGTCCAAGGGTCCCATGAGATGGAGGCTGCACCTACTTCCTCTGACATTTTCATAAGTTAGAATGGTATATCAACCATAGGTACTGGGGAACAGCTCTCCACAGAGGCTTGGTTTGGTCCATCTTCTCTACATTAAGAAGAGAGATTCTGATTAAGACACAACCCTTTATCCTGACCATGTTTTTTTGCCATGGAAGATGACTTTTGCCCTCTCAGGTCGTTCATAGCATCCTACACATTCTCCAGGGATTATTTCTACATGGACCTTTGAGGTTCTCAGCAGGTGGAAGATCCATACATTCCTGTATTGTAATACCAACTCTGTCTCTGCTCTTCTGTAAAGTTAGATTGAGGAACAGTGTATGGTTAGGATTAATAACATGTTCAATATGGGTTAGGAATCATTCTGCTTGATGAACAATGTTATTGGAAACCTGCGATATTTACATGAAAATATAGGTGAAATATAAGTATTGAAATATAAATCTAGGTAAGATTTGAATCCTAGAAGGGAATTTGGCCTTTGAGTGGGATACTTAGCTTTGAATTATGTTCTGCACATATGTCTCAGATAAATTGATATGCAATGGCATAGATCCTTGTACCTTCGATGATTGAATGTAGAAGAGAGCATCCAGTTAAAAAAGGGATTTTTGCTAGGATTAGGAATATAGTCGGTAGGATTACGAAGAAGATTGAGTATAGAATATGGACCAAAAGTTCTTTAGCAATAGGGTTTCTGGTAGAGATTGAATATAAATGTCAGCACATGTGAAGAGTCAGTCACAATGATGAACTGGGGAAAAAAGTAGGAAAGCAGATGTGAATAGAGAGTAGGAAATCAGGCAAATTATAAAATGAGTGAGAGGTTTAGACAGTTTCAACAGGGTGAGATTGAAAATGTAGTCTTAGGAAGAAACACATATGTAATCACCAATAGGATTGACATTTGAGAGCATTAGGCAACCTGGACATGGATGTTTTTAGTAATCCATGTTCACTTTCCATTTAGGCTTTGGGACAGTCATAAGTGTGACCTTTGCATTTTGTGTCCAGAATATTACTGTGATAAAATGTATATGTAGATCAGTTGACATGCATATTTTTTCCACCATTTCTGGGAGCAATATTTTGAAGATATAGAAATTATTGTTGGGAGTACACAGAGGTGTACCATGTGTCTATCAATATATAGACAATGCATGAATAGACCATACTGTGAATAAATGATATAACTGGTTTCACTTTGAATAATGGATTGAATTGATATCTGAAAGTATACAAGAAATCTTATATTGATGTACAATCATTCATTTAAACCAGTTTTACATCTAATGGTAATATTAGTGTTATGTTTTATCATGACGGGTGTGTCAGTTTTGCTTCAAAAGTGATAATGGAAATCGAAAATAATGTGTTTGGAAAGAAGTGTCACAAAAAGAGAAGTCAAGAAACATGGAGGAATACATGTGTTCTGAAGCAAAAGTGATTGAAAGCAAAACAAATGTGTATATATTTGCTAAATTGTGGATGAAATATACATCCTATGATGTGCATTAACTGGAGAAATAGTAATGTACCAGTGTTGAATAAAAATGAACGTCAAAATACACATTATATCACATAGGAATCTTCTTGCATTGATGTTAAACTGGGTCAGTTACTGTATAAATATTAGAATTTTATTTTGGTGTTATAATACAATTTATTTTAGCACTAGCATGCCACAGAATGTAGAAGAAAGAGCAATGGATTTTTAGTTATAACACTAATAATCTAGCATTTAATGATTATTTTGGGGAGTCTAGAATTTACATAAGGCTATGCAACATAATTTTTTGTATTTAACATTCATAAAATCTTGGAATTTTGGTAATATTTCTCCTTTTTTTATTTTTTCAGTTGTTGATAGACCTTCATTTTATTTATTCGTATGTGGTGCTGAGAATATAACCCACTGCCTCACACATGCTAGACAAGCATGTTAACACTGAGTCACAAACCCAGCCCCTCCACTTTTATCTTTTCATCAAACACTCCTCTCCCTCTTCTTTACTCACTTTCTTCCTCATTTTCCTCCTTCTCTCTCTTCCTTTTTCATTTTCCCTCCATAAGTATTTTTCTCTCATAGCATTACAAACAGTACTATGCTATGAAATTTACATTTAAAACTGTTTTTTATAGTCATTCTTTTCTTGAGAAAATTTAAAAATTATAACCACCTGATAAATATATTACAATACATTTATTATGCATATGTATCTATATTCATGCATATGTGTTACATATATATATATATATATATATATATATATATATATATATATATATACATATATATTTAAAAGTACTTTGATTAGCCTGTTAGAAATAATATAGACCAAGTCTTTCTTAATTCTCAAGTCTTCCAGAATTAACATCTTACAGTGAAAATCAAATAAACATATTTAAGTAAACAGGTATCATTCTTATTTATCAATACTGATAATTTAAGGTTTTTATATCACATTTAGCTGTAATATGGCATATTAACTCTTTTGAATTAGAGAATTTTTTTTTTGAACAACCTATTATTTAAGGACCATATGCACTGACATTTTAAATGGCTTTCTTGTGATTTCACTTTCTATCAATTGCATATTAATTGCCAAATACTTATTTTAGTAATTTTCATATTCATAATTGATATAAAGTCAATTGATTAATTCTTTTTGTAAGGAGTTACTAATTACAGTAGGGACAGTATTAATAATTCTAAATCTTTATAAAAATGGTACAAAAATATTTTCATGCAAAATTATGTATAATTGCATGCTCTAAATGTTTGATTGTTGATACATATAATAAAGAGCTTTTGATGAGTCTCTTCCCCAGTAAAACAGAAAATGCAAAGATATAGTTGGGTATGTATGTCCAAACAAACATATGGAAAAATACACATTATCATCTAGAAACTATTAAATAAAAGATGAAAAGAACAATCCAACACATTGTACCAACTTTTCAGATGAGGTAGTATTCTGGAAGAATAGCCTAAGTCTAGACCTGGTCCATGACAAAATATTCACAAAAAAATAAAATATGAAAAATATAGGAAATGCTATGAGTTTTTCTTGAAGGTAAGTGGATTATCCTTTAATCTCAATTATGTGCATTTTTAAAAGCCAGTTTTCTGGTAAAATAAATTTGTGATAGTTACAAGTACACAAAACAAAGTTTCTGCTTAGCAAAATGAATGCATCTCAACTCTTTTTTAGCTGATTTCTTCCCACTCAACTTTAAACCTTTATTTATTTATTTTTTATTGGTTGTTCAAAACATTACAAAGCTCATCCTATATCATCTTTCATACATTTGACTCAATTGGGTTATGAACTCCCAATTTTCCCCAAATACGAGTTGCAGAATCACATCGGTTACACATTCACATTTTTACATGATGTCACATTAGTGACTGTTGTATTCTGCTACATTTCCTATCCCCTACTATCCCCTACTATACCCCCTCCCATCCCCTCCCATCTTCTTTCTCTACCTCATCTGCTGTTGTTCACTTCTCTCCCTTGCCCCACCTTTCCCCAATTTTCCCTACCCCATTGTTTGAAGATGCTATCCTACTTCCATTGCATGCTTTTAGCCCCTTTTTCAAATATAAGAAAGTTGTAATTTTGAGGATTGGTTTCTGTGTCCTCTATTCTGTACCATTGTTCCACCTGCCTATTTTGTTACCAGTACCACGCTGTTTTTGTTACTATTGCTTTTAGTACAGTTTGAACTCTGGTATCACTATACCTCCAGATTCATATTTTCTGTTTAGAGTTGCTTTTGCTATTCTGGGTCTTTTGTTTTTCCATCTTCTAAGATCTTCTTCTCTCTCTCTCTTTAGGGTTCTGTAGTTTTCAGTATATAAAACTTTCACGTGTTTTGTTAGGTTGATTCCCAAGTATCTTATTTTATTTGAGGATATTGTGAATGGAGTGGTTTTCCTCATTTCCATTTCAGAAGTTGTGTTGCTGACATACAGGAATGCCTTTCATTTATGCGTGTTAATTTTATATTCTGCCACTTTGCTGAATTCATTTATTAACTCTAGCCGTTTCATTGTAGACCCTTTGGGGTCTGTTAAATATATTTTCATGACATCTGCAAATAGCGATAATTTAAATACTTCTTTTCCTATTTTTATGCCTTTAATTTTTTTTGTCTGTCTAATTGTTCTGGCTAGTATTTCAAGAACTAAATTGAATAGAAGTGGTGATAGAGGGCATCCCTGTTTTGTTCCAGATTTTAGAGGGAATGCCTTCAGTTTTTCCACATTCAGGATGATGCTAGCCTGAGGTTTAGCATATATAGCTTTTACAATGTTGAGGTAAGTTCCTGTTATCCCTAGTTTTTCTAGTGTTTTGAACATAAAGTGATGCTGAACTTTGTCAAATGTTTTTTCTGCATCTATTGAGATGATCATATGGTTCTTGTCTTTATGTCTATTGATGTGGTGAATGGCATTTATTGATTTCCGTATATTGAACAAGCCTTGCATCCCACGGATGAATCTTACTTGATCATGGTGCACAATTTTTTTGATATGCTTTTGTATTCGATTCGCCAGGATTTTATTGACAAGTTTTGCATCGAAGTTCATTAGAGATATTGGTCTGTAGTTTTCTTTCTTTGAAGTGTCTTTGTCTGGTTTCAGGATCAGGGTGATTTATCCTCATAGAATAAATTTGGAAAAGCTCCTTCTTTTTGTTTTTCTTGAAATAGCTTGAAAAATATTGGTATTAATTCTTCTTTAAAGGTTTTGTAGAACTCCGCTGTATACCCATCCGGTCCATGGCTTCTTTTGGTTGGTAGTTTTTGATGGCTTCTTTCATTTCTTCCTTTGTTATTGGTCTGTTTAAATTGCGTGTGTCTTCCTGACTCAATCTGGGCAGATCTTATGACTTAAAAAATTCATCGATATCTTCACTATCTTCTATTTTATTGGAATATAGTGTTTCAAAATACTTTCTAATTATCTTCTGTATTTCTGTAGTGTCTGTTGTGATATTGCCTGTTTCATCCCGTATGTTAGTAATTTGAGTTCTCTCTCTTCTTCTCTTCATTAGCATGGCTGTGGGCCTGTCAATCTTATTTATTTTTTCAAAGAACCAACTTTTAGTTTTATCAAATTTTTTAATTTTTTTTGTTTCAATTTTGTTGATTTCTGCTCTAAATTTAATTATTTCTTGTCTTCTACTACATTTGCTGTTGTTTTGCTCTTCCTTTTCTAGGTTTTTGAGGTGTAGTGTGAGTTCATTTATTTGTTGATTTTTTTTCTTTTTTCGAGGAAAGAACTCCAAGAAATGAACTTCCCTCTTAAACTGCTTTCATTGTGTCCCATCGATTCTGGTATGTTGTGTCTGTATTGTCATTTGTCTCTAAGAATTTTTTTTATCTCCTCCATTATGTCTTCTGTAACCCATTGATCATTCAGTAGCATGTTGTTCATTTTCCATGTGATGTAGGATTTTTCCTTACTTCTTTCATCATTGATTTCCAGTTTCATTCCATTATTATCAGATATAGTGCATGGTATAATCTCCATGCTTTTATATTTACTAAGAATTGCCCTATGGCATAATATATGGTCTATCTTTGAGTAGGATCCATGTGAAACTGAGAAGAACGTGTATCCACTTGATGATGGCTGATATATTCTATATATGTCGTTCAAGTCTAGGTTACAAATTGTGCTGTTGAGTTTGATAGTTTCTTTATTCAGTTCTTGTCTAGAGAATCTGTCTAATGCCGAGAGTGGTGTCTTGAAGTCACCCATAATTATTGTTTTGTAGTCTATTTGGCTATTGAACTTGAGGAGAGTTTGTTTTATGAACATTGCAGCTCCATTGCTTGGTGCATACAAATTCATAATTGTTATGTCTTGTTGGTGGATGGTTTCTTTTAACAGAATATAGTGTCCTTCTTTATCCCTTTTGATTAACTTAGGTTTGAAGTTGATTTTATTCCACATGAGTATGGCCACTCCTTCTTGCTTCTGAGGGCCATGTGAGTGGTATGATTTTTCCCAACCTTTTACCTTCACCCTGTGTATGTCTTTTCCTATCATATGAGTCTCCTTAAGGCAGCATATTGTTGGATTTATTTTTTTTGATCCAGGTTACTAGCCCATTCTCTTGATTGGTGAATATAATCCATTAACATTTAAGGTTACAATTGAAATATGATTTGTTCTTCCAATCATGTTTATTTATTTATTATGTTTTAGTTTGGCTAGTTTTTACTTTTTTGGTTATTTTCCTCCCCCTTTACTGAGATACCTCCTGCTGTTAGTTTTCGGCACTATTTATCAATTCCTCTTCTTGTAGTATTTTGCTCAAAATGCTTTGCAGTGCTGGTTTTCTGGCTGCGAATTCTTTTAGCTTTTGTTTATTGTGAAAGACTTTAATTTCGTTTTCAAATCTGAACCTTAATTTTGCTGGATACAGTATTCTTGGTTGGAATCCATTATTTTTCAGCATTTGAAATACATTGTTCAAGGATCTTCTCGCTTTCAAAGTCTGTGATGAAAAATCAGTCATTAACCTAATTGGTTTTCCCCTGAATGTAATCTGCCTCCTTTCTCTTATAGTGTTTAATATTCTCTCCTTGTTCTGTATGTTGGCTATCTTCATAATTATATGTCTTGGAGTTTGTCTATTATGATTTTGAATGTTTGGGGTCCTGTAGGCTTCCAGGATTTGACAATCCGATCCATCTTTCATCTCTGGGATGTTTTCTAGAATTATTTTATTTAATATGTTCTCCATTCCTTTGGTTTGAATCTCTATGCCTTCTTCTATCCCAATGACTCTCATTTTTTATGACATCCAATATCTCTTGAATAGATTGCTAGTGGGATTTAAGCCTCTTTTCTGTGTTGATTATATTCTTTTCAAGTTGATAAACTTTGTCTTCATTATCTGATATTCTGACTTCTGCTTGATCTAGTCTATTTGTAATATTCTCGTTTGAGTTTTTAATTTGGTTAATACTTTCCTGCATTTCTAGTATTACTGTTTGATTTCTTTTAAGATCTCTATCTCCTGGTAAAGCTCGTTGTTTGCCATTTGAGTTTGTTTGTTTAATTCATTTTCAAAATATACTTTTATTGCTTGGACTTGCTGCCTCATGTCTTCTCTAATATTCCTTTCCATCTGAGTTAGGAATGCCTTAAGTTCTTTCCCTATCCCTGTTTCTGATGCTTCTAGGTCCTCCTGTAGAATTAAGTTGTCCTGCATTGTTTGTACTCCTTTCTTTCCCTTGTTTTTTCATGATGCTCATGTTACTTTCCAGCTCTATTTGATTGCTCTGTTTCTGTTTTATTCTATAGATTTGTTTCGGTGTTGTGTATCTCTGTTGTCTCTCCTTTGTGTTGGTAGACTATGCCTGCTAAAGTGGATTCCACTTGTAGGGAATTCCGAAGGCCGAGCTCCAGTGACGTCACCCCTCTGCTTTGGCGGGCCCAGGCTCCTTGCCGAAATGTTCGAATACGGGGATGGAACTGGACTGTCTCCAGTTGGTTTCAGCTCTAGGTCACTGGCGGGTGGGCAATCACTAGCCACCCAGTGGCGCAGTCGGTCTCCTGCGCGCCGGTGTTCTCCAGACGCCCAGTCACGCGGACAGCAGGTGGACTGTCACCTGCGCTTCTGTGTTCTCCAGCTTCCCAGTCACAAGAGCCTGGCCTCTAGTCCCCTGGTTTCTCCTGCTAGTCCTGGTTTCTCCTGCTAGACTAGATTTCCCCTGAGTGATGCTTCTCTGCAGTTCAATCTGTATTCTGGGCCTGTCATTTGTTGGGTGTGGAGGGTGTCTATTGGAACCCAGACACTCTATTGTTTTGAGGATCAGTCAGACCGGATCTCCGGTTGCACATTTGGCTCGTTTTTCAGACCCAATTACCAGATCTTAGTGCTAAAAATCTTTCTTATAGGTTTTGGTGCACCCCCATTTTGCTGTAAGTTCTTAACAAGATAGTTTTTTGTGGTTCTATCTCGTTATTCACCTGTGCAGTGGCGCGTTACACTGGGTGTGATGCACTCTATTCGTGGCCATCAGGCAATGATGAAATATTATGCTTTGTATGCAGCATTTACTGAAGTTAGTTTTCAGTATTAGGAAACAAATATGTATTTCAGGTGAATGAATAATCTGAATTTCTGAGAATAATCTTGTGAAAAGTTGATTATAAATCCACATACGTGAATATGAATGATTTTAGGGAGTGTATAATAAGACACATATATTTCATATTTTGAAAAATCTGGAGAGTGATATATATATATATACATATATATATATACATATATATATATATATATATATATATATATACACACACAGAAACACACTCACAGACATTAAAAAGTAGCAATATATATGCCAATCGAAATTCAAAATGAAATATATATCCTTCACATATCCAAAAAAATACATTTTACTGAAAATGGATTTATGTATAATGTTGTTCAACTAGGAGGCTCACCCATAGGTTGAAATTTCAGTTCCAAAAGGGTTTAGGAGGAGTGATCTCTTCTCACAATTTGTATCTGCCAAGTCAGCCACCTCAGAAGAAAGTCTGTGTGATACCAGGTAGTATTCTATATGAGCATATAAAAATACATGTGCTGAATAGGTGACAGAGAAAGGGGAGAGGAATTCACATATTTGTTAACGTTAAAAACACATGGAGAAATATTTCAATAAACATTGACTATATTTATAACTCCAACCCCATATAATGCAAAAGGGAAGTCCAAGTATACACCATGCCTTCTCTGAACTGTTTGTATTTCCATTCTGTTAGGGTTACTATTCTCCATCATATTAGGATTAGTAGTCAGAGTCTAGTAGGTTATGGATTAGTGTCAGAGATTCAGTATTTCGAATAGAAAATAGGAAAATAAACCCATTGTGTTTGCAAATATGTGTGATACAAAAATCTTCCCACTCTCATTCAGAACAATGCCTTGACATTACCTTCTCCCCTAATAAGACACAATTAGAGGAGAAGAGTTAGAAAATCTGTGAATACATATCTTGAATGGAATATTCTCAGTGTTCACAAGCTTGGAGGTGGTAGAGGAGTTTCCAAAAGTAAGGGACAGGGTAAACACTCCACAAACATGGAGCTCTGCAGGCCTAAAGACATATTGAGAAACTGCCTCTGAGTTTGGGCACTTAAAATGTATGTTGTGGTCCGAAGCTTTAGCTTCCTCTATAGTGAGAGCATCAAAACTGGTCTGCATCTATGTGACCTGGGGGACATGGTATCTTATTTTCCAATGAACATGAGGCAGCAGTGCTGAATTCTCACTTTGTAGGTAAACTGTGGCAACTGGAGTCTAAGGGTCAATCTGTGTGGACTGTGAAGCTAATTGATCATGCTCTACTTTTCTTAGTAGAGCACTGGGAGTTTGTTATTTGCTTCACAATACAAGGAGTTCAACTTGGTCAGAGTGCTGGAGGGAGTTCTGTCACATGTGGTGCCTCAGGGTCTGCAGGAGAATGCACCAGTCAGGCTTCTATTTCACATAGTTTGACCCCTTGACCATAGCATCCTGATTCTGAACATTGCCCTGAAACCTCTCCATATAACAAGATGCCTTTACATATAAGGGTCTGCTTGCTGCACCATGTCAGTTACAAGCCATTTGGAAGCCAATGGCAGATCTACATGGCCCCAACACAGATGTTTTATCACACACCTGCCCACCACTGTTCTAGGCCCACTACTCAGCAGGCTCCAACTTACTGGCATCTCTGTTCTACACCATTTTTAAGAAACGCAGTCAATCAAGGCACTGTCTGGTATACTCATGATCAGCAAATGGACATCAAAAAGTTCTCCAGTGCCACCTGGTCATGAAAATTTCAAAAATTCCATGGTATTTCTCTAGCCATTTTTCAAGGATGAAGTTGGAGGCACTATGATTTTCAATTCACTCAGGAACCTTTAAATGTTGAGGAAGCTCATTTCAATGAAAGCTCTGGAGAACACTCACAGGCAAGGCTTCCCAAAGGGTCGCCAAAATGTCACATGAAGCCAGGCCCATTGAGGTCTGCAATGTGAGATCATGTGTGTTTTGCCTCTCAACTATGGCTGCCAAGTCTTTCAGAATAAAATCATGTGATATTCTGGCTGAGATTCCTCGTGCCTTGTGGAAAGCCTTTCTGGGCACAGATCTCAGTTTCAAAGGGCGACTGTCATTCATGGCCTCCTAAAATCCCAACACAACTCATGGCAATAATTCTCTGAGGTCAGTTCCAGAACTCAGTCTCTAAAGGGAATCACACCAGAGTTCAAGACCAGGTGGAGCCAGTCATCTTTTTCAACCGCCACACAAACTTCCAAAATTAAAACCCAAACACTCCCACAAGGCCCTCATCTTCTTCCATATAGATACTCATTATAAACTCTGGCTGGAGGTTTCCATGAGGGATGCAGAACAAGATAGTGTCCAAAGTTAGCTCCCTTGCCCCTCATTTGCCTAAAGTCGGGGTGGCCTGAACACCTTCCTGTGAACCTGGAGTGATCAAATAGTGTGCCGTTAATACTGCTCTGCTTCTCCAATTTGAGGATGACTGACTGTGGGGTTTAGATTCTTTATGTGAATTGGAAGCATGAGAAAATGCAAGCACCTTTGGGCTTGCCTCTCCTTGGCTTTAAAGAATGCATTTGACCCAAAGAATCCCTCTTCTCACTTGATGGAGGTCAGGAACCTTACAGAGGAAGGCAAGAGACTTCATCCGCAATGACTGCTCTTTTGATCATTTTGGTTTTGGATGAACACATGGGATCCATCAGGTGCTGAGAATCTAACCACAGACTCACACAGGGCCAAGAGGCTGTTTCAGACAAATCCATTTCCAAAGCAATTAAGCAAAGAGCTACAGGTGATGTCCATTCATTTCCATTTGAAAACTTTTTTCTTCAGGCTTCACAAAGAATTGGCCTGTGGTAAATACCTTCCTGATATTCAGGGCAACAGAACAATAGGTAAGCAAAAAGCCCAAATCAGGGTTTCTCCACTGAGACTTTCCTGGTCACACTAGCTACCCACTACATGGCCATATAACAGAGCTTTTAGGTGGTAAATATCTTGGACACAAAACCATGAAACTATTCTGCAGAGTGTCCAGAATTCAGAAAGAAAACAGAAACTTATGAAGATATCAGGTGTTGCCCTTTGATAACAAAAGCCACAGTCCATTTATAAATTGGGCAAGATGAATGCTGGGAAGCTTTCTACTAGACAGGACACATCCTTTGATGCATTCTTATTTCTAATGTCTACAACCACGGACACAGTGGGATACACAGACATAGAAGCACTCGCATTGCAAAACGACTAACTAGAAACAGTCCACGCCAATCCAAACAAACAGTCTTTCCTACCTATTCTCAGAACATGAGACAAGACCATGAACATACACCCACACCCACAAAGGCACCACCTTTGCTCCAAGTAGTTCTGTGATTACCCAGAGTGTCCTCTGAATGGTGGGCCATACTATATTCCCCCCAAATGGCCTGTCGTGTCTCAAATCTGGTCTCCTTGGCCAATTCTGTGAAGTTGTCATTAGCCATGGGTGAGCCACTACCTGCTTTCTCAGGAAAGGCCCCTCTTCAGAGCTTTTCTGGCATTTGAACATCCTCACATCTGTAGGCACTAAGAAAGACTGACTCTGTCCTTCGTAAATTGAAGCAAGTGAGACCACTGGGCCTGGGACTGCGACTGGCTCTGGGTGCCATTCTTCCTGGATCCCAAGTTCAGAGAGTTCCATCACAAAGGAAGTGAGGTGAGGTCACTTCCTTCAGAAACTGAATGAGGTCACTGCTTTGGCAACAACTTTGTCCAAATAGTTACTTCTAAGGGCCCATGAGATGGAGGCTGTTCCTACTTTCTGTAACACTTTCAAAAGTTAGAATGGTATATCAACCATAGGCACCTGGGAACACCTCTTCACACAGGCCTGGTTTGGTCTATCTTCTCTACATTAAGTTGATAGAGGCTGATACAGACACATCCCTTCATCCTCACCAGGTTGTTTGCCATGGAAGGTGACTTTTGCTCTCTCGGGAACTTCACAGCTGCCTACATCTTCTCCAGGGATTATTTCTACATGGACCTTTGATGTTCTCAGCAGGTGGAAGATTCCCTACATTCCGGTATTTAAAGAGAAACTCTGTCCCTCCTCTTCTGTAAAGTTAGATTGAGGTAACAGTGTATATTTAGGGTTAATAACATGTTCGATTTGGGTTAGGAATCTCTCTGCCAGATGAATAATGGTATTGGGAACCTGTGATATTTACAAGAATATATAGGTGAAATATAAGTATGAAAACAGAAATGTAGGTAAGATATGAAGCCAGAAGGGCATTGGGCCCTTGAGTGGGATACTTAGGTTTGAATTATGTTCTGCACATGTGTCTCAGATGAATTGATATAAAATGGCATAGGACCTTTTACCTTGAATGATTGATTGTTGAAGAGAACATCGAGTTAAAAAGTGATAGTCAGTAGGATTAGTAAGATAGTCAGTAGGTTTATAAAGAAGAGTGAGTATAGGATTTGGACCAAAAGTTCTTTAGCAATAGAGTTTCGGGTAGAGAGTGAATGTAAATGTCAGCATATGTGAAGTATGAGTCACAATGATGAACTAGGGAAAATATGTAGGAAAGCAGATATCAATAGAGATATTAGGAAATCAGGCAAAGTGTAAAGTGAGTGATAGAATTAGACATTTCCAACAGGCTTGAGGTTGAATATATAATCTTAGAAAGAAACAAATATGTAGTCATCAATAGGATTGACATTTGAGAGCATTAGGTAACCAGGACATGGTTGTTTTTGGTAATCCATGCTCACTTTCCATTTAGGCTTTGATACAATCATGAGTTTGACCTTTGCTTTTTGTGTCCAGAATATTACTGTGATAAAATGTATATATAGATAAGGTGACATCAGTATTTCTTCCACCATTTCTGGGAGCAATATTTTGAAGAGGTACAAATTAGTAATGGGGGGACAAATAGGTGTGCACTGTGTTTATGAATATAGAGATAATGCATTAATAGACCATACAGTGAATAAATAACATAACTGGTTCCAACTTTAAATAATGGATTGAATTGAAATGTGAAAATATACAGGAAATTTTATATTGATATGCATACATTCATTCCAACCAGTTTTACATCTAATGGTAATATTAATGTTATAGTTTATCATGAAGAGTGTGTGAGTTTAGCTTCAAAATTGATTATGGAAATCGAAAATAATGTGTTTGGAAAGAAGTCTCATGAAAAGACCAGTCAAGTAACATGGAAGAATTCATGTGTTCTGAAGCAGGAAGTGAAACAAATTCTTATTAATTTGCTAACTTGTGGATGAAATATATGTCCTATGATGTGCAAAAACTGAAGAAATACTAATGTACCAGTGTTGAATTAAAATAAAGGTCAAAATAGACATTAAGTCCCATAGGAATCTACTTGCATTGATGTTAAACTGGGTCTGTTACTGTAAAAATATTAGGATTTGTAAGCACCATTGATTGAAGTTAGTTCTCATACTGGGAAACAAATATGTATTTCAGGTAGATGAATATTTCTGAGAATAATCTTGTGAAAAGTTGATTATAAATCCACATACATGAATATGAATGAATTGATGGAGTGTATATAAGAGACATATATTTCATATGTTATAAAATCTGGAGAGTGTGTGTGTGTGTGTATATATATATATATATATATATATATATATATATATATATATATATACAGAAAAACACAAAAATACATTAAAAAGTATCAATATATATGCCAAACGTAATTTATCAGTAATATATATCATCCACAGATGAAAATATATTTATTTTACTGAACATGGATTTATGTATAAATTGTTCTACTGGGAAGCTCACCCATAGTTTTAATTTTCAGTTCCACCAGCGTTTACGAGATCTCTTCTCACAACTTGTTTCTGCCCAGTCAGCCAACTCAAAAAAATGTACGTGTGAGACCATGTAGGATTCTATATTTGCATATAAAAATACATGTGCTGAGTAGGCTGCATAGAAAGGAAGACAGGAATTTACATATGTGTTAACATTAAAAACACATGGAGGACTATTTCAATTAAAAATTGAGTAGATTTAGAATACCTACCCTCTATCATGCAAAAAGGAAGTCCAACAATACACCATGCCTGCTGTAAACTGCTTGTATTTTCATTCTGTTTGGGTATTTTTCTCCATCATATTAGGATTAGTAGTCAGAGTCTAGTAGGGTATGAGATAGTGTCAAGAATTCAGTATTTCAAATGGAAAATTGTAAAATGAATCAATGTGTATGCAAATGTGTGCTACACAAAAATTTTCCCACTCTCATTCAGAACAATGCCTTGACATTACCTTCACCCCAAGTAAGACACATTTAGAGGAGAAGAGTTAGACAATCTTTGAATGCATATCTGAAATGAAAAATGTTCAGGAGTTCACAACCTTGGAGTTGGTAGAGGAGTTTCCAAAAGTAAGGGAAAGTGTAAAATCTCCACAAACATGGAGATTTACCAGCCTAAAGACTTCTGGAGAAACTGCCTCTAGGTTGGGCACTTGAAATATATGTTGTTGTCAGGAGCTTTAGCTTCCTTTCTAGTGAGACAATCAAAGCTTGGTCTGCACATCTGTGACCTGGAGGACATGGTTTATAATTCTCCAATGAACATGAAGCAGCAGTGTTGATTTCTCTCTTTGTAGGTAAACTATGGCCACTGGGTCTAAGTGTCTCCCCATGTAGACTGCTAAGCCATTAGGTCATCCTCCACTTTTCAAAACGTTTCTTGATACTGCACTCGGAGTTTGGTATTTGCTTCATGAAATACAAGGAGTTCAACTGGGACAAAGGGCTGGAGGAAGTTCTTTCACGTGTGGTGGGTCAGGGTCTGCAGGAGAATGCACCAACAGGGCTTGTATACCACATAGGTTGCTCCCTTGACCATAGAAACCTGATTTTGAACATTGCCCTGAAACCTCTCTATATAACCAGATGTCTTTAAACACAGGATCTGCTGGCTGCACCATGTCAGTCTCAAGCCATTTGGAAGCCAATGGCAGATCCACATGACCCCACCACAGATGTTTTATCACACACTTGCTCACCCCCGCTCTGGGCCCATTACTCAACAGGCTTCAAATGACTGGCATCTCTTTTCTACACCATTTTCATGAAAACCAGTCAATCAACACACTGTCTGGTACACTCATGATCAGCAACTGGACATCCAAATGTTCTCCAGTGCCACCTGGTCAAGGAAATTTCAAAAATTTCATGGTATTTATCTAGCCAATTTTCAAGGATGAAGTTGGAGACACTGTGGGTTTCAATTCATTCAGAAATTATTTAATGGTGAGGAAGCTCATTTCAATGAAAGCTCTGGAGAACTGTCACAGGCAAGGCTTCCCAAAGAGTGGCCAAAAGGTCACATGAAGCAAGGCCCATTGAGGTCTACAATTGAGGTCCATGTGTGTTTTGACTATCAAATATGTCTGACAAGTTTTTCAGAATAAAATTGTGTGATATCCTCCTGAGATTCCCAGTGCTCTGTGGAAAGCGACACTGGGCCTAGATCTCAGTTTCCAAGGGTGACTCTCATGCGTGGCCTCCTAAATCCCAACACAATTCATGGCAATATTTCTCTGAGGTAAGTTCCAGAACTCAGTCTCTAAGGGGAATGACACCATAGTTCAAGCCCATTTGGATCCAGTCATCTCTTCCAACCGCCACACGAATGACCACAATTAAAACCAAAACACTCCCACATGGCCCTCATCTTGTTAAATATAGACACTCATCATAAACTCTGGCTGGAGGTTTCCATGCGGGACGCATCCCAAGACAGTGTCCAAAATATTCTCCCTTGCCCCTCATTTGCCTAAAGTCAGGGTGGCCTGGAAACCCTTCCTGTGAAGCAGAAGTGATCAAATAGGCCTGCCGTTAATACTGCTCTGCTTCTCCAATTTAAGCACTATTGACTCTCAGGTATAGATTTTTTTATGTGATTTGGAGTCACGAGAAAACACAAGCACCTCTGCAGGACTTTGAAAAACTCATTTGACCAAAAGGATCCCTGTCTCACTTGATAGAGGTCAGGTACCTAACAGAGGAAGGCAAGAGACTCATCCACAATTACTGAATTTTTGCCATTATGGTTTTGATTGCACACATGGTATCTATCTTTAGATCCATCATGTGCTGAAAATTTAAGCCACAACCTCATACAGGGCTAGGAGGCTGATTCAAACACATCCCTTTCCAAAGCAAAGAACCACAAGTTATTCCCATTTATTTCCATTTTAAAACTGTTTTATTCAGGCTTCACAAAGGGGTGGCCTGAGGCAAAGACCTTCCTGACATTCAGGGCAACAGAACAATAGGTAAGCAAATGAACCAAAATATGGGTTCTTCACTGAGCGTTTACTGGTCACAATGATGTCTGAGTTTTCTAAGATGTTCCCATTTCCTATAGCTATCAAGTACATGGCCATGTCACAGAGCTTGGGGGTGGTATGTATCTTGGACACAAAACTATGAGGCTATTCTGGAGAGTGGCCAGAATTCAGGAAGAAAACAGGAACTTAGGAAGTTAGTAGGAGTTGCCCATCCATAAGGAAAGCCACAGTCCATTCATCAACTAGGCCTGATGAATGCTGGAAAGTTTTCCACTAGACAGGACACATACATTGATACATTCTCTTTTCGAATGTCTACAACCATGGACAGAGTGGGATACACAGACATAGAAGCACTCGCCTAGTCAAACGACTTTCTAGAAACAGTCCACTCCAATCAAAACAACAGCCTTTCCTACCTATTCTCAGAACATGAGACAAAACCACAAACTCACACCCACACCCACAAAGGCACCTCCTTAACTCAAGTAGGTCTGTGACTATCCGGAGTGTCCTCTGAATAGTGGGCCATACTATGTTCCCCTAAAATGGCCTGTACTGTCTCAGATCTGGTCTCCTTGGCCAACTCTGTGAAGTTGTCAACAGCCAGCGGTGAACCACTACCTGCTTTCTCAGTAAAGGCCCCTCTTCAGAGCTCTTCAGGCATTTGGCAATCCTCATATCAGTAGGTACCAAGGAAGACTGACTCTGTCCTTGGTAAATCCAAACAAGTGAGACCACTGGGATTGGGACTTGGACTTGCTCTCGGTGCCTGGCTTCCTGGATCCCAAATTCAGAGATTTCCATCACCAGGAAAGTGAGGTGAGGTCACTTCCTTCAGGAACTGAATGAGGTCACTGCCTTGGCAACCACTTTGTCCTACCAGATTCATCCAAGGTTCCCATGAGATGGAGGCTGCCACTACTTCCTGTGACACTTTCACAAGTTAGAATGGTATATCAACCATAGGCACCTGGGAACAGCTCTCCACACAGGCATGGTTTGATCAATCTTCTCTACATTAAGAAAGGAGAGGCTGATTCAGACACATCCCTTAATACTGACCAGGTTGTTTGTCATGGAAGATGACTTTTGCTCTATTAGGTCCTTCATAGCTGCCTGCAACTTCTCCAGGGTATCATTTCTGCTTGTACCTTTGATGTTCTCAGCAGGTGGAAGAGCCCCTACATTACTGTATTGTAAGACAAACTCTCTCCCGGCTCTTCTGTACAGTTAGTTTGAGGGTACAGTGTATGGTTAGAGTAATAACAGGTTTGATTTAGGTTAGAAATCATACTGAGGAATGAACAATGGTATTGGGAACTCGCGATATTTACGAGAATATATAGGTGAAATATAAGTATGAAAACAGAAATCTAGATAAGGTTTGAATCCAAGAAGGGCATTGGGCTGTTGATTGGGATACTTAGCTTTGAATTATATTCTGCACAGATGTCTCAGATAAATTGATATACAATGGCATAGGACCTTGTACCTTGGATGATTGATTGTCAAAGAGAATTTCCAGTCAAAAAGGGATAGTCGGTAGGATTAGGAAGATAGTTGGTAGGTATAGAAAAAAGAGTGAGTATAGGATTTCGAACAAAAGTTCTCTAGCAATAGGGTTTCGGATAGAGAGTGAATGTAAATTTCAGCACATGTAAAGAGTCAGTCACAATGATGAACTCAGGAAAATATGTATGAAAGCAGATATCAATGGAGACATTAGGAAATCAGAAAAAGCATAAAGTGAGGGTTAGTATTAGTCATTTTCAACAGGGTTGAGGTTGAATATATAATCTTAGAAAGCAACAAATATGTAGTCACCAATAGGATTGATTTGCGAGCATTAAGCAACCTGGAAATGGATGTTTTTAGAAATCCATGCTCACTTTCCATTTAGGATTTGGTGAAAGGTTAATAAGATAGGTACTTGTCACTTCCTGTTTTTCTGTATGCTTAACAAAACACTGTTGAAACCTGGAGGACTGTTTGCTAATTTTTTCCCCAGAATGTGCTGTCCCCAACTGCCAAACAGAGAATGTACACCCTCACCTGTTTGCACGCAAACCGCCCACTCGCCCTGACCCATCAATAAGCTTCCCTCCCTGCCCTCTTCAAGGAAAGTATATAAGCTCTGCTTAAGCTGTTCTCATTGCTCTCTGCTCTATTCAAGTGAGCACTGAGCCCCAGATTGCTAGACTCCCAATAAACCCAGGGTAACTTTTGATGTGGAGGGGACCCCAGTAAACTTTGAAGTGGATACAGGGGCAGTATACTTAGTCCTTAAGGCCCCACTGGGCCCTCTATCAAATAAAAGCTCTCTAGTTCAAAGTGCTAACACCAGTAAATATGGGAATTAGACAACTAAGAAAACCATGGACATGAGGAAAGGAAAAATCCATCACTCCTTCCTAATAATTCCAGAATGCCTGGCCCCATTGATGGGCAGAGATCTGCTCACCAAGCTCCGGGCCAAAATGACTTTTAACCATGAAGGCCCCAAAATGATATTTCTAAATCCTTTAGTATAAACTCCTATATTCACGGCTTTAAATATGTCAGTAGAAGATGAACAGCAACTCTTCACACCCCCCAAGACTGATCAAACAGGCAAGCTACCCCAGAAATGGATAACAGATTACCCAGATGCCTGGAAAAAAACTGCTGGGTTAGGACTAGCCATGAAACAACCTCCAAAAACAGTGGAGTTCAAAACCTCAGCCTCCCCAATCAATGTCAAAAAATATCCTCTGAGCAAAAAAGCTAAAGATGGGATAAGGCCCCATATTCAGAAATATCTGGCTTTAGGGTCCTAAGGCCTTGTCAATCATCCTAAAACACTCCCCCGCTACCAGTATAAAAAGCCAGGAGCCGGGGACTATCCCCCATTAAAGACATAAGAGAGACCTACAACAGAGTGTAGGACATTCACCCCAGTGTACCTAATCCGTACAATCTGCTTATCACTCTGAACCCTGAGAGGAAATGGTATACTGTTCTGGACTTAAAAGATGCTTTCTTTTGCTTGCCTCTGCATAAATATAGTCAGTTGCTGTTTGCTTGCTAGTGGGTAGACCCAGAAACTGGAACGTGTGGTCAACTAACTTGGACTAGACTCCCCAAAATGGTTGAAAAACTCCCCCACTCTCTTTGATGAAGCCCTCCAAAGAGATCTCAACAGCTTCAGAACTACGCACCCCGAAGTCACCCAGCTTCAATACGTGGATGACCTGCTACTGGCACCCAACACCAAGGATATCTGTGAATCTGGGACCCAAGCAGTATTATGTGAGCTTCCTCAACTCGGGTATAGAGCTTCTTCCTAAAAGGCCCAAATTTGCCAGCAAGAAGTAATCTTCCTGGGCTATTCCTTTAGGGGCAGTAAACGATGGCTCACTGAGCCCAGAAATCAAATGGTTGTGCAGAAACCACCCCCATCTAACAGCAGACAACACAGAGAGTTTCTTGGGACTGCTGGGTTTTGCAGGTTAAGGATTCCTGTGTTTGGGTCCTTAACTTCTCATTTACACCCGCTGTTAAAGGAGATGCCCAATTCTAATGGACCCCTGAGATCCAGCAAGCTTTTGATAATATCTAAGGACACTGACACTGTACTCCTCAACTTCACTGAGCAAAGCCTGAAATTTCAGAAAGCCCTACACTACGTTAAAAATGTACATCAGTTCACTCACCTTGGTTCAAAGAAATTGCAGGCATTCCTGAAGGATCAAGAACAGAGTTTTCCACTAACCGACTCACAGTGAAAGGAAATAACTGAACAGGTAAAAAAAAGCCTGTCGGGTCTGTCAATAGGTTAATGCTTACCCTTCCAACTTTCCTGCAGGAAAGCACCTACGAGGAACCAGACCAGGACAATTCTGGGAAGTGGACTTTACTGAAATTAAGCAAGCATGGTATGGACTTAAATATCTCCTACTCTTTGTAGATATATTTCAGGATGGATTGAAGCCTCCCCCCCCCCAAAAAAAAGGCGCAAATGGTGGTCAAGAAGATCCTGAAAGATATTTTTCCAAGGTACGGCCTGCCTAAGGTAATAGGGTCTGATAATGGACCAGCGTTCATGGCCCAGGTAACTCAGGGGTTAGCCAGAACCCTGGGAATTAATTGGAAGTTACATTGTGCTTATAGACCCCAGAGTTCAGGACAGATAAAAAAATTAAATAGAACCATTAAAGAGACCTAAAAGGAATTAAGCTTAAAGAGCATAAAAGATTGGACTATGCTCCTGCCTTATGCACTATTTCATGCAAGAAATACTCCCTCTGTTTCTTTGTGTAACCTCACCCCCTATGAAATTCTCTATGGGGCCCCATCTCCAGTAAGGGACCTAACCCTAACTCAAAGATCTAACGATCCCTTCCACACCACCTTGCTTGACAGACTTAAAGTTCTGGAAGGAACTCAGCAATACCTGTGGAAACAGCTGGCCACTGCCTACCAACCTGCTGAAGAGGGTACTCCACATCTATATCAAGTAAGAGACTTTGTCTACATAAGACAACATCAGGTGTCATCCCTGGAACCCGGCTGGACAGGACCATACCAGGTGCTACTTATAACACCTACAGTGCTAAAGTTAGACGGAATCACTTCCTGGTTCCTAATTCTCATCTCAAGCCTGTGCCCTGTCCAGAATCTGGCTGAAAAATGAAAAAGACTGGTAACATTTTCAAATTGTAAATTCGCCATGTGAATAAGACTATAGACTCTCCAATTGGTCACCAGTAGTCCTAACCCTCATCAACCCGTTCAGCAGCGATGGCTGATCACAAATCCTACTAGACAAGAAGTATGGTCTATCGCACATACAGCCCACTTAGGGACCTGGTGGCCATCTCTCCACCAAGAAATTTGTCAGCTGGCTATACGTCTTTCCTATTGGGAAATCCCTGATGAAGAGGATCCCCAAAAATTCCATTAAATACTTTCCATACAATAGATAATGGAAACAAACATTATGGATGTAGGGACACGCGAGCCAGATGCAGGTTGGCTAGCCTAGATTACTATGTTTGCCTGGCGGACTACCAAAGCCAAAAACAGCCACGACTGTGTGGGGGAAAAGCCAACTTCTTCTGTAAATAATGGGGATGTGAGGATACAGGGGCTACCTGGTGGAAGCAAAACTCCTCATCAAATTCAGTACACAGCATTGGCCATATTACCAGTTAGATAACAAAAACCGATGGCCACCAGAAGGGTCTCTAGATCCTCAAATTTTGCGTGACCTTTTCAACTTCGACAAGTGCTCAAAAGTGTGGAAGGAAATTCCCCTACGTGTAGGCCTTTTCCCTCCTATGCTCAAATCCTGAACTATGCTTCTCCAATAGATACTCACCCGCAGCCTTCTGCCCCAGACTCTCTGCTGTCACTCCCACATCAGCAACCTGATTTCTCAGCTCCAGTTACTAGATCAAAAACCCAAATTTCCGTCGGTTCTCAGACCATTGCCCCTTGCTGAGCTTGCAGGTACTGAGGTACCCTTCCACCCACTCACTCCTCTCTCCTCCTGTCAGTGCCCACACCGGGTCCCACCAGGTCCTCTTACCAGCTAACCCAAAGCTCAAACCAGCTAAGGAGTGCCCTCAGACGCCTATCAAAGATGTAATTAAAATGGCCTTTAAAGTTGCTTTGTCATCACTGAAAACAGGTTACTAAGAATTTAAAGTCCCTCACAGGCTTTTTGGGATACTCACTCCCGTCTTTCCCTCTGCTCTACCTGTTCTACTGCTCAAGTTTTGTTGCCAGGAAAATCCCAAACCCCTTTCCCATAATTCTTTTATATCTCTTTTTCCTCATCCTCAGATCCACGGAGCTGCTCTCATCCCCTGCCTTCCCTGTCTTCCCCTCTGTATCAGGCCCACAGAAAAGTCTTAAATGACCTTCTCCAGAAGTCTTCACCATGGCTGACTTTAAGCCTTTCAGCAACACAGTTCCTATAAAAGAGTTCAATGTAGATAAACTTCCTCTATTCGTGTTGCTCTGTTCTACTTGGCCACTGGCTGGAAAAATCAGCACTCCTAAGCTAGACACCCCCTTAGTAGTTTTTAACAAAATATATGAAGAAGGCCTCTGCCCTAGAGCTGGGGCTTCATAGAGATGGCTACATTTCTAAGATATAGAAGTTACCAACTGGGCTCCATGGTAACAGCTGGCAGGGAGGAAAAGAAAAAAAAGAAGAAAAAAGCTCTCCCCCTCCCAGGTGTCCTTAAGAAGTTAACTTTCCCAGAACAGAGGAAAAAAAAAAAACAGAAACAAAAACTGCTTTTTGTGAACTTCTGCAGACTGTGAACTTCTGAGCCCCTTCCCTTACATGCTGGGTACGAAATTCTGAAACAACCTAAACTTTGGGTTCAGGGATTAATTGATTACAACAGAAGCAATGCCCTCTAAATCCGGATGCAACCAAATAAGACTGTTTCCCTGTCTTCTGTGCTATCTTAGGTACCTTGCCTTGTCCATCTCTACAGCAGTACAATTCTATACACTTAAACATTGTTTATGTTTTCATAAAATGGTCAACAGATGTGATTAATTATGTAATGGTGCAGATGTTTTCCAGAGTGCTCTATCATGACGCAGGTACATTTAAATATCAAATAGGGGGGCAAACAACCCGGTTCTGCCAGGAACCTGTATCCCTCACTTTAGTCATCCTATTATGAATAGGAGTTGCTGCAGGGGTGGGCACAGGAACCACTGCCCTGGTCCATGGGACACAACAAATGACCCAATTAGAAGCAGTAATAGACCAAAACTTAAAGATATTAAAAACCTCCTTCACAGCTTTACACGAATCTTTAACCTCTCTCTCTGAAGTTATTTTACAGAACAGTCGAGGGTTGGACCTCCTCTTCATGAGAGAAGGAGCCTTCGTCCTGCATTGAGGGAAGAATGTTGTTTTTATGCCGACCATACTGGAGTTGTAAAAGAATCTATGATTAAATTAAGAAGATGCCTTGAAGAGCATCAACAAGAGAGAGAGGCCCAAAAAAGGTGGTTTGAGTCTTGGTTCACAAAGCCCCCTCATTAACTACATTTTCATCAGCCCTGGCCAGTCCATTAATAATCCTCATATTATTGGTAATTGTAGGACCCTGTTTGATCAACCGTGTAGTTTCCTTTCTCCATGCTCAAATTGGACAAGTTAAACTTATGGTAATCAGAAAACAATATACCACACTAGTAAACATAAAATGTGACACCCCCAATGATCATTTTTATGATTAAAAGTAACCAAAAGAAGAAGTGGGGAATGAAAGGTTAATAAAATAGGTACTTGTCACTTCCAGTTTTTCGGTATGCTTAACAAAACACTGTTGATGTCTTGAGAACTGTTTGCTAATCTAGTTCCCTGAAAGTGCTGTACCCAACTGCAAAACTGCAGAATGTACTTCCTCACCCATTTGGACGCAAACCGCCCACTCGCCCTGACCCATCAATAAACTTTCCTATCTGCCCTCTCCAAGGAAAGTATATAAGCTCTGCTTAAGCTGTTCTCAGGACTCTGTGCTCTATTCAAGGGAGCTCTGACCCCAGCATGCTGGACCCCCATAAATCCTTGGCTGTTGCATGAGACAGTCTCTGGTAGTCTCTTCCTCCGACACTCGCCTGACCTTTACATTGGTAAAATAATAAGTGTCATCTTTGCTTTTTGTGTCCAGAATATTACTGTGATAAAATGTATATGTAGATAAGGTGACGTGAGTATTTCTTCCACCATTTCTGGGAGCAATATTTTGAAGATGTATAAATTAGTATTGGGGGTACAAATAGGTATATCCTGTGACTCTGAATATAGAGATAATGCATGAATAGACCATAATGTGAATAAATAATACAATGGGTTCCAAATTTAAATAATGGATTCCATTGATATCTGAAAATATACAGGAAATCTTATATTGATATACATACATTCATTTCAACCACTAATACATCTAATGGTAATATTAGGATTATGGTTTATCATGAAGAGTGTGTGAGTTTTGCTTCAAAAGTGATCATGGAAATTAAAAATAATGTGTTTGGAAAGAAGTCTCATGAAAAGCCCAGTCAAGAAACCTAGAGGAATTTATGTGTTCTGAAGCAGGAAGTGATGAAAGTGAAACAACTGCCTATAAGTTTGCTAACTTGTGGATGGAATATATATCCTATCATGTGCATAAATTGAAGAAATAGTATTGTACCAGTGCTGAATAAAAATGACCTTCAAAATACACATCATGTCCCACTGGAATCTACTTGCATTGATGTTAAACTGGGTCAGTTACTGTAAAAATAATAGTATTTGTATGCAAAATAAACTGAAGTTAGTTTTAAGTACTGGAAACAAATATGTATTTCAGGTGGATGAATATTTCTGTGAAAAATCTTGTGAAAAGTTGATTATAAATCCATATACATGAACATGAATGAATTTAGAGAGTGTATATAAGACACATATATTTCTGGAGAGTATATATACATATATATATATATATATATATATATATATACATATATATATATATACACACACACACACACACACACATACACACACACACACACAAAATACACACACACACACAGAGACATTAAATTAGCAATATATATGCCAATCTAAATTTATCATGATATATATATCATCCACAGATGCAAAAATATTTCTTTAATTGAACATGGATTTATGTATAATGTTGTTCAACTAGGAAGCTCACCTATAGGTTGAATTTTCAGTTCCAACAGCGTTTAAGAGGAGTGATCACTTCTCACAAATTGTATTTGCCAAATCAGCCACCTCACAAAAATGTACATGTGATACCAGGTATGATTCTATATGTGCATTTAAAAGTACATGTGCTAAATAGGATACAGAGAAAGGGAGACAGGAATTCACATATTTGTTAACCTTAAAAACACATGGAGAACTATTTAAATTAAATATTGACTAGATTTATAACACCTACCATTAATCATGCAAAATACAAGTACAACTATACACTATGATTTCTCCTAACTGCTTGTATTCCTATTCTGTTTGTGTTATTTTTCTCCATCATATTAGGAGTAGTAGTCAGAGTCTAGTAGGGTATGGGTTCATGTCAGAGATTCAGTATTTTGAATGGAAAATTGTAAAATGAATGCAATGTGTATGTAAATATGTGCTACAAAAAAATGTTCACACTCTCATCCAGAACATTGCCTTGACATTGCCTTTGTTCCGAGTAAGACACAATTAGAGGAGAAAAGTTAGAAAATCTGTGAATATATATCAGGAATGAAAAATGCTCAGGAGTTCACAACCTCCGAGGTGGTAGAGGAGTTTTCAAAAGTAAGGGACAGGGTAAACATTTCTCAAACATGGAGCTCTGCTGGTGTAAAGACTTCTTGAGAAACTTCCTCTGAGGTTGGGCACTTAAAAATATATGTTGTTGTTAGGAGCTTTAGCTTCCTTTGTTGGGAGACCATCAAATCTGGGTGTGCAACAATGTGACCTGGAGGATATTGTTTCTAATTTTCCAATGAACATGAGGCAGCCATGCTGAATACTCTCTTTGTAGTTTAACTATGGTCACTGGGTTGTAAGTGTCTCCACGTGTGGACTGTGAAGCCATTTGGTCATTCTCCAATTTTCGTGGTGTTTCTCACAGGTGCACTGGGAGTTTGGTATTTTCTTCATGAAATACAAGGAGCTAAACTGGGACACAGTGCTGGAGAGAGTTCTGTCCCGTGTGGAGGGTCACGGTCTGCATGAGAATGCACCAACCAGGATTCAATTCCACATAAGTTGCCCCCATTTCCATAGCAACCTGATTCTGAACATTGCCCTGAAACCTCTCTATATAAAAAACACCTTTGCATAGAAGGGTCTGCTGGCTGTACCATGTCAGTCACAAGCCTTTGGGAAGCCAATGGCAGATCCACATGTCACCACCACACATGTTTTATCACACACCTTCACACCACTGCTCTAGGCCAACTAATGAGCAGGATCCAACTTACTGGCATCACTGTTCTACACAAATTTCATGAAACCCAGTAAATCAAGGCACTGTCTGGTACACTCATCATCAGCAACAGGACATCCAAAAGTTCTCCAGTGCCACCTGGTCATGGGAATTTCAAAAATTTCATGGTATTTATCAAGCCATTTGTCAAGGATGAAGTTGGAGGCTCTGGGGGTTTCAATTCATTCAGGAACCATTAAATGTTGAGGAAGCTCATTTCAATGAAAGCTCTAGAGAACACTCACAGGCAAGGCTTCCCAAAGAGTAGCCAAAAGGTCACATGAAGCCAGGCCCATTGAGGTCTACAATGTGAGGTCCATGCGTGTTTTGACTCAACTGTGGCTGCAAAGTCTTTCAGAATAAAATCATGTGATATCCTGGCTGAGATTCCCAGTGCTCTGTGGAAAGCCACTCTGGGCCTAGATCTCAGGTTCCAAGGGCAACTCTCATGCATGGCCTAGTAAAATTCAAACACAATTGATGACAATGCTTCTCTGAGGTCAGTTCCAGAACTCAGACTCTAAGGGGAATCACACCAGAGTTAAAGCCCAGGTAAACCCAGGCATCTCTTCCAACTGCCACACAACTTACCACAATTCAAAACAAAATTCTCCCACATGGCCCTTATCTTCTTCCATGTAGACCCTCATCATAACCTCTGGATGGAGTTTTCCATGAGGGACACAGACCAAGACAATGTCCAAAATAACCTACCTTTCCCCCGATTTGCCTAAAATCAGTGTGGCCTGGAAACCCTGACTGTGAACGAGGAGTGATCAAATAGGTCTGCCATTAATACTGCTTGGCTTCTCCAATTTGAGGCCTACTGACTGTGGGGTTTAGATTCTTTATGTGAATTGGAGTAATGAGAACACCCAAGCACGTATGGGCTAGCCTCTGCAGGGCTTTGAATAACTCACTTGACCCAAAGGATCCCTATTCTCACTTGATAGATGTCAGGAACCTTTGAAAGGAAGGCGAGAGTCTTCATCCACAATGACCGCTCTTTTGGCTATTTTGGTTCTGTATGCATCCATGGGATCTTTCTTTAGATCCATCAGGTGCTGAGAATCTAAGCCACAGCCTCACACAGGGCCAAGAGGCTGATTCAGACACACCCCTTTCCAAAGCAATTAAGCAAAGAGCCCTAGGTGATGCCCATTCATTTCCATTTGAAAACTGTTTTCTTCAGGCTTCACAAATTGGTGGCCCGAGGCAAAGAACTTCGTGACATTCATAGCAACAGAATAATAGGTAAGCAAAAGGAGTGCATATCCCACTTGAATCAAAGTGTGAAATATGATATATCAAGAACTATGTAATGTTTTGAACAACCTACAATAAAAATTAATTAAAAAAAAAAGGCCCAAAGCAGGGTTTCTCCACTGAGATTTAGTGGTCACACATATTTCTGATTTTTCTGAGATGCTCACAATTCACTTGAGCTATCCAGTACATGGCCATGTCACAGAGCTTGGAGGTGGTACATACCTTAGAGACAAAACCATGAGACTATTCTGGAGAGGGGCCAGAATTCTGGAAGAAAACTGTAACTTAGGAAGATTGCAGGTGTTACCCATTGATAAGGCAATCTGAACTCCATTCATAAATTAGGCAGGATGAATTCTGGGAAGCTTTCTACTAGACAGGACACATCCATTGATGCATTCTTTTTTTCTAATGAGTACAACCACGGACACAGTGAGGTAAACAGACATAGAAACACTCGCCTTGTCAAATGACTTACAATAAACAGTTCATTCCACAGCACATAAAGCGCCTTGCCTACCTATTCTCAGAAAATGAGACAAAACCACAAACCAACACCCACAAAGGCAGCTCCTTCCCCCAAGAAGGTCTGTTACTATCCGGAGTGTCCTCTGACTGGTGGGCCATATTATTTTCCCCCTAAATGGCCTGAAATGTCTCAGATCTGGTCTCCTTGGCCAACTCTGTGAAGGTGTCAGGACCCAGAGGTGAGCCACTACCTGCTTTCTCAGGAAAGGCCCCTCTTCAGAGCTTTACTGGCATTTTGCAATCCTCACATCAATAGGTACCAAGAAAGACTTACTCTGTCCTTGGTAAATCCAAACAAGTGAGACCACTGGGACTGGGACTGGGACTGACTCTGGGTGCCTGGCTTCATGAATCTCAAGTTCTGAGATTTCCTTCACTAAGGAAGTGATGTGAGGTCACTTCCTTCAGGAACTGAATGAGGTCACTGCCTTGGCAATCACTTTGTCCAACCAGTGGCTTCCAAGTCTCACATGAAAAGGAGGCTGTCCCTAATTCCTGTGACACTTTCACAAGTTAGAATCTTATATCAACCATAGGCACCCGGGAACAGCTACCCACACAGGCCTGGTTTGGTCCATCTTCTCTACATTAAGAATAGAGAGGCTGATTCAGACAGAAACCTTCATCCTGACCAGGTTGTTTGCCATTGAACATGACTTTTGCTCTCTCAGGTCCTTCATAGCTGCGTATATATTCTCCAGTGATCATTTCAGCATGGAACTTTGAGGGTCTCAGTAGGTGGAAGACCCCCTACATTTCTTTACTGTAAGACCAACTCTGTCCCTTCCCTCTGTAAATTTAGATTGAGGGAACAGTGTATGGTTAGGGTTAACAACATGTTTTATTTGTGTTAGGAATCATTCTGCTGGATGAATAATGGTATTGGGAACCTGAAATATTTATAAGAATATGTATTTGAAATATAAGTATGAAAAGAGAAATCTAGGTAAGATTTGAAGCCAGGAAGGGCATTGGGCCCTTGATTATGATATTTAGCTTTGAATTACATTCTGCAATGTGGTCGCAGGTAAATCTACATACAATGGAATAAAACCTAGTACCTCAGATGCCTGAATGTCGAAGAGAACATCCAGTCAAAAAGGGATAGTCAGTAGGATTAGGAAAATAGTAGGTTTAGGTTGAAGAGTGAGTCTTTGAGTTGGAAATATAGTTCTTTAGCAATAGGGTTTCGTTTAGAGACTGAATGAAAATATCAGCACATATGAAGAGTCAGTCACAATGATGAACTGGGGAAAATATGTAGGAAAGCAGATATAAAATAGAGACATTAGGAAATCAGGCAAAGTATAAAGTGAGTAACAGGATTAGACATTTTCAACAGGGTTGAGGTTGAATATATGATATTAGAAGAAACAAATATGTAGTCACCAATAGGATTGAAATTTGAGAGCATTAGGCGACCTGGACATGGATGGTTTTAGTAATATATATTCACGTTCAATTTAGGTTTTGGTACAATCATAAGTGTTACCTTTACATTTGTGTCCAGAATATTACTGTGATAAAAATGTATATGTAGATCAGGTGATATGAGTATTTCTTCCACCATTATGGGGAGCAATATTTTTACAACCTATAAATTAGTATTGGGGAAAAAAATAGGTGTACCCTGTTTTGATGAATATAGAGATGATGAATGAATTGACCAAACTGTGAATAAATAATATAACTGGACCCAACATTAGAAATTGGAATTGGAATAAATTGATATCTGAAAATATACAGGAAATCTTATATTGATATTGGCATACATACATTCATTACAACCAGTTGTACATCTAATGGTAATATTAGTGTTACGGTTGATCATGAAGAGTGTGTGAGTTTTGCTTCAAAATTGATTATGCAAATCGGAAATAATGTGTTTGCAAAGAAGTCTCATGAAAGACCAGTCAAGAAACATGGAGGAATACATGTGTTCTGAAGCAGGAAGTGATTGAAAGTGAATCAAAAGTTTTAAATTTTGAAATTTTGGATGAAACATTTATCCTTTGATGTGCATAAACTGAAAAAATAGTACTGTACCAGTGTTGAATAAAAATGAATGTCAAAATACACATCATGTCCCATAGGAATCTACTTGCATTGATATTAACCTGGGTAAGTTACTGCAGAAATATTAGGATTTGTATGCACCTTTCATTGAAGTTAGTTTTCAGTACTAGTAAACAAATATGTGTTTCAGGGGGATGAATATTTCTGAGAATAATCTTGTAAAAATTTGATTATAAATCCACATACATGAATATGAATGTATTTAGGGAGTGTATAATAAGACACATATATTTTATATTTTAAAAAATCTAGAGATTGTATATATATATATATATATATATATATATATATATATATATATATACACACACAAACACAAAACACACACAGACATTAAAGAGTAGCAGTATATATGCCAATCGAAATTCATGGTGAAATATATATCGTCCACTGATCCAAAAATATTAATTTTACTGAACATGGATTTATGAATAATGTTGTTCAACTAGGAAGATCACCCATAGGTTGAATTTTAAGATCCAACAGCATTTACGAGGAGTTATCTCTTCTCATAATTTTTATCTGCCACGTCAGCCTCCAAACAAGTATGTACATGTGATACCAGCTAGGATTCTATATGTGCATATAAAAATACATTTGCTGAATAGGCTACAGAGAAAGGGAGATAGAAATTCACATATTTGTTAACTTTAAAAACACATGGATAACTATTTCAATTAAAAATTATCTAGATTTATAACACCTACCCTACATAATGCAAAAGGCAAGTCCAACTATACACCATGCCTTCTCTGTACTGCTTGTATTTCTATTCTGTTTGGGTTATTTTTCTCCATCATATTAGGATTAGTAGTCAGAGTCTAGTAGGGTATGGGTTAGTGTCAGGGATTCAGTATTTTTAATGGGAAATTGGAAAATGAATCCAATGTGTATGCAAATATGTGCTACACAAAAATCTTCCCACTCTCATCCACAACAATGCCTTGACATTACCTTCACCCCAGGTAAGACACAATTAGAGGAGAAGAGTTAGAAAATCTGTGAATGCAAATCTGGAATGGAATATGCTCAGGAGTTCACAACCTTGGAGGTGGTAGAGCAGTTTCCAAAAGTAAGGGACATGGTAAACACTCCACAAACATTGAGCTCTGCTGGCCTAAAGACTTCTTGAGAAACTGCCTCTGAAGCTGGGCACTTGAAATATATGTTGTATTAAGGAGTTTTAGCTTCTTTTGTAGTGAGACCATCAAAGCTGGGTCTGCATCTATATGACCTGGAGAACATGGATTCTTATTTTCAAATGAACCTGAGGGAGCAGTGCTGAATTCTCTCTTTGTAGGTAAAGTGTGGCCACTGGAGGCTAAGTTTCATCCCGTGTGGACTGTGAAGCCATTTGGTCCTCCTCAAATTTTTGTGGTGGTTCTTGCTGCTGCACTGGGGCTTTTGGTTCTTGCTGCTGCACTGGGCTTTTTGAACAACAAGTTCAACTGGGACACAGTGCTAGAGGGAGTTCTGTCACGTGTGGTGGGTTAGGGTCTGCAGGAGAATGAAACAACCAGGCTTCTTTCTCACATAGCTTGCACCCTTGACCATATCAACCTGATTCTGATCATTACCTTGAAAGCTCTCCAAATAAAAAGATGCCTTTACAAATAAGGGTCTGCTGGCTGCACCATGTCAGTCACAAGCCATTTGGAAGCAAATGGGCTAATCACATGGACCCACCACAGATGTTTTATCACACACGTGGCTACCACTGCTCTAGGCCCACTACTCAGCAGGCTCCAACTTACTACCATCTCTGTTCTACATTATTTTTATAAATTCCAGTCAATCAAGGCACTCTCTGGTACACTCATGATCAGCAGCAGGACATCCAAAGATACTCCAGTGCCACCTGGTCATGGGAATTTCAAAAATTTCAAAGTATTTATCTAGCCATTTTTCAAGGATGTAGTTGGGAGGCACTGTGGCTTTCAAGAACCATTAAATGTTGAGGAAGCTCATTTCAGTGAAACTCTGGAGAACTTTCATAGGCAACGCTTCCCATAGAGTGGCCAAAAGGTTACATGAAGCCAGGCCTATTGAGGTCTACAATGTGAGTTCCATGTGTGTTTTGACTCTCAAGTATGGCTGCCAAGTCTTTAAGAATAAAATCATGGGATAATTTGGCTGAGATTCCCAGTGCTCTGTGGAAAGCCACCCTGGACTTTGATCTAAGTTTATAAGGGCGACTCTCATGCATGGCTTCCTAAAATCCCAACTCGATTCATGGCAATACTTCTCTGAGGTCACTTCCAGAACTCAGTCTCTAAGGGGATTCACACCAGAGTTCAAACCCAGGTGGACCCAGTCATCTCTTCCAACTGCCACACAAATGACCACAATTAAAACCAAAATAGTCCCACATGGCTCTCATCTTCTTCCATATAGACACTCATCATAACCTCTAGCTGGAGGTTTCTATGAGGAGCGCAGGACAAGACAGTGTCCAAAATACGCACTCTTGCTCGTCATTTCCATAAAGTCAGAGTGGCCTGGACACCCCTTCTGTGAACCAGAAGTGATCAAAAAGGCCTACCATTAATACTGCTCAGCTTCTCCAATTTGAGGCCTACTGACTGTGGGGTTTAGATTCTTTATGTGCATTGGGGTCATGAGAAAACCCAAGCACCTATTGGCTAGCCTCCGCAGGGCTTTGAAGAAGTCATTTGACCCAAAGGATTCCTATTCTCACTTGATAGAGGTCAGGAACCTTACAGAGGAAGGCAAGAGAATTTATCCACAATGACTGCTCTTTTGGCCATTTTGGTTTTGGATGCACACATGGCATCTTTCTTTAGATCCATCAGGTGCTGAGAATGCAAGCCACAGCCTCACACACAGCCAACAGACTGGCTCAGACACATCCCTTTCAAAAGCAATTACTCAAAGAGAGACAGGTGATGCTCATTCATTTCCATTAGAAAACTGTTTTATTCAGGTTTCACAAAGTGGTGCCTTAGGCAAAGACCTTCCTGACATTCAGTGCTACAGAACAATAGGTAAGCAAAGGCCCAAAGCAGGGATTCTCCACTGAGACACTCATGATCACACAGATATCTGAGTTTCCTGAGATTCTCGCCATTCCCTTCAGCTATCCAGTACACGGCCATGTCACAGAGCTTTGAGGTGCTACATATCTTGGTCACAAAACCATGAGTCTATTCTGGAGAGTGGCCAGAATTCAAGAAGAAAACAGAAACTTAGGAAGACAGCAGGTCTTGCCCATCAATAAGGCAAGCCTCCGTCCTTTCATAAATTGGGCAGGATGAATGTGGGGAAGCTTTCTCCTAGACAGGACACATCCATTGATGCATTTTCTTTTGTAATGTCTACAACCATGGACACAGTTGGATACACAGACATAGAAACACTTGCTTTGTCAAATGACTTACTAGAAACAGTCCATTCTAAACCAAAGAAACCGCCTTTCCTACCTATTCTCAGAGCATGAGACAAAACCACATACACACACTCATTCCCACAAAGGCACCTTTTTCCCCCAAGAGGGTCTGTGACTATCAAGAGTGTCCTCTGCCTTGTGGGCCATACTATGTTGCCCCGAAATGGCTTCTCTATTCTCAAATCTGGACTCCTTGGCCCACTCTGTGAAGTTGTCAGGAGCCAGCGGTGAGCCAATACCTGCTTTCTCAGGAAAGACCCCAATTCATATCTTTCCTGGCATTTGGCCATCCTCACAACTGTAGATACCAAGAAAGATTGACTCTCTCCTTGGTAAATCCAAAAAGTGAGACTTCTGTGACTGTTATTGGGCCTGACTCTGGCTGCCTGTTTTCAGGGATCCCAAGTTCAGAGAGTTCCATCACCAAGAAAGTGAGGTAGGTCACTTCCTTCATGAAGTGAATGAGCTCACAGCCTTGGCAACCACTTTGTCCTAACAGTTGCTTCCAAGGGTCCCATGAGATGGAGGCTGCCCCTACTTCCTGTGACACTTTCACAAGTTAGAATGGTATATCAACCATTGGTACCGGGGAAAAGATCTCCACACAGGCCTGGTTTGGTCTATTTGCTCTATATTAAAAAGAGAGAGGCTTATTCAGACACATCCCTTCATAGTGACCAGGTTGTTTGCCATGGAAGCTAACTTTTGCTCTCTCAGGTCCTTCATAGCAGTCTACATCTTCTTCGGGGATCATTTCTGCAGGGATCTTTGATATTCTCAGCAGGTGGAAGATCCCCAACATTCCTCTTTTGTAAGACCAACTCTGTCCCTGCACTGCTCTAAAGTTAGATTGAGGGAACAGTGTATGGTTAGGGTTAATAATATGTTCAATTTTGGTTAGCAATCATTCTGCTGGATGAATAATGGTATTGGAAACCTGTGATATTTACAAGAATATATAGGTAAAATATAACAGAAATCTAGGGAAGATTTGAAGCCAAGTAGGGCATTGGGCCCTTGAGTGGGATACTTAGCTTTGAATTATATTCTGCACAGATGTCTCAGATAAGTCAATATACAATGAAATTGGATCTTGTACCTCGGATGATTGAATAACAAACAGAACATCTAGTCATAAAGGAATAGTCCGTAGGATTACCAAGGTAGTCAGCAGGTTTATAAAGAAGAGTGAGTATAGGATTTGGACCAAAAGTTCTTTACAAATAGGGTTTCGGGTAGAGAGTGAATGTAAATGTCAGCACATGTGAAGAGTCAGTCACAATGATGAACAGGGGAAAATATGTAGGAAAGCAGACATAAATAGAGACATTAGGAAATCAGCAAAAGTATAAAGTGTGTAATTGGTTTAGACATTTTCAACAGGGTTGAGTTTGAATATATAATCTTAGGAAGAAACAAATATGTTGTCACAAATAGGATTGAATTCGAGAGCATTAGGTAACCAGGACTTGGATGTTTTTTTGAAATCCATGTTCACTTTCCATTTAGGCTTTTTTAAAATCATAAGTGTGACCATTGCATTTTGTGTCCAGAATATTATTGTGATAAAATGTATGTGTAGATCAGGTGACATGAATATTTCTTCCACCGTTTCTGGAGCAATGTTTTGTAGACGTATAATTTAGTATTTGGGGTACAAATAGGTGTACCCTGTGTCTATGAATATGCAGATTATGCATGAATAGACCATACTGTGTATAAATAATATAACTGGTTCCACTTTAAATAATGGATTGAATTGATATCTGAAAATATAAAAGAAATCTCATATTGATATGCAATCATTCATTCCAACCACTTATACATCTAATGGTAATATTAGGGTTATATTTTATCCTGAAAAGTGTGTGAGTTTTGCTTCAAACGTGATTATGGAAATCAAAAATAATGTGTTTGGAAAGAAGTATCATGAAAAGAATAGTCAAGAAACCTGGAGGAATTCATGTGTTCTGAAGCAGGAAGTGATTGAATGTGAAACACATGCATATAAATTTGCGAACTTTTGAATGAAATATATACAGTATGATGTGCATAAGCTGCAGAAATAGTAATGTAGCAGTGTTGAATAAAAATGAACATCAAAATACACATCATGTCCCCTAGGAATCTACTTGCATTGATATTAATCTGGATCAGTTACTGTAGACATATTAGGATTTTTATGCACCATTTACTGAAGTTAGTTTTCAGTACTAGGAAACAAATATGTATTTCAGGTGGATGAATATTCTGAGAATAATCTTGTGGAAACTTGATTTTAAATCCATATAAATCGCAAAACATTATAAACAAAAAACACACACAGACATTAAAATGTAGCATAGTATATGCCAATTGAAATTCATCTTGAAATATATATCATCCACTGATCCAAAACTATTTGTTTAATGAACTTGGATTCATGAATAATGTTGTTCAACTAAGAAGCTCCCCCATAGTTTGAATTTTCTGTTCCAACAGTGTTTAGGAGGAGTGATCTCCTAAATGTGTATGCAAGTATGTGCTACACAAAAATATTTCCACTCTCATCCAGAACAATGACTTGATATTACCTTCGCCCCAAGAAAGACACAATTGGAATAGAAGAGTTAGAAATTCTGTGAATACATATCTGGAATTAAAATGCTCGGGAGTTCACAACATTGGAGTTTGCAGAGGAGTTTCCAAAAGTAAGGGAGAGGCTTGATAGACCCAACCTGATTTTTTATTAAAATTGGGAACCATCTTGCCACAAAGCCGTGAAAAGATAATTTTGGCTTTACTCTAAATTACTGCAAATTCTGAACCTGCTTGGAACGCCTGCCCGTGCCTTGAACTCATCCACACCTGGCTCTCTGACCAGATAACAGTACTTTCTGAAACTTTAGTGACACCTCATAAATATTGGCCTTCCCTGGCCAGACAACAACCCTCTCTGAGGCCCTAATGGTCCTCATTATTTCTGATATTGGGGCCAGCAAAAAAAAAAAAATGTAAACTACCATTAGTGTGATGCTTTCAAAGTTTTGTTATCTGTAACCACCCGTTTGTGTAACTTTCTGGGCTATATAGCTGGGCTGTAGGAAAGGTGGGGTTGCTGTCTTGTTCCCGCCATTTTGGGAAGGAGAGGCAGCCCAGCCTGTTGAAATAATAAGCTTGCCTTAATTTGATTTTAATTGGAGTCAGTGGTCTTTTCTTGCATCCTAGTCCAAAATTTTGGAGTTCCCCAGTGAGATGACCCTGGCCGAGCAGATCACAAAACCAGACTGCTGAAAATTCTGAAGCTGGCCTTCCCTCCAGGGCACTGGGCTGGAGAACCACTCTAGGAGGTGCACAACTTGAGATGTTCCAAGGCCTTGGAGTGAGCCGTCAGTCTGGGGAGCACTGCAGTGAACCACCACACTAAAACTATTATCAAGCCCCTGGTGGAGGAGGCCTCCATAGGTAAGTGGCGCCTTTATAACATCTGATATCTGGTTAAGGGAGATCTCTTCTGATGACAGAGAGGTGGCCTGGGGAGGCTCACATACACTCCTGTCCAGGACAGTAATGAGAATCATGCTGTCCTCTGTTCTGTTCTGTAGGGATTTCCTCTGGAAGGGTAGAGAGGTGCCGATGGGCACACACACGCTCCTACCCTGGAGCTTTAGCAAGATGTTGCATTGCTCCTCTGTTTTTCTGTTTCGGCACCAGGATTCTGTTTTTCTGTGTTTTGTTCTGTGGTCTATATGTTTTTTGTTGTTTTTTTTGTGCTTTTTTTTGTTTGATTTCTGTGGTAAAATTATAAGGATATTGGACGTGAAAAAGGGTAACAAAGCAAGTAAGCCTGACACCCTTTCGACTGTGTGACTGTGTTTTAAGGAACTGTGATGAACTTTACCCACCTTTGTTAAGCAGGAAGAAAGAAGCCCCTAGCTGGCTGCCTGGAGCACACCCACTGCACAGGGCAATGCCTGCTGGGGAACGAAGAACTGAGTATACCCCAGGTTAACAAGTGAAACTCTTTAAAATCCCTTGTCCCTCCAGATCATGAGAGTCACAACCTTTTGGCAGAGTCCCCTTGTTTTTCCTTTGTCAGCAAAGCAATAAACCTCCATTTTCTTTTTCTCAAAACCCTGTCCTCATTATTAAATTAGCATTAATTTGCTTCAGGGTCAGAAACCGAACTTTAAGTTACAAATTTTGATACCCGGCCCCGTCCCAGAACTTTTTGAGAGCTGACGACTAAAATGTTAGGAGATGGTGCATGCTTGGAGTGGACCCGAAACAGAAGAGCTAATCCTGTAAGTAAAAGGAGGGACTGAGGGACCCCAGCAACTGCCAAAGCCCTGTTGCTTCAGGGAATTCCCTCCTTCCTTCCCTGCACTGTAAGAATTATGACACCTCTGTCTTCTTTTAAAAGAGAAAAATAAAAAGGGGACACTAAATGCAGTAAAGTCACCATGGAGACCCTTGATTTTACATTTCAGGTAGCTTCTCTGTGAAAACATCTGGTCCCCTTGTGGGGACATCTGTGGTGCCACTGGTGCAGGAGATTTTTCTCTTATCTGGTCTGTTTTAAAGGCTTCTGTCTGTCAGCCATATTCTGGAGTTCCTTTCTGTCTGTCTTGTGCCTTTGTTTTTGGCACTTTAAGACATGTGCAATAATGTGTTTATATTATAAATTGTTTCTTGAGAATGATCTTAGCTGAATGTGTGTCTAAATGATGATGTTTTATTGTAAAAATCTGGTATCTGAATGCGTTTTTTGAAGCATTGCACAATATTGCAGTTAAAAGTCGGGTTTAGGTAATTGTTTAGTTTTTGATTTCAGATAATTCATGCCAGAGAACTTAAATACTTAGGATGGAAAACTAAAGAACTCTACTTCCAAGTTGGCAAGTAACTTCCCAATCATGCAGTCTTTTTTTCTCCAATTCTGAATTGGGTAGCCTGGGAAAATGTCACTGTGTTTACCAGTGCATTAATTTGGACAAGGATAGTAAATCATAGTATGATATCTGTTGACAAAACAAGATGTAAAGATATAAAATTTTGTGAATTGTATCTTAAACTTGTAGCATAATTTTCAACATCCTAACCAGAAAATTATGGTTAAAATGCCTTAGGCCTGAGGTGTCTGCTCAGAATAGCAGTTTTTTCCTGCTCCTTCCAGACCTCAGCCAGGACTTCTGTTGAAATGCAAATGAAAGTCTCCTGTAAGCTCAGTAGGAGACTGATCTGAGGCCTAAGGGAAAAAAATGGTAAATTGTATGGTATTTACTAATTACCAGCCAGTCATTTTTTCTAGGACTCATAATTTTTTCTTAGATTCTTTTTTTTTTTTTTGAGTTTATGATTTTGATCCTACAGACCTAGGTTAATGTTTTTCTGATCAGTTTTATCTTTGACCAACTGTGGAGTTTTAAAAACATTGCAATGGTGATTTCACCTGTGAAAAGCTACAAGGCCTTCACTATTATTAGGTGTGCACACTTTTGTTATGTGTTTTATGTCTCTCTCTCTCTCTCTCTCTCTCTCTCTCTATATATATATATATATATATATATATATATATATATATATATACACATATGTCCGTATATCATTCAAATGATACACAAATTAACATATATAAGGAGCACTCATATAAAAAAGCGCTCATAAAAACAAATTTTAAAAAGTGGACCACAGATCTTTAATTCACGTGGTTTAAATGTTTCAATTTAGATTGGATAAAAAGATAAATATAAATGTCTTCAAATTTATGCCTATAAGTTTTTCTAGGTGTTCAAAAATGTAATAAAATATTATTGTCTACCAAAGGTCTATATGACTTTGTTCTAGGACTTTTCCTTCAACCAAAAAATGGTTTACACTGTTCAATACATTTGTCTAATATTTTGATTAAAAAGTAAAGTAAATTTGATTTGGATTTACTCATTCATGAGTGTTTTTGTTTGATATCTGATTGATATACTAAGGTCTATCAATTTTTAGTACAAAATCTGTATAAAATGTTTACAATCTTATACAGACTTTCTACTAAAGTCTGTGTAAGATTGTAAAAATTAGTCATGTGTTAAAGAGACAAAAATTTCTTAAAACATAAGATTACTCATAACATTGTCTTTATTAAGTCTTATTTTTTCCAGAGCAAGCAACCATAAAAATTAAACAACTGTTTAAAACAGAACTGTTATTTTAGAGCACTGTACTGCCATTTCTTTAAAAGATAAACTTGGTTAATGTAGAAACATCAATGTAAACTGTGATGCTATTAATGTGCTCATATCTTCCAGTTATACAACTCGATAAGGTAGAAACATTAAAAGAGCATTATATCAAGCTGGTGTTCTGAAGTTGTATGGTAAATAAAATATATATTGGGGATTTATTTACCTGTTATCAATAAGATATGTAAAGTTTTATGTTACACTTTACATTGTGCAACAATTTAAATGTATTTTTAAATTAATGAGAGCCTAATCTATTTGAATGTTAAAAACATTCAGCCATTCTTTAATTCATGTTTCAAAAGTGATATTATATGGTGTTAGCTAATGTTCATGTGACCTCAAACAATTTATGTAAACTTTGTAAAAGGATATTAAAAAACGAAGATCAGCTTTAGAACTAAAACACTTATGATTTATAAAGAGCCCTGTCTTACCTGAGATAAGGCTCTGTGTCCCATCTTACTACATGTGAGAATGACTACGAAAGCAGTAGGTCAGATTTTATTTCATTTAAAGTTATGTTCAAAAGTTTTGTTTTTTTCTTTTTTTTTTCTCTCAAGTTTACTAGGATCTCAAACAGGGAATATAAAGTAAAACTCACCCAAAAAATTCAGGGTAGCATTACATTAACTAAGTATTTTTACTCTTGTTAAAAAATTTTGTTTTTTAATTTGCTTATAAGTGATCTAAAGATTCCCTGTTGGTGTTTTAACTATGGCTGGAATCTTTCAGAATAAAATCTTGTGATATCCTGGCTTAGATTCCCAGTGCTCTGTGTAAAGTCACCCTGGGCCAAGATCTCAGATTCCAATGGTGAATCTCATGTGTGGCCTCCTGAAATCCCAACACAATTCATGGCAATACTTCTCTGAGGTCAGTTACACAACTCAGTCTCTAAGGGGAATCACAACAGAGTTCAAGCCCAGGTGGACCCAGGCATCTCTTCAAATTGCCACACAAATGATGACAATTAAAACCAAAACACTCTCACATGGCCCTCTTCATCTTTTTATATAGACACTAATCATAACCTCTAGCTGGAGGTTTCCATGAGGGGCACAGCCCAAGACAGTGTCAAAAATAATCTCCCTTGTCCCTCATTTGCCTAAAGTCAGGGTGGCCTGGACAACCTTAGTGTGAACCAGAAGTGATCAAATAGGCCTGCCGTTAATACTACTCCACTTCTCAAATTTGAGGCCTACTGACTGTGGGGTATAGATTTTTAGTGTGAATTGGAGTTATAAGAAAACCCAAGCACCTATTGTCTCCCCTCTGCAGCCCTTTGAAGAACTTATTTGACACAAATGATCCCTATTCTCACTTGATGGAGGTCAGGAATCTTAAAGAGGAAGTCGAGAGGCTTCATCCACAATGACTGATCTTTTTTCCATTTAGGTTTTGGATGCCCACATGGGATCTTTCTTTAGATTCATCAGGTGCTGAAAATCTAAACCACAGGCTCACACAGGGCCAAGAGGCTGATTCAGATACATCCATTTCCAAAGCAATGAAGCAAAGAGCCACAGGTGATGCCCATTCATTTCCATTTGAAAACTGTTTTCTTCAGGCTTCACAAAGGGGTGGCCTGAGGCAAAGACCTTTCTGACATTCAGAGCAACAGAACAATAGGTAATCAAAAGGCCCCAAGCAGGGTTTCTCCACGGAGACTTTCCTTGTTACTCTAATATGTGAGTTTTCTGAGTTGCTCGCCATTCCCTTCAGCTATCCAGTACATGGCCATGTCACAGAGCTTGGAGGTGGTACATATCTTGTACAAAAATACATGATACTAATCTTGAGAGTGGCCAGAATTCATGAAAAAATGGAAAATTAGGTAGATAGCAGGTGTTGCCCATGGATAAGGCAAGCCTCAGTCCATTCATTAATTGGAAAGGATGCATGCTGGGAAGCTTTCTACTAGACAGGACACACCCAATGAGCTATTTTTTTCTAATATCCACAAAGAAAAACACAGTGGGATACACGGACATAGAAACAGTCTCCTTGTCAAATGACTTACTGGAAACAGTCCACTCCAATCCAAACAAACCTCCTTTTTTACCTATTCTCAGAACATGGAAAAAAACCACAAACACAAACCAACACCCACAAATGCAACTCCTTCCCCCAAGTAGGTCTGTCACTATCTGGAGTGTCCTCTGACTGGTAGGCCATACGATGTTCCCCACAAATGGCCTTTCTGTCTCAGATCTGGTCTCCTTGGTCAACTCTGTGAAGTTGTCAGGAGGCAGTGGTGAGCCAATTCCTGTCCTCTCAGGAAAGACCCCTCTTCAGAGCTTTCTTAGTATTTGGCAACCCTTACATCAGTAGGTACCAAGAAAGACTGACTCTGTCCTTAGTAAATCCAAACAAGTGAGCCCACTGCGACTGGGACTTGGACTGGCTCTGGTGCCTGGCTTCCTGGATCACAAAATTCAGAGAGTTCCATCGCCAAGGAAATGAGGTGAGGTCACTACCTTCAGGAAATAAATTAGGTCCCTGTCTTGGCCACTACTTTGTCCTAACAGTTGCATCCTAGTGTCTCCTGACATGGAGGCTGCCCTACTTCCTGTGATACTTTCACATGTTAGAATGGTATAGAAACCATAGTCACCTGGGAACAGCTCTCCACACAGGCCTGCTTTGGTCCATCTTCCCTGCATTAAGAATAGAGAGGCTGACTCAGACACATCCTTTCATCCTGACCATGTTGTTTGCCATGGAATATGACTTTTGTTCTCTCAGGTCTTTCATAGCTGCCTACATCTTCTCCAGGGATTATTTCTGCATGGATTTTGAGGTACTCAGCAGGTGGAAGATCTCCTAACTTCCTGTATTGTAATATCAACTTTATCCCTGCTCTTCTGTAAAGTGAGATTGAGGAAACATTGTATGGTTAGGGTTAATAGCATGTTCCATTTGGCTTAGGAATCATTCTGCTGGATGAATAATGGTATTGGGAACCAGCAATATTTATAAGAATATAGAGGTAAAATATAAGTATGAAAACAGAAATCTAGGTAATATTTGAAGCCCAGAAGGATTTGGGCTCTTGATTGGGATCCTTAGCTTGAGTAATGTTTTGCACCGAGGTCGATGCAAATCGATACACAATGGCATAAGACCCTGTACCTCAGATGATTGAATGTAGAAGAGAACATCCAGTGAAAAAGGGATAGTGTGTAGGATTAGAAAGATAGTCAGTAGGTTTAGGAGGAAGAGTGAGTCTAGGATTTGGACCAAAAGTTCTTTAGCAATAGGTTTCGGTTAGAGAGTGAATATAAATGGCACCATATGTGAAAAGTTGGGCACAATGATGAACTGGGAAAAATATGTAGGAAGGCAGACATCAATAGAGACATTAGGAAATCAGGCAAAGTATAACGTGAGTGATAAGATTTGACATTTTCAACAGGGTTGAGGTTGAATACATAATCTTAAAAACAAACAAAAATGTAGTCACCAATTGGATTGACATTTGAGAGCATTAGGCAAACTGGACATGGATGTTTTTAGTAATCCATGTTCACATTCCATTGAGGCTTTATTGCAATCATAATGGTGACCTTTGCATTTTGTGTCCAGAATATTACTGTGATAATATGTATATGTAGATCAGGTGACATGAGTATTTCTTCCACCTTTTCTGGGAGCAATATTTTGAAAACATATAAATTAGTACTGGGGATACTAAGAGGTTTACCCTGTGTTGATGAATATAGAGATGATGCATTAATAGACCATACTGTGAAAAAATTATGTGACTGGTTCCAAATTTACATAATGGATTGTTTTAATATCTGAAAATATAGACGAAATCATATATTGATATATGTACATTCATTCCAACAAGTTATATATCTAATGGTATTATTAGGGTTACCGTTTATCATGAATAGTGTGTGAGTTTTGCTTCAAAAATGATAATGGAATCGAAAATAATGTGTTTAGAAAGAAGTCTAGTGAAAAGACCAGTCAAGAAACATAGAGGAATATATGTGTTCCAAAGGAGGAAGTGATTGAAAGTAAACCAAATATTTATAAATTTGTGAACTTGTGAATGAAAGGATATATTTTATGATGTCCATAAACTGAATAAATAATAACGCACCAAGTTTGAATAAAAATGAACTTTAAAAAACACATCATATCCAATAGGAATGTATTTGCATTGATGTTAAACTTGGTCAGTTAGTCTAGAAATATTAGGATTTGTAAGAACCCTTCCCTGAATTTAGTTTTCAGTACTAGGAAACAAATATGTATTTCAGTGGATGTATATTTCTGAGAATAAACTTGTTAAAAGTTGATTATAAATCCACATATATGAATATGAATGAATTCAGGTGGTGTATAAGAAGACATATATTTCATATTTTGGAAAATCTGGAGACTATATATATATATATATATATATATATATATATATATATAGAGAGAGAGAGAGAGAGAGAGAGAGAGAGAGAGAGAGAGACAAACACACACACATTATAATGTCGCAATATATATGTCAATCGAAATTCATCATGAAAAATAACTCATCCGCATATCCCAAAATATTCATTTTACTGAACATGGATGTATGTATAATGTTGTTCATCTAGGAAGCTCACCCATGGGTTGAATTTTCTGTACCAACAGCGTTTAGGAGGAGTGATCTCTTCTCACAAATAGTATCTGCCAAGTCAGCCACCTTACAAGAATGTACGTGTGAAACCAGGTAGGATTCTATTTGTGCATATAAAAATACATGTGCTTAATAGGCTACAGAGAAAGGGAGACAGGAATTCATATATTTCTTAACTTTAAAAACACATGGAATAGTGTGTAGTGTCCCTCTTTATCCCTTTTGATTAACTTTGGCTTAAAAAAAAGAATTTTATTGAGAATTTTTGTATATATCTTTGTCAGGAATATTGCTCTGAAGATTTCTTTCCTTGATGTGTCTTTGTCTGATTTTGGTATGTGAGTGATAATAGCCTCATGGAATGAGTTTGGAGGAGTTCCATCCTTTTCTATTTTATGGAATAATTTGAGGAGTATTGTGATGAATGCTTCTTTGAAGGTCTTGTAGAACATGGCTGAGAATCTGTCTGTTCCTGGGCTTTGCTTGATTGGTAGGCTGTTGACAGCAACTTCTATTTCATTGCTTGAAATTGATTTGTTTAAATTGTTCACATCCTACTAATTAAGTTTGGGTATATCTCTAAAATTTTATTGATGTCATCATGGTATTTTAATTTATTAGACTATAAATTTTCAAATTAGTTTTCAATTATTCTCTGTATTTTAGTTGTGTACTCTGTAAAAGTTCCTTTATGATCCTTAATTTTAGTAATTTGAGGTTTTTTTTCTTCATTAGCTTGGTTAAGGAAGTGTCAATTTTATTTATTTTTCAAAGATTAAATTTTGTGTTGTGTCAAAAAAAATAACACTTGGAAAATTATTTCAATAAATTGAATAGATTTATAACTCCTACCTTATATTATGCAAAAGGCAAGTCCAACTATACACCATGTCTCTTCTGAAATGCTTGTATCTATTCTGTTTGGGTTCTTTTTCTCCATTATATTAGTATTAGTGGTAAGAGTCTCGTACGGTATATGAATGTTTCTGAGAATAATCTTGTGAAAAGATAATTATAAATCCACATTCATGAATATGAAAAATTTAGGAAGTGCAAAATAAGACACATATATTTCATACTTTGAAAAATTTGGAGAGTATATCTATATTTATATCTATATATCTATATCTATATCTATATCTATATCTATATATATATATATATATATATATATATATATATATATATACACACACACACACACACACACACACAAACACACAACACTCACAGACATTAAAAAGTACCAATATAAATGCCAATCGAAATTCATCAGTAAATATATATCATCCACAAATGCAAAAAATATTTATTTTACTAAACATGAGTTTATATATAATGTTTTTCTAATAGGACGCTCTCCTATAGGTTGAATTTTCATTTCCAAAAGCATTTAGGAGGAGTGAACTCTTCTCACAATTTGTATCTGCCAAGACAGCCACCTCACAAAAATGTACGTGTGATACCTGGTAGGATTCTATATATGCATATAAATATACATGTGTGAATAGGCTACAGAAAAGGAAAACAAGAATTCACATATTTGTTAAGTTTAAAAACACATGGACAATATTACAATTAAAATTTGACTAGATTTATAACTCCAACCTTATATAAGGCAAATGTCAAGTCCAACTATACAACATGTCTCCTCTGAAGTGCTTGTATTTCTATTGTGTTGGGTTAATTTTCACGATTATATTAGGATGAATAGTCTGAGTCTACTAGGTATGGGTTATTGTCAGGGATTCAGTACTTCGAATGAAAAATTGGAAAATGAATCCAATGTGTATGTAAATATACGCTGCACAAATATCCTCCCGCTCTCATCCAGAACAATGCCTTGACATTACCTTCACCACAAGTAAGACACAACTAGAGGAGAAGAGTTACAAAATCAGTGAATACATATCTGGAATGGAAAATGCTAAGGAGTTCACATTCTGGAGGCGGTAGAGGAGTTTCAAAAAGTAAGGGACAGGGTAAACACTCCACAAACATGGAGCTCTGCTGGCCTAAAAACTTTTTGAGAAACTGCCTCTGAGCTTCCGCACTTGAAATATATGTTGTTTTCAGGAGATTTGGCTTCCTTTGTAGTGAGACCATCAAAGCTGGGTCTACATCTATGTGACCTGGAGGACATGGTTTCTTATTTTCCAATGAACAAGATGAAGCAGTGCTGAATCCTCTCTTTGTAAGTAAACTGAGGCCACTGGGGACTAAGTGTCTCCCCGTGTGGACTGTGAAGCCATTTGGTCCTCCTCCATTTTTTGTGGAGTTTTTGCTGCTGCACTGTGAGTTTGGTAGTTGTTTCACGAAATACTAGGAGCTAAACTGGGACACAGTGCTGGAGGGAGTTCTGTCACGTGTGGTGGGTCAGGGTCTGCAAGAGAATGCACCAACTAGGCTTCTATCTCTCACAGCTTTCCCCATTGCCCCCTTTTCCATATCAACCTGATTCTTAATTTTCCTGTGAAAACTCTCCATATAACAAGATGCCTTTACATATAAGGGTCTGCTGGCTGCACCATGTCAGTTACAAGCCATTTGGAATCCAATGGTAGATCCACAAGGCCCTTCCACGAATGTTTTATCAAACACCTCCCCACCACTGCTCTAGACCCACTACTCAGCAGGCTACAAACTACTGGCATCTCTGTTCTACACCATTTTCATGAAACTCAGTAAATCAAGGCACTGTCTCGTATAATCATGATCAGCAAAAGGACATCCAATGTTTCTCCAGTACCACCTGGTCATAGGTATTTCAAAAATTTCATGGTATTTATCTAGCCATTTTTCAAGCATGAAGTTGGAGGCACTGTGGGTTTCAATTCATTCAGCAAAGATTAAATGGTGAGGAAGCTCATTTCAATAAAATCTCTGGAGAACTCTCACAGGCAAGGCTTCCCAAAGAGTGGACAAAAGGTCACATTAGGCGAGGCCCATTGAGGTCTATAATGTGAGGTCCATGTGTGTTTTGACTCTCAACTATGGCTGCCATTTCTTTAAGGATAAAATCATGTGATATCCTTGCTGAGATTCCCAGGCCTCTGTGGAAATCCACCCGGGGCCTAGGTCTCAGTTTCCAAGAGCGACTTTCATGCATGGCATCTTAAAATCCCAAAAAAATTCATGGCAATGCTTCTCTGAGTTCAGTTCCAAAACCCAGTCTCTAAGGGGAATCACACCAGAGTTCAAGCCCACGTGGACACAGTCATTTATTCCAATGCCACACAAATGAGCAACATTAAAACCAAAACACTCCCACATAGCCCTCATCTTATTCCATATAGTCAATCATCTTAACATCTGGCTGGAGGTTTCCATGAGGGGCGCAGCCCAAGACAGTGTCCAAAATCAGCTCGTTTGCCCCTCATTTGCCTAAAGTCAGGGTAGGCTGGACACCGTTTCTGTGAACCAGGAGTGAACAAATAAACCTGCCGTTAATACTTCTATGTTTCTCCAATTTGAGGTCTACTGATTTTAGGTATCAATTCTTTAGGTGATTTAGAGTCAAGCGAAAACACAAGCACCTCTGCAGGGCTTTGAAGAACTCATTTGACCTAAATAATCCCTATTCTCATTTGATGGAGTGCAGCAACCTAACAGAGGAAGGCAAGAGACTTCATCCAAAATGAATGATATTTTTTGCCATTGTGGTTTTGGAAGCTCACATGGGATCATTCTTAAGATCCATCAGGTGCTGAGAATCTAAGCTACAGCCACACACAGGTCCAAGAGGCTGATAAAGACACATCCCTTTCCAAAGCAATTAAGCTAAGAGCCACACGTGAGGCCCATTCATTTCCATTTGAAAACTGTTTTCTTCAGGCTTCACAAAGGGGTGGCCTGAGGCAAAGACCTTCCTGACATTCAGTGCAACACAGCAATAAGTAAGCAAAAAGCCCAAAGCAGTGTTTCTGCACTGAGACTTTCCTGGTCACACTGATATCTGAGTTTTCTGAGATGCTCGCCATTCTCTTCAACTATCCTTTACATGGCCATGTCACAGAGCTTGGAGGTGGTACATATTTTGGACACAAATCCATGAGCCTATTCTGGAGAGTGGCCAGAATTCAGGAAGAAAACAACAACTTAGAAAGATAACAGGTGTTGCACATCGATAAGACAAGCTGCAGTCCATTCATATATTGGGCAGGATGAATTATAGGGAAGATTTATACTAGACAGGACACATCCATTAATGCATTCTCTTTTCTAATGTCTACAACAACGGACACAGTGGGATACACAGAAACAGAAACACTCGCCGTGTCAAATGACTTACTAGAAACTGTCCACTCCAAACCAAACAAAACGCCTTTCCTATCTATTCTCAGAACATGAGACAAAACAACAAACCCACACCCACTCCCACAAAGGCACCTCCTGCCCCCAAGTAGGTCTTTGACTATTCGAAGTATCCTCTGACTGGTGGGCCATACTATGTTCCCCCGACATGGCCTGTCTTCTCTCAGATCATGTTTCCTTGACCAACTCTGTGAAGATGTCAGGAAAAAGTGGTTAGCCACTACCTGTTTTCTCAGGAAAGGTCCATATTCATAGCTCTCCTTGCATTTGGCGATCCTCACATCATTAGGTACCAAGAAAACTGACTCTGTCCTTGGTAAATCCAAACAAGTGAGCCCACTGGGCCTGGGACTGGGACTGCCTCTGCGTGCCTGGCTTCTTGGATACCAAGTTCAGAGAGTTCCATCACCAAGGAAATGAGGTATGTCACATTCTTTGGAACTGAATGAGGTCACTGCCTTGGCAACCACTTTGTCCTAACAGTTGCTTCCAAGGGTTACATAAGATGGAGGTTTCCCCTACTTCCTGTGGCACTTTCATAAGGTAGAATGTATATCAACCATTGGCACCCTGGAACAGCTCTCCACTCAGGCCTGGATTGTTCCACCTTGTCTACAGTAAGAAGAGAGAGGCAGATTCAGACACATCCCTTCATCCTGACCAGGTTGTTTGCCATGGAAGATGACTTTTGCTCTCTCAAGTGCTTCATACCTGCCTACAACTTCTCCAGGTATCATTTGTGCACGGACATTTGAGGTTCTCATCTGGTGGAAGATCCCCAACTTTCCTGTATTGTAAGAACCCCTCTGTCCCTGCTCTTCTGTAAAATGATTGAGGGAACAGTGTATACTTGGGGTTAAAAACAGGTTTGATTTGGTGACGAATGATTCTGTGCGATGAATAATGGCATTGGGAACCTGCAATATTTACAAGAATATAGAGGTGAAATATAAGTATGAAAACAGAAATCTAGGTATGCTTTGAAGCCCAGAAGGGTTTTGCCCTTGATTGGGATACTTAGCTTTGAATTATGTTCTGCAAAGTTGTCTCAGATAATTCGAATTACAATGGCATAGGACGTTGTACATTGGATGATAGAATTTAGAAGAGAACATCAGGTCAAAAAGGGATATTCAGTAGGATTAGGAAGATAGTCGGTAGGTTTAGGAAGAAGAGTGAGTACAGGATTTGGACCAAAAGTTCTTTAGCAATAGACTTTTGGTTATAGAGTGAATGTAAATGTCAGCACATATGAAGAGTCAGTCACTATGTTGAACTGGGGAAAATATGTAGAAAAGCAGATATCAATAGAAACATTACGAAATCAGGCAAAGTATAAAGTGAGGGATAGAATTAGACATTTTCAACAGTGTTGAGTTTGAATATATAAATAGGAAAAAACAAATATGTAGTCACCAATAGGATTGACAATTGACAGCATTAGGCAACCTGGATATGGATGTTTTTAGAAATCCATGTTCACTTTCCATTTAGGCTTTGGTACAATCATAAGTGTGACCTTTCCATTTTTTGTCCAGAATATTACTGTGATAATGAGGTGACATGAGTATTTCTTTCACCATTTCTGGGAGCAATATATTGAAGATGTAATATTAGAATCGGGGTACAAAGAGGTGTACCCTGTTTCTATGAACATAGAAAAAAAGCATGAATAGACCATACTGTGAATAAATAATATAATTTTTTCAACTTTAAATAATGAATTGAACTGATATCTGAAAAATTAAAGGAAATCGTATATTGATATACAATCATTCATTCCAACCAGTTATATATCTATTGGAAATATTAGTGTTTTGGTTTATCATGAAGAGTGTGTGAGTTTTGCTTCAAAATGATTATGGAAATTCAAAATTATGTGTTTGGAAAGAAGTCTGATGAAAGGACCAGTCAAGAAACCCTGACAATACATGTGTTCTGAAGCAAGAAGTCATTAAAGTTGAAACAAATGCCTATTAATTTGTGAACTTGTGGATGCAATGTATATTCTATGATGTGCAAAAACTGAAGAAACAATAATGTACCAGTGTCGAATACAAATGAATGACAAATTACATATCATGTCCCATAGGAGTCTTCTTGCATTGATGTTAGACTGGGTCAGTTACTGTAGAGTAATTAGGATTTGTATGCACCATTCACTGAAGTTAGGTTTCAGTACTATGAAACAAATATGTATTTCAGGTGGATGAATATTTCTGATTATAATCTTGTGAAAAGTTGATTATAAATCCACATACATGTACATGAATGAATTTAGAGAGTATATATTAGACACATTTTTTCATATTTTGAAAAATTTGGAGAGTATATATATATCTATGTCTATACACACACACAGACATACACACACAGAGACACACACACACACACAGACACACACACACACACACAACATTCACAGACATTAAAAAGTACCAATATAAATGCCAATCGAAATTCATCAGTAAATATATATCATCCACAGATGCCAAAATATTTATTTTACTGAACATGAGTTTATGCATAATTTTGTTCTACTAGGACGTTCTCCTATAGGTTGAATTTTCATTTCCAACAGCATTTAGGAGGAGTGAACACTTCTCACAATTTGTATCTGCCAAGACAGCCACCTCACAAAAATGTATGTGTGATACCTGGTAGGATTCTATATATGCATATAAATATACATGTGTGAATAGGCTACAGAAAAGGGAAATAAGAATTCATATATTTGTTAAGCTTAAAAACACATGGAGAATATTTCAATTAAAATTTGACGAGATTTATAACTCCTACCTTATATAATGCAAATGTCAAGTCCAACTATACAACATGTCTCCTCTGAAGTGCTTGTATTTCTATTGTGTTGTGTTAAATTTCCCCATTATATTAGCATGAATAGTCTGAGTCTACTAGGTAAGTTTTAGTGTCCAGGATTCAGTACTTCTAATGGAAAATTGGAAAATGAATCCAATGTGTATGTAAATATATGCTGCACAAATATCCTCACGCTCTCATCCAGAACAATGCCTTGACATTACCTTCAACCAAGTAAGACACAATTAGAGGAGAAGAGTTACAAATTCAGTGAATACATATCTGGAATGGAAAATGCTCAGGAGTTCACAACCTTGGAGGTGGTAGAGGAGTTTCCAAAAGTAAGGGACAGGGTAAACACTCCACAAACATGAAGCTCTGCTGCCCTAAAAACTTTTTGAGAAACTGCCTCTGAGCTTCCGCACTTGAAATATATGTTGTTTTCATGAGATTTGGCTTCCTTTGTAGTGAGACCATCAAAGCTGGGTCTGCATCTATGTGACCTGGAGGACATGGTTTCTTATTTTCCAATGAACAAGATGAAGCAGTGCTGAATCCTCTCTTTTTAGGTAAATTAAGGTCACTAGAGACTAAGTGTCTCCCCGTCTCCCCGCGTGGACTGTGAAGCCATTTGGTCCTCCTCCACTTTTTGTGGTGTTTAGGCTGCTGCACTGTGAGTTTGGTATTTGTTTCACGAAATACTAGCAGCTAAACTGGGACACAGTGCTGGAGGGAGTTCTGTCACGTGTGGTGGGTCAGGGTCTGCAAGAGAATGCACCAACTAGGCTTCTATCTCTCACAGCTTTCCCCATTGCCCCCTTGTCCATATCAACCTGATTCTTCATTTTCCTCTTAAAACTCTCCATATAACAAGATGCCTTTACATATAAGTGTCTGCTGGCAGCACCATGTCAGTTACAAGCCATTTGGAATCCAATGGTAGATCCACATGGCCCTACCACGGATGTTTTATCAAACACCTCCCCACCACTGCTCTAGACCCACTACTCAGCAGGCTCCAACTTACTGGCATCTCTGTTCTACACCATTTTCATGAAACTCAGTAAATCAAGGCACTGTCTGGAATACTCATGATCAGCAATAGGACATCCAATGTTTCTCCAGTGCCACCTGGTCATAGGAATTTCAAAAATTTCATGGTATTTATCTAGCCATTTTTCAAGAATGAAGTTGGAGGCACTGTGGGTTTCAATTCATTCAGCAAACATTAAATGGTGAGGAAGCTCATTTCAATGAAATCTCTGGAGAAATCTCACAGGCAAGGCTTCCCAAAGAATGGACAAAAGGTCACATTAGGCCAGGCCCATTGAGGTCTACAATGTGAGGTGCATGTGTGTTTTGACTCTCAACTATGGATGCCATTTCTTTAAGAAAAAATCATGTGATGTCCTTGCTGAGATTCCCAGGCCTCTGTGGAAATCTACCCGGGGCCTAGGTCTCAGTTTCCAAGAGCGACTTTCATGCGTGGCCTCTTAAAATCCCAACAAAATTCATAGCAATGCTTCTCTGAGTTCAGTTCCAAAACCCAGTGTTTAAGGGGAATCACACCAGAGTTCAAGCCCACGTGGAACCAGTCATTTTTTCCAATGCCACACAAATGACCAACATTAAAACCAAAACACTCCCACATGGCCCTCACCTTATTCCATATAGTCAATCATCTTAACATCTGGCTGGAGGTTTCCATGAGGGGTGCAGCCCAAGACAGTGTCCAAAATCAGCTCGTTTGCCCCTCATTTGCCTAAAGTCAGGGTAGCCTGGACACCGTTGCTGTGAACCAGGAGTGAACAAATAAGCCTGCCGTTAATACTTCTATGTTTCTCCAATTTGAGGGCTACTGATTTTAGGTATCGATTCTTTAGGTGATTTAGAGTCATGCGAAAACACAAGCACCTCTGCAGGGCTTTGAAGAACTCATTTGACTCAGAGAAACCCTATTCTCATTTGTTGGAGTGCAGGAACCTAACAGAGGAAGGCAAGAGTCTTCATCCACAATGAATGATATTTTTTGCCATTTTGGTTTTGGAAGCTCACATGGGATCATTCTTAAGATCCATCAGGTGCTGAGAATCTAAGTCACAGCCACACACAGACCAAGAGGCTGATAAAGACACATCCCTTTCCAAAGCAATTAAGCAAAGAACCACAGGTGAGGCCCATTAATTTCCATTTGAAAACTGTTTTCTTCAGGCTTCACAAAGGGGTTGCCTGAGGCAAAGACCTTCCTGACATTCAGTGCAACACAACAATAAGTAAGCAAATAGCCCAAAGCAGTGTTTCTGCACTAAGACTTTCATGGTCACACTGATATCTGAGTTTTCTGAGATGCTCCCCATTCTCTTCAACTATCCTTTACATGGCCATGTCACAGAGCTTGGAGGTGGTACATATTTTGGACACAAATCCCTGAGCCCATTCTGGAGAGTGGCCAGAATTCAGGAAGAAAACAACAACTTAGAAAGATAGCAGGTGTTGCACATCGATAAGACAAGCTGCAGTCCATTCATATATTGGGCAGGATGAATTATAGGGAAGATTTATACTAGACAGGACACATCCATTAATGCATTCTCTTTTCTAATGTCTACAACAACGGACACAGTGGGATACACATAAACAGAAACACTCGCCTTGTCAAATGACTTACTAGAAACTGTCTGCTCCAAACCAAACAAACCGCCTTTTCGATCTATTCTCAGAACATGAGACAAAACAACAAACCCACACCCACTCCCACAAAGGCACCTCCTTCCCCCAAGTAGGTCTGTGACTATCCGGAGTGTCCTCTGACTGGTGGGCCATACTATGTTCCCCCGAAATGGCCTGTCTTCTCTCAGATCTTGTTTCCTTGACCAACTCTGTGAAGATGTCAGGAAAAAGTGGTTAGCCACTACCTGTTTTCTCAGGAAAGGTCCATCTTCAGAGCTCTCCTGGCATTTGGCCATCCTCACATCATTAGGTACCAAGAAAACTGACTATGTCCTTGGTAAATCCAAACAAGTGAGCCCACTGGGCCTGGGACTGGGACTGCCTCTGGGTGCCTGGCTTCTTGGATACCAAGTTCAGAGAGTTCCATCACCAAGGAAATGTGGTATGTCACATTCTTTGGAACTGAATGAGGTCACTGCCTTGGCAACCACTTTGTCCTAACAGTTGCTTCCAAGGGTTACATAAGATGGAGGTTTCCCCTACTTCCTGTGACACTTTCATAAGGTAGAATGTATATCAACCATTGGCACCCGGGAACAGCTCTCCACTCAGGCCTGGATTGTTCCACCTTGTCTACAATAAGAAGAGAGAGGCAGATTCAGACACATCCCTTCATCCTGACCAGGTTGTTTGCCATGGAAGATGGCTTTTGCTCTCTCAGGAGCTTCATACCTGCCTACAACTTCTCCAGGTATCATTTGTGCATGGACATTTGAGGTTCTCATCTGGTGGAAGATCCCCAACTTTCCTGTATTGTAAGAACCCCTCTGTCCCTGCTCTTCTGTAAAATGATTGAGGGAACAGTGTATACTTGGGGTTAAAAACAGGTTTGATTTGGTGACGAATGATTCTGTGCGATGAATAATGGCATTGGGAACCTGCAATATTTACAAGAATATAGAGGTGAAATATAAGTATGAAAACAGAAATCTAGGTATGCTTTGAAGCCCAGAAGGGTTTTGCCCTTGATTGGGATACTTAGCTTTGAATTATGTTCTGCAAAGTTGTCTCAGATAATTCGAATTACAATGGCATAGGACGTTGTACATTGGATGATAGAATTTAGAAGAGAACATCAGGTCAAAAAGGGATATTCAGTAGGATTAGGAAGATAGTCGGTAGGTTTAGGAAGAAGAGTGAGTACAGGATTTGGACCAAAAGTTCTTTAGCAATAGACTTTTGGTTATAGAGTGAATGTAAATGTCAGCACATATGAAGAGTCAGTCACTATGTTGAACTGGGGAAAATATGTAGAAAAGCAGATATCAATAGAAACATTACGAAATCAGGCAAAGTATAAAGTGAGGGATAGAATTAGACATTTTCAACAGTGTTGAGTTTGAATATATAAATAGGAAAAAACAAATATGTAGTCACCAATAGGATTGACAATTGACAGCATTAGGCAACCTGGATATGGATGTTTTTAGAAATCCATGTTCACTTTCCATTTAGGCTTTGGTACAATCATAAGTGTGACTTTTCCATTTTTTGTCCAGAATATTACTGTGATAATGAGGTGACATGAGTATTTCTTTCACCATTTCTGGGAGCAATATATTGAAGATGTAATATTAGAATCGGGGTACAAAGAGGTGTACCCTGTTTCTATGAACATAGAAAAAAAGCATGAATAGACCATACTGTGAATAAATAATATAATTTTTTCAACTTTAAATAATGAATTGAACTGATATCTGAAAAATTAAAGGAAATCGTATATTGATATACAATCATTCATTCCAACCAGTTATATATCTATTGGAAATATTAGTGTTTTGGTTTATCATGAAGAGTGTGTGAGTTTTGCTTCAAAATGATTATGGAAATTCAAAATTATGTGTTTGGAAAGAAGTCTGATGAAAGGACCAGTCAAGAAACCCTGACAATACATGTGTTCTGAAGCAAGAAGTCATTAAAGTTGAAACAAATGCCTATTAATTTGTGAACTTGTGGATGCAATGTATATTCTATGATGTGCAAAAACTGAAGAAACAATAATGTACCAGTGTCGAATACAAATGAATGACAAATTACATATCATGTCCCATAGGAGTCTTCTTGCATTGATGTTAGACTGGGTCAGTTACTGTAGAGTAATTAGGATTTGTATGCACCATTCACTGAAGTTAGGTTTCAGTACTATGAAACAAATATGTATTTCAGGTGGATGAATATTTCTGATTATAATCTTGTGAAAAGTTGATTATAAATCCACATACATGTACATGAATGAATTTAGAGAGTATATATTAGACACATTTTTTCATATTTTGAAAAATTTGGAGAGTATATATATATCTATGTCTATACACACACACAGACATACACACACAGAGACACACACACACACACAGACACACACACACACACAACATTCACAGACATTAAAAAGTACCAATATAAATGCCAATCGAAATTCATCAGTAAATATATATCATCCACAGATGCCAAAATATTTATTTTACTGAACATGAGTTTATGCATAATTTTGTTCTACTAGGACGTTCTCCTATAGGTTGAATTTTCATTTTCAACAGCATTTAGGAGGAGTGAACACTTCTCACAATTTGTATCTGCCAAGACAGCCACCTCACAAAAATGTATGTGTGATACCTGGTAGGATTCTATATATGCATATAAATATACATGTGTGAATAGGCTACAGAAAAGGGAAATAAGAATTCATATATTTGTTAAGCTTAAAAACACATGGAGAATATTTCAATTAAAATTTGACGAGATTTATAACTCCTACCTTATATAATGCAAATGTCAAGTCCAACTATACAACATATCTCCTCTGAAGTGCTTCTATTTCTATTGTGTTGGGTTAAATTTCCCCATTATATTAGCATGAATAGTCTGAGTCTACTAGGTAAGTTTTAGTGTCCGGGATTCAGTACTTCTAATGGAAAATTGGAAAATGAATCCAATGTGTATGTAAATATATGCTGCACAAATATCCTCACGCTCTCATCCAGAACAATGCCTTGACATTACCTTCACCCCAAGTAAGACACAATTAGAGGAGAAGAGTTACAAATTCAGTGAATACATATCTGGAATGGAAAATGCTCAGGAGTTCACAACCTTGGAGGTGGTAGAGGAGTTTCCAAAAGTAAGGGACAGGGTAAACACTCCACAAACATGAAGCTCTGCTGCCCTAAAAACTTTTTGAGAAACTGCCTCTGAGCTTCCGCACTTGAAATATATGTTGTTTTCATGAGATTTGGCTTCCTTTGTAGTGAGACCATCAAAGCTGGGTCTGCATCTATGTGACCTGGAGGACATGGTTTCTTATTTTCCAATGAACAAGATGAAGCAGTGCTGAATCCTCTCTTTTTAGGTAAATTAAGGTCACTAGAGACTAAGTGTCTCCCCGTCTCCCCGCGTGGACTGTGAAGCCATTTGGCCCTCCTCCACTTTTTGTGGTGTTTAGGCTGCTGCACTGTGAGTTTGGTATTTGTTTCACGAAATACTAGCAGCTAAACTGGGACACAGTGCTGGAGGGAGTTCTGTCACGTGTGGTGGGTCAGGGTCTGCAAGAGAATGCACCAACTAGGCTTCTATCTCTCACAGCTTTCCCCATTGCCCCCTTGTCCATATCAACCTGATTCTTCATTTTCCTCTTAAAACTCTCCATATAACAAGATGCCTTTACATATAAGTGTCTGCTGGCAGCACCATGTCAGTTACAAGCCATTTGGAATTCAATGGTAGATCCACATGGCCCTACCACGGATGTTTTATCAAACACCTCCCCACCACTGCTCTAGACCCACTACTCAGCAGGCTCCAACTTACTGGCATCTCTGTTCTACACCATTTTCATGAAACTCAGTAAATCAAGGCACTGTCTGGAATACTCATGATCAGCAATAGGACATCCAATGTTTCTCCAGTGCAACCTGGTCATAGGAATTTCAAAAATTTCATGGTATTTATCTAGCCATTTTTCAAGCATGAAGTTGGAGGCACTGTGGGTTTCAATTCATTCAGCAAACATTAAATGGTGAGGAAGCTCATTTCAATGAAATCTCTGGAGAAATCTCACAGGCAAGGCTTCCCAAAGAATGGACAAAAGGTCACATTAGGCCAGGCCCATTGAGGTCTACAATGTGAGGTGCATGTGTGTTTTGACTCTCAACTATGGCTGCCATTTCTTTAAGAATAAAATCATGTGATATCCTTGCTGAGATTCCCAGGCCTCTGTGGAAATCTACCCGGGGCCTAGGTCTCAGTTTCCAAGAGCGACTTTCATGCGTGGCCTCTTAAAATCCCAACAAAATTCATAGCAATGCTTCTCTGAGTTCAGTTCCAAAACCCAGTGTTTAAGGGGAATCACACCAGAGTTCAAGCCCACGTGGAACCAGTCACTTTTTCCAATGCCACACAAATGACCAACATTAAAACCAAAACACTCCCACATGGCCCTCACCTTGTTCCATATAGTCAATCATCTTAAACTCTGGCTGGAGGTTTCCATGAGGGGTGCAGCCCAAGACAGTGTCCAAAATCAGCTCGTTTGCCCCTCATTTGCCTAAAGTCAGGGTAGCCTGGACACCGTTGCTGTGAACCAGGAGTGAACAAATAAGCCTGCCGTTAATACTTCTATGTTTCTCCAATTTGAGGGCTACTGATTTTAGGTATCGATTCTTTAGGTAATTTAGAGTCATGCAAAAACACAAGCACCTCTGCAGGGCTTTGAAGAACTCATTTGACTCACAGAATCCCTATTCATATTTGTTGGAGTGCAGGAACCTAACAGAGGAAGGCAAGAGTCTTCATCCACAATGAATGATATTTTTTGCCATTCTGGTTTTGGAAGCTCACATGGGATCATTCTTAAGATCCATCAGGTGCTGAGAATCTAAGTCACAGCAACACACAGGACCAAGAGGCTGATAAAGACACATCCCTTTCCAAAGCAATTAAGCAAAGAACCACAGGTGAAGCCCATTCATTTCCATTTGAAAACTGTTTTCTTCAGGCTTCACAAAGGGGTGGCCTGAGGCAAAGACCTTCCTGACATTCAGTGCAACACAACAATAAGTAAGCAAAAAGCCCAAAGCAGTGTTTCTGCACTGAGACTTTCCTGGTCACACTGATATCTGAGTTTTCTGAGATGCTCGCCATTCTCTTCAACTATCCTTTACATGGCCATGTCACAGAGCTTGGAGGTGATACATATTTTGGACACAAATCCCTGAGCCCATTCTGGAGAGTGGCCAGAATTCAGGAAGAAAACAACAACTTAGAAAGATAGCAGGTGTTGCACATCGATAAGACAAGCTGCAGTCCATTCATATATTGGGCAGGATGAATTATAGGGAAGATTTATACTAGACAGGACACATCCATTAATGCATTCTCTTTTGTAATGTCTACAACAACGGACACAGTGGGATACACATAAACAGAAACACTCGCCTTGTCAAATGACTTACTAGAAACTGTCTGCTCCAAACCAAACAAACCGCCTTTTCGATCTATTCTCAGAACATGAGACAATACAACAAACCCACACCCACTCCCACAAAGGCACCTCCTTCCCCCAAGTAGGTCTGTGACTATCCAGAGTGTCCTCTGACTGGTGGGCCATACTATGTTCCCCCAAAATGGCCTGTCTTCTCTCAGATCTTGTTTCCTTGACCAACTCTGTGAAGATGTCAGGAAAAAGTGGTTAGCCACTACCTGTTTTCTCAGGAAAGGTCCATCTTCAGAGCTCTCCTGGCATTTGGCCATCCTCACATCATTAGGTACCAAGAAAACTGACTATGTCCTTGGTAAATCCAAACAAGTGAGCCCACTGGGCCTGGGACTGGGACTGCCTCTGGGTGCCTGGCTTCTTGGATACCAAGTTCAGAGAGTTCCATCACCAAGGAAATGAGGTATGTCACATTCTTTGGAACTGAATGAGGTCACTGCCTTGGCAACCACTTTGTCCTAACAGTTGCTTCCAAGGGTTACATAAGATGGAGGTTTCCCCTACTTCCTGTGACACTTTCATAAGGTAGAATGTATATCAACCATTGGCACCCGGGAACAGCTCTCCACTCAGGCCTGGATTGTTCCACCTTGTCTACAATAAGAAGAGAGAGGCAGATTCAGACACATCCCTTCATCCTGACCAGGTTGTTTGCCATGGAAGTTGACTTTTGCTCTCTCAGGTGCTTCATACCTGCCTACAACTTCTCCAGGTATCATTTGTGCATGGACATTTGAGGTTCTCATCTGGTGGAAGATCCCCAACTTTCCTGTATTGTAAGAACCCCTCTGTCCCTGCTCTTCTGTAAAATGATTGAGGGAACAGTGTATACTTGGGGTTAAAAACAGGTTTGATTTGGTGACGAATGATTCTGTGCGATGAATAATGGCATTGGGAACCTGCAATATTTACAAGAATATAGAGGTGAAATATAAGTATGAAAACAGAAATCTAGGTATGCTTTGAAGCCCAGAAGGGTTTTGCCCTTGATTGGGATACTTAGCTTTGAATTATGTTCTGCAAAGATGTCTCAGATAATTTGATATACAATGGCATAGGACTTTGTACATTGGATGATTGAATTTAGAAGAGAACATCCAGTCAAAAAGGGATATTCAGTAGGATTAGGAAGATAGTCGGTAGGATTAGGAAGACGAGTGAGTATAGGATTTGGACCAAAAGTTCTTTAGCAATAGACTTTTGGTTATAGAGTGAATGTAAATGTCAGCACATATGAAGAGTCAGAAACTATGTTGAACTGGGGAAAATATGTAGAAAAGCAGATATCAATGGAAACATTATGAAAGCAGGCAAAGTATAAAGTGAGGGATAGAATTAGACATTTTCAACAGGGTTGAGTTTCAATATATAAATTAGGAAAAAACAAATATGTAGTCACCAATAGGAGTGACAATTGACAGCATTAGGAAACCTGGACATGGATGTTTTTAGAAATCCATGTTCACTTTCCATTTAGGCTTTGGTACAATCATAAGTGTGACCTTTCCATTTTTTGTCCAGAATATTACTGTGATAATGAGGTGACATGAGTATTTCTTTCACCATTTCTGGGAGCAATATATTGAAGATGTAAAATTAGAATTGGGGGTACAAATAGGTGTACCCTGTTTCTATGAAAATAGAGAAAAACCACGAATAGACCATACTGTGAATAAATAATATAACTTTCTTGAACTTTAAATAATGAATTGAACTGATATCTGAAAAATAAAAGGAAATTGTATATTGATATACAATCATTCATTCCAACCAGTTATATATCTAATGGAAATATTAGTGTTTTGGTTTATCATGAAGAGTGTGTGAGTTTTGCTTCAAAATGATTATGGAAATTCAAAATTATGTGTTTGGAAAGAAGTCTGATGAAAAGACCAGTCAAGAAACCCTGACAATACATGTGTTCTGAAGCAAGAAGTGATTAATGTTGAAACAAATGCCTATTAATTTGTGAACTTGTGGATGAAATGTATATCCTATGATATGCAAAAACTGAAGAAACAATAATGTACCAATGTCGAATACAAATGAATGACAAATTACATATCATGTCCCATAGGAGTCTTCTTGCATTGATGTTAGACTGGGTCAGTTACTGTAGAGTAATTAGGATTTGTATGCACCATTCACTGAAGTTAGGTTTCAGTACTATGAAACAAATATGTATTTCAGGTGGATGAATATTTCTGATTATAATCTTGTGAAAAGTTGATTATAAATCCACATACATGTACATGAATGAATTTAGAGAGTATATATTAGACACATTTTTTCATATTTTGAAAAATTTGGAGAGTATATATATCTATGTCTATACACACACACAGACACACACACACACAGACACACACACACACACACAGACACACACACACACACAAAATTCACAGACATAAAAAGTACCAATATAAATGCCAATCGAAATTCATCAGTAAATATATATCATCCACAGATGCCAAAATATTTATTTTACTGAACATGAGTTTATGCATAATTTTGTTCTACTAGGACGTTCTCCTATAGGTTGAATTTTCATTTCCAACAGCATTTATGAGGAGTGAACCCTTCTCACAATTTGTATCTGCCAAGACAGCCACCTCACAAAAATGTATGTGTGATACCTGGTAGGATTCTATATATGCATATAAATATACATGTGTGAATAGGCTACAGAAAAAGGAAACAAGAATTCACATATTTGTTAAGTTTAAAAAGAGATGGAGAATATTTCAATTAAAATTTGACAAGATTTATAACTCCTACCTTATATAATGCAAATGTCAAGTCCAACTATACAACATGTCTCCTCTGAAGTGCTTGTATTTCTATTGTGTTGGGTTAAATTTCCCCATTATATTAGGATGAATAGTCTGAGTCTACTAGGTAAGTTTTAGTGTCCGGGATTCAGTACTTCAAATGGAAAATTGGAAAATGAATCCAATGTGTATGTAAATATATGCTGCACAAATATCCTCGCGCTCTTATCCAGAACAATGCCTTGACATTACCTTCACCCCAAGTAAGACACAATTAGAGGAGAAGAGTTACAAAATCAGTGAATACATATCTGGAATGGAAAATGCTCAGGAGTTCACAACCTTGGAGGTGGTAGAGGAGTTTCCAAAAGTAAGGGACAGGGTAAACACTCCACAAACATGAAGCTCTGCTGCCCTAAAAACTTTTTGAGAAACTGCCTCTGAGCTTCCGCACTTGAAATATATGTTGTTTTCATGAGATTTGGCTTCCTTTGTAGTGAGACCATCAAAGCTGGGTCTGCATCTATGTGACCTGGAGGACATGGTTTCTTATTTTCCAATGAACAAGATGAAGCAGTGCTGAATCCTCTCTTTTTAGGTAAATTAAGGTCACTAGAGACTAAGTGTCTCCCCGTCTCCCCGTGTGGACTGTGAAGCCATTTGGTCCTCCTCCACTTTTTGTGGTGTTTAGGCTGCTGCACTGTGAGTTTGGTATTTGTTTCATGAAATACTAGCAGCTAAACTGGGACACAGTGCTGGAGGGAGTTCTGTCACGTGTGGTGGGTCAGGGTCTGCAAGAGAATGCACCAACTAGGCTTCTATCTCTCACAGCTTGCCCCATTGCCCCCTTGTCCATATCAACCTGATTCTTCATTTTCCTCTTAAAACTCTCCATATAACAAGATGCCTTTACATATAAGTGTCTGCTGGCAGCACCATGTCAGTTACAAGCCATTTGGAATCCAATGGTAGATCCACATGGCCCTACCACGGATGTTTTATCAAACACCTCCCCACCACTGCTCTAGACCCATACTCAGCAGGCTCCAACTTACTGGCATCTCTGTTCTACACCATTTTCATGAAACTCAGTAAATCAAGGCACTGTCTGGAATACTCATGATCAGCAATAGGACATCCAATGTTTCTCCAGTGCCACCTGGTCATAGGAATTTCAAAAATTTCATGGTATTTATCTAGCCATTTTTCAAGCATGAAGTTGGAGGCACTGTGGGCTTCAATTCATTCAGCAAACATTAAATGGTGAGGAAGCTCATTTCAATGAAATCTCTGGAGAAATCTCACAGGCAAGGCTTCCCAAAGAATGGACAAAAGGTCACATTAGGCCAGGCCCATTGAGGTCTACAATGTGAGGTGCATGTGTGTTTTGACTCTCAACTATGGATGCCATTTCTTTAAGAAAAAATCATGTGATGTCCTTGCTGAGATTCCCAGGCCTCTGTGGAAATCTACCCGGGGCCTAGGTCTCAGTTTCCAAGAGCGACTTTCATGCGTGGCCTCTTAAAATCCCAACAAAATTCATAGCAATGCTTCTCTGAGTTCAGTTCCAAAACCCAGTGTTTAAGGGGAATCACACCAGAGTTCAAGCCCACGTGGAACCAGTCATTTTTTCCAATGCCACACAAATGACCAACATTAAAACCCAAACACTCCCACATGGCCCTCACCTTATTCCATATAGTCAATCATCTTAACATCTGGCTGGAGGTTTCCATGAGGGGTGCAGCCCAAGACAGTGTCCAAAATCAGCTCGTTTGCCCCTCATTTGCCTAAAGTCAGGGTAGCCTGGACACCGTTGCTGTGAACCAGGAGTGAACAAATAAGCCTGCCGTTAATACTTCTATGTTTCTCCAATTTGAGGGCTACTGATTTTAGGTATCGATTCTTTAGGTGATTTAGAGTCATGCGAAAACACAAGCACCTCTGCAGGGCTTTGAAGAACTCATTTGACTCACAGAATCCCTATTCTCATTTGTTGGAGTGCAGGAACCTAACAGAGGAAGGCAAGAGTCTTCATCCACAATGAATGATATTTTTTGCCATTTTGGTTTTGGAAGCTCACATGGGATCATTCTTAAGATCCATCAGGTGCTGAGAATCTAAGTCACAGCCACACACAGACAAGGAGGCTGATAAAGACACATCCCTTTCCAAAGCAATTAAGCAAAGAACCACAGGTGAGGCCCATTCATTTCAATTTGAAAACTGTTTTCTTCAGGCTTCACAAAGGGGTTGCCTGAGGCAAAGACCTTCCTGACATTCAGTGCAACACAACAATAAGTAAGCAAATAGCCCAAAGCAGTGTTTCTGCACTAAGACTTTCCTGGTCACACTGATATCTGAGTTTTCTGAGATGCTCGCCATTCTCTTCAACTATCCTTTACATGGCCATGTCACAGAGCTTGGAGGTGGTACATATTTTGGACACAAATCCCTGAGCCCATTCTGGAGAGTGGCCAGAATTCAGGAAGAAAACAACAACTTAGAAAGATAGCAGATGTTGCACATCGATAAGACAAGCTGCAGTCCATTCATATATTGGGCAGGATGAATTATAGGGAAGATTTATACTAGACAGGACACATCCATTAATGCATTCTCTTTTCTAATGTCTACAACAAAGGACACAGTGGGATACACATAAACAGAAACACTCGCCTTGTCAAATGACTTACTAGAAACTGTCTGCTCCAAACCAAACAAACCGCCTTTTCGATCTATTCTCAGAACATGAGACAAAACAACAAACCCACACCCACTCCCACAAAGGCACCTCCTTCCCCCAAGTAGGTCTGTGACTATCCGGAGTGTCCTCTTACTGGTGGGCCATACTATGTTCCCCCGAAATGGCCTGTCTTCTCTCAGATCTTGTTTCCTTGACCAACTCTGTGAAGATGTCAGGAAAAAGTGCTTAGCCACTACCTGTTTTCTCAGGAAAGGTCCATCTTCAGAGCTCTCCTGGCATTTGGCCCTCCTCACATCATTAGGTACCAAGAAAACTGACTCTGTCCTTGGTAAATCCAAACAAGTGAGCCCACTGGGCCTGGGACTGGGACTGCCTCTGGGTGCCTGGCTTCTTGGATACCAAGTTCAGAGAGTTCCATCACCAAGGAAATGAGGTATGTCACATTCTTTGGAACTGAATGAGGTCACTGCCTTGGCAACCACTTTGTCCTAACAGTTGCTTCCAAGGGTTACATAAGATGGAGGTTTCCCCTACTTCCTGTGACACTTTCATAAGGTAGAATGTATATCAACCATTGGCACCCGGGAACAGCTCTCCACTCAGGCCTGGATTGTTCCACCTTGTCTACAATAAGAAGAGATAGGCAGATTCAGACACATCCCTTCATCCTGACCAGGTTGTTTGCCATGGAAGATGGCTTTTGCTCTCTCAGGAGCTTCATACCTGCCTACAACTTCTCCAGGTATCATTTGTGCATGGACATTTGAGGTTCTCATCTGTTGGAAGATCCCCAACTTTCCTGTATTGTAAGAACCCCTCTGTCCCTGCTCTTCTGTAAAATGATTGAGGGAACAGTGTATACTTGGGGTTAAAAACAGGTTTGATTTGGTGACGAAAGATTCTGTGCGATGAATAATGGGATTGGGAACCTGCAATATTTACAAGAATATAGAGGTGAAATATAAGTATGAAAAAAGAAATCTAGGTATGCTTTGAAGCCCAGAAGGGTTTTGCCCTTGATTGGGATACTTAGCTTTGAATTATGTTCTGCAAAGATGTCTCAGATAATTTGATATACAATGGCATAGGAACTTGTACATTGGATGATTGAATTTAGAAGAGAACATCCAGTCAAAAAGGGATATTCAGTAGGATTAGGAAGATAGTCGGTAGGTTTAGGAAGACGAGTGAGTATAGGATTTGGACCAAAAGTACTTTAGCAATAGACTTTTGGTTATAGAGTGAATGTAAATGTCAGCACATATGAAGAGTCAGACACTTTGTTGAACTGGGGAAAATATGTAGAAAAGCAGATATCAATGGAAACATTACGAAATCAGGCAAAGTATAAAGTGAGGGATAGAATTAGACATTTTCAACAGGGTTGAGTTTCAATATATAAATTAGGAAAAAACAAATATGTAGTCACAAATAGGAGTGACAATTGACAGCATTAGGCAACCTGTACATGGATGTTTTTAGAAATCCATGTTCACTTTCCATTTAGGCTTTGGTACAATCATAAGTGTGACCTTTCCATTTTTTGTCCAGAATATTACTGTGATAATGAGGTGACATGAGTATTTCTTTCACCATTTCTGGGAGCAATATATTGAAGATGTCAAATGAGAATCGGGGGTACAAATAGGTGTACCCTGTTTCTATGAACATAGAGAAAAACCACGAATAGACCATACTTGAATAAATAATATAACTTTTTTGAACTTTAAATAATGAATTGAACTGATATCTGAAAAATAAAAGGAAATTGTATATTGATATACAATCATTCATTCCAACCAGTTATATATCTAATGGAAATATTAGTGTTTTGGTTTATCATGAAGAGTGTGTGAGTTTTGCTTCAAAATGATTATGGAAATTCAAAATAATGTGTTTGGAAAGAAGTCTCATGAAAAGACCAGTCAAGAAACCCTGACAATACATGTGTTCTGAAGCAAGAAGTGATTAATGTTGAAACAAATGCCTATTAATTTGTGAACTTGTGGATGAAATGTATATCCTATGATGTGCAAAAACTGAAGAAACCATAATGCACCAGTGTCGAATACAAATGAATGACAAATTACATATCATGTCCCATAGGAGTCTACTTGCATTGATGTTAGACTGGGTCAGATACTGTAGAATAATTAGGATTTGTATGCACCCTTCACTGAAGTTAGTAGTCAGTACTAGGAAACAAATATGTATTTCAGGTGGATGAATATTTCTGATTATAATCTTGTGAAAAGTTGATTATAAATCAACATACATGAACATGAATGAATTTAGAGAGTGTATACTAGACACATATATTTCATATTTGGAAAACTTTGGAGAGTATATCTATATCTATATCTATACACACACACACACACACACACACACAACTCTCACAGACATTAAAAAGTACCAATATAAATGCCAGTCGAAATTCATCAGTAAATATATATCATCCACAGATGCAAAAATATTTATGTTACTGAACATGAGTTTATGTATAATGTTGTTCTTCTAGGACGCTCTCTTATAGGTTGAATTTTCATTTCCAACAGCATTTAGGAGGAGTGAACACTTCTCACAATTTGTATCTGCCAAGACATCCACCTTACAAAAATGTACGTGTGATACCTGGTAGGATTCTATATATGCATATAAATATACATGTGTGAATAGGCTACAGAAATTGGAAACAAGTATTCACATATTTGTTAAGTTTAAAAACACATGGAGAATATTTCAATTAAAATTTGACTAGATGTATAACTCCTACCTTATATAATGCAAATGTCAAGTCCAACTATAGAACATGTCTCCTCTGAAGTGCTTGTATTTCTATTGTGTTGGGTTAATTTTCCCCATTATATTAGGATGAATAGTCTGAGTCTACTAGGTATGGGTTAGTGTCAGGGATTCAGTACTTCGAATGAAAAATTGGAAAATGAATCCAATGTGTATGTAAATATATGCTGCACACATATCCTCCCGCTCTCATCCAAAACAATGCCTTGACATTACCTTCACCCCAAGTAAGACACAATTAGAGGAGAAGAGTTACACAATCAGTGAATACATATCTGGAATGGAAAATGCTCAGGAGTTCACAACCTTGGAGGTGGTTTAGGAGTTTCCTAAAGTAAGGGACATGGTAAACACTCCACAAACATGTAACTCTGCTGGCCTAAAAACTGTTTGAGAAACTGCCTCTGAGCTTCCGCACTTGAAATATATGTTGTTTTCATGAGATTTGGCTTCCTTTGTAGTGAGACCATCAAAGCTGGGTCTGCATCTATGTGACCTGGAGGACATGGTTTCTTATTTTCCAATGAACAAGATGAAGCAGTGCTGAATCCTCTCTTTATAGGTAAACTGAGGCCACTGGGGACTAAGTGTCTCCCCGTCTCCCCGCGTGGACTGTGAAGCCATTTGGTCCTCCTCCACTTTTTGTGGTTTTTAGGCTGCTGCACTGTGAGTTTGGTATTTGTTTCACGAAATACTAGCAGCTAAACTGGGACACAGTGCTGGAGGGAGTTCTGTCACGTGTGGTGGGTCAGGGTCTGCAAGAGAATGCACCAACTAGGCTTCTATCTCTCACAGCTTGCCCCATTGCCCCCTTGTCCATATCAACCTGGATTCTTAATTTTCCTCTTAAAACTCTCCATATAACAAGATGCCTTTACATATAAGGGTCTCCTGGCAGCACCATGTCAGTTACAAGCCATTTGGAATCCAATGGTAGATCCACATGGCCCTACCACGGATGTTTTATCAAACACCTCCCCAGCACTGCTCTAGACCCACTACTCAGCAGGCTCCAACTTACTGGCATCTCTGTTCTACACCATTTTCATGAACCTCAGTAAATCAAGGCACTGTCTGGTATACTCATGATCAGCAATAGGACATCCAATGTTTCTCCAGTGCCACCTGGTCATAGGAATTTCAAAAATTTCATGGTATTTATCTAGCCATTTTTCAAGATTGAAGTTGGAGGCACTGTGGGTTTCAATTCATTCAGCAAACATTAAATAGTGAGGAGGCTCATTTCAATGAAATCTCTGGAGAAATCTCACAGGCAAGGCTTCCCAAAGAATGGACAAAAGGTCATATTAGGCCAGGCCCATTGAGGTCTACAATTTGAGGAGCATGTGTGTTTTGACTCTCAACTATGGCTGCCATTTCTTTAAGAATAAAATCATGTGATATCCTTGCTGAGATTCCCAGGCCTCTGTGGAAATCTACCCGGGGCCTAGGTCTCAGTTACCAAGAGCGACTTTCATGCGTGACCTCTTAAAATCCCAACAAAATTCATAGCAATGCTTCCTTGACTTTCAGTTCCAAAACCCAGTGTTTAAGGGGAATCACACCAGAGTTCAAGCCCACGTGGAACCAGTCATTTTTTCCAATGCCACACAAATGACCAACATTAAAACCAAAACACTCCCACATGGCCCTCACCTTATTCCATATAGTCAATCATCTTAAACTCTGGCTGGAGGTTTCCAAGAGGGGTGCAGCCAAAGACAGTGTCCAAAATCAGCTCGTTTGCCCTCATTTGCCTAAAGTCAGGGTAGCCTGGACACCGTTGCTGTGAACCAGGAGTGAACAAATAAGCCTGCCGTTAATACTTCTGTGTTTCTCCAATTTGAGGCCTACTGATTGTAGGTATGGATTCTTTAGGTGATTTAGAGTCATGCAAAAACACAAGCACCTCTGCAGGGCTTTAAGAACTCATTTGATCCAAAGAATCCCTATTCTCATTTGTTGGAGTGCAGGAACCTAACAGAGGAAGGCAAGAGACTTCATCCACAATGAATGATATTTTTTTTGCCATTTTGGTTTTGAAAGCTAACATGGGATCATTCTTAAGATCCATCAGGTGCTGAGAATCTAAGTCACAGCCACACACAGGTCCAAGAGGCTGATAAAGACACATCCCTTTCCAAAGCAATTAAACAAAGAGCCACAGGTGAGGCCCATTCATTTCCATTTGAAAACTGTTTTTTCAAGCTTCACAAAGGGGTGGCCTGAGTCAAAGACCTTCCTGACATTCAGTGCAACAAAACAATAAGTAAGCAAAAGGCCCAAAGCAGGGTTTCTGCACTGAGACTTTCCTTGTCACACTGATATCTGAGTTTTCTGAGATGCTCGCCATTCTCTTCAGCTATCCAGTACATGGCCATGTCACAGAGCTTGGAGGTGGTACATATTTTGGACACAAATCCCTGAGCCTATTCTGGAGAGTGGCCAGAATTCAGGAAGAAAACAACAACTTAGAAAGATAGCAGGTGTTGCACATCGATAAGACAAGGTGCAGTCCATTCATATGTTGGGCAGGATAAATTATGGGAAGATTTATACTAGACAGGACACATCCATTAATGCATTCTCTTTTCTAATATCTACAACAACGGATACAGTGGGATACACATAAACAGAAACACTCGCCTTGTCAAATGACTTACTAGAAACTGTCTGCTCCAAACCAAACAAACCGCCTTTTTGATCTATTCTCAGAACATGAGACAAAACAACAAACACACACCCACTCCCACAAAGGCACCTCCTTCCCCCAAGTAGGTCTGTGACTATCCGGAGTGTCCTCTGACTGGTGGGCCATACTATGTTCCCCCGAAATGGCCTGTCTTCTCTCAGATCTTGTTTCCTTGACCAACTCTGTGAAGATGTCAGGAAAAAGTGGTTAGCCACTACCTGTTTTCTCAGGAAAGGTCCATCTTCAGAGCTCTCCTGGCATTTGGCCATCCTCACATCATTAGGTACCAAGAAAACTGACTCTGTCCTTGGTAAATCCAAACAAGTGAGCCCACTGGGACTGGGACTGGGACTGCCTCTGGGTGCCTGGCTTCTTGGATACCAAGTTCAGAGAGTTCCATCACCAAGGAAATGAGGTATGTCACATTCTTTGGAACTGAATGAGGTCACTGCCTTGGCAACCACTTTGTCCTAACAGTTGCTTCCAAGGGTTACATAAGATGGAGGTTTCCCCTACTTCCTGTGACACTTTCATAAGGTAGAATGTATATCAACCATTGGCACCCGGGAACAGCTCTCCACTCAGGCCTGGATTGTTCCACCTTGTCTACAATAAGAAGAGAGAGGCAGATTCAGACACATCCCTTCATCCTGACCAGGTTGTTTGCCATGGAAGATGACTTTTGCTCTCTCAGGAGCTTCATACCTGCCTACAACTTCTCCATGTATCATTTGTGCATGGACATTTGAGGTTCTCATCTGGTGGAAGATCCCCAACTTTCCTGTATTGTAAGAACCCCTCTGTTTCTGCTCTTCTGTAAAATGTTTGAGGGAACAGTGTATATTGGGGTTAAAAACAGGTTTGATTTGGTGATGAATGATTCTGTGCGATGAATAATGGGATTGGGAACCTACAACATTTACAAGAATATAGAGGTGAAATATAAGTTTGAAAAAAGAAATCTAGGTATGCTTTGAAGCCCAGAGGGTTTTGCCCTTGATTGGGATACTTAGCTTTGAATTATGTTCTGCAAAGATGTCTCAGATAATTTGATATACAATGGCATAGGACCTTGTACATTGGATGATTGAATTTAGAAGAGAACATCCAGTCAAAAAGGGATATTCAGTAGGATTAGGAAGATAGTCGGTAGGTTTAGGAAGACGAGTGAGTATAGGATTTGGACCAAAAGTTCTTTAGCAATAGACTTTTGGTTATAGAGTGAATGTAAATGTCAGCACATATGAAGAGTCAGACACTATGTTGAACTGGGGAAAATATGTAGAAAAGCAGATATCAATGGAAACATTACGAAATCAGGCAAAGTATAAAGTGAGGGATAGAATTAGACATTTTCAACAGGGTTGAGTTTCAATATATAAATTAGGAAAAAACAAATATGTAGTCACCAATAGGAGTGACAATTGACAGCATTAGGCAACCTGGACATGGATGTTTTTAGAAATCCATGTTCACTTCCCATTTAGGCTTTGGTACAATCATAAGTGTGACCTTTCCATTTTTTGTCCAGAATATTGCTGTGATAATGAGGTGACATGAGTATTTCTTTCACCATTTCTGGGAGCAATATATTGAAGATGTAAAATTAGAATCGGGGTTGCAAAGAGGTGTACCCTGTTTCTATGAACATAGAGAAAAACCACAAATAGACCATACTGTGAATAAATAATATAACTTTTTTGAACTTTAAATAATGAATTGAACTGATATCTGAAAAATAAAAGGAAATTGTATATTGATATACAATCATTCATTCCAACCAGTTATATATCTAATGGAATATTAGTGTTTTGTTTTATCATGAAGAGTGTGTGAGTTTTGCTTCAAAATGATTATGGAAATTCAAAATAATGTGTTTGGAAAGAAGTCTCATGAAAAGACAAGTCAAGAAACCCTGACAATACATGTGTTCTGAAGCAAGAAGTGATTAATGTTGAAACAAATGCCTATTAATTTGTGAACTTGTGGATGAAATGTATATCCTATGATGTGCAAAAACTGAAGAAACAATAATGTACCAGTGTCGAATACAAATGAATGACAAATTACATATCATGTCCCATAGGAGTCTACTTGCATTGATGTTAGACTGGGTCAGATACTGTAGAATAATTAGGATTTGTATGCACCCTTCACTGAAGTTAGTAGTCAGTACTAGGAAACAAATATGTATTTCAGGTGGATGAATATTTCTGATTATAATCTTGTGAAAAGTTGATTATAAATCCACATACATGAACATGAATGAATTTATAGAGTGTGTACTAGACACATATATTTCATATTTGGAAAACTTCGGAGAGTATATCTATATCTATATCTATACACACACACACACACACACACACACACAACACTCACAGACATTAAAAAGTACCAATATAAATGCCAATCAAAATTCATCAGTAAATATATATCATCCACAGATGCAAAAATATTTATGTTACTGAACATGAGTTTATGTATAATGTTGTTCTTCTAGGACGCTCTCTTATAGGTTGAATTTTCATTTCCAACAGCATTTAGGAGGAGTGAACACTTCTCACAATTTGTATCTGCCAAGACGTCCACCTTACAAAAATGTACGTGTGATACCTGGTATTATTCTATATATGCATATAAATATACATGTGTGAATAGGCTACAGAAATTGGAAACAAGTATTCACATATTTGTTAAGTTTAAAAACACATGGAGAATATTTCAATTAAAATTTGACTAGATGTATAACTCCTACCTTATATAATGCAAATGTCAAGTCCAACTATAGAACATGTCTCCTCTGAAGAGCTTGTATTTCTATTGTGTTTGGTTAATTTTCCCCATTATATTAGGATGAATAGTCTGAGTCTACTAGGTATGGGTTAGTGTCAGGGATTCAGTACTTCGAATGAAAAATTGGAAAATGAATCCAATGTGTATGTAAATATATGCTGGACAAATATCCTCCCGCTCTCATCCAAAACAATGCCTTGACATTACCTTCACCCCAAGTAAGACACAATTAGAGGAGAAGATTTACAAAATCAGTGAATACATATCTGGAATGGAAAATGCTCAGGAGTTCACAAGCTTGGAGGTGGTTTAGGAGTTTCCAAAAGTAAGGGACATGGTAAACACTCCACAAACATGGAGCTCTGCTGGCCTAAAAACTTTTTGAGAAACTGCCTCTGAGCTTCCGCACTTGAAATATATGTTGTTTTCATGAGATTTGGCTTCCTTTGTAGTGAGACCATCAAAGCTGGGTCTGCATCTATGTGACCTGGAGGACATGGTTTCTTATTTTCCAATGAACAAGATGAAGCAGTGCTGAATCCTCTCTTTATAGGTAAACTGAGGCCACCTTGGACGAAGTGTTTCCCCGTCTCCCCGCGTGGACTGTGAAGCCATTTGGTCCTCCTCCACTTTTTGTGGTGTTTAGGCTGCTGCACTGTGAGTTTGGTATTTGTTTCACGAAATACTAGGAGCTAACCGGGGACACAGTGCTGGAGGGAGTTCTGTCACGTGTGGTGGGTCAGGGTCTGCAAGAGAATGCACCAACTAGGCTTCTATCTCTCACAGCTTGCCCCATTGCCCCCTTGTCCATATCAACCTGATTCTTAATTTTCCTCTTAAAACTCTCCATATAACAAGATGCCTTTACATATAAGGGTCTGCTGGCAGCACCATGTCAGTTACAAGCCATTTGGAATCCAATGGTAGATGCACATGGTCCTACCACGGATGTTTTATCAAACGCCTCCCCACCACTGCTCTAGACCCACTACTCAGCAGGCTCCAAATTACTGGCATCTCTGTTCTACACCATTTTCATGAAACTCAGTAAATCAAGGCACTGTCTGGTATACTCATGATCAGCAACAGGACATCCAAGGTTTCTCCAGTGCCACCTGGTCATAGGAATTTCAAAAATTTTATGGTATTTATTTAGCCATTTTTCAAGCATGAAGTTGGAGGCACTGTGGGTATCAATTCATTAGGCAAACATTAAATGGTGAGGACGCTCATTTCAATGAAATATCTGGAGAACTGTCACAGGCAAGGCTTCCCAAAGAATGGACAAAACGTCACATTAGGCCAGGCCCATTGAGGTCAACAATGTGAGGTCCATGTGTGTTTTGACTCTCAATTATGGCTGCCATTTCTTTAAGAATAAAATCATGTGATATCCTTGCTGATATTCCCAGGCCTCAGTGGAAATCTACCCGGGGCCTAGGTCTCAGTTTTCAAGAGCGACTTTCATGCGTGGCCTCTTAAAATCCCGACAAAATTCATGGCAATGCTTCTCTGAGTTCAGTTCCAAAACCCAGTGTCTAAGGGGAATCACACCAGAGTTCAAGCCCACGTGGACCCAGTCATTTTTTCCAATGCCACACAAATGACCAACATTAAAACCAAAACACTCCCACATGGCCCTCACATTTTTCCATATAGTCAATCATCTTAACCTCTGGCTGGAGGTTTCCATGAGGGGTGCAGCCCAAGACAGTGTCCAAAATCAGCTCGTTTGCCCCTCATTTGCCTAAAGTCAGGGTAGCCTGGACACCGTTGCTGTGAACCAGGATTGAACAAATAAGCCTGCCATTAATACTTCTATGTTTCTCCAATTTGATCGCTACTGATTTTAGGTATCGATTCTTTAGGTGATTTAGAGTCATGCGAAAACACAAGCACCTCTGCAGGGCTTTGAAGAACTCATTTGACTCACAGAATCCCTATTCATATTTGTTGGAGTGCAGGAACCTAACAGAGGAAGGCAAGAGTCTTCATCCACAATGAATGATATTTTTTGCCATTTAGTTTTGGAAGCTCACATGGGATCATTCTTAAGATCCATCAGGTGCTGAGAATCTAAGTCACAGCCACACACAGGTCCAAGAGGCTGATAAAGACACATCCCTTTCCAAAGCAATTAAGCAAAGAGCCACAGGTGAGGCCCATTCATTTCCATTTGAAAACTGTTTTCTTCAGGCTTCACAAAGGGGTGGCCTGATGCAAAGACCTTCCTGACATTCAGTGCAACACAACAATAAGTAAGCAAAAAGCCCAAGGCAGTGTTTCTGCACTGAGACTTTACTGGTCACACTGATATCTGAGTTTTCTGAGATGCTCGCCATTCTCTTCAACTATCCTTTACATGGCCATGTCACAGAGCTTGGAGGTGGTACATATTTTGGACACAAATCCCTGAGCCCATTCTGGAGAGTGGCCAGAATTCAGGAAGAAAACAACAACTTAGAAAGATAGCAGGTGTTGCACATCGATAAGACAAGCTGCAGTCCATTCATATATTGGGCAGGATGAATTATAGGGAAGATTTATACTAGACAGGACACATCCATTAATGCATTCTCTTTTCTAATGTCTACAACAACGGACACAGTGGGATACACATAAACAGAAACACTCGCCTTGTCAAATGACTTACTAGAAACTGTCTGCTCCAAACCAAACAAACCGCCTTTTCGGTCTATTCTCAGAACATGAGACAAAACAACAAACCCACACCCACTCCCACAAAGGCACCTCCTTCCCCCAAGTAGGTCTGTGACTATCCGGAGTGTCCTCTGACTGGTGGGCCATACTATGTTCCCCCAAAATGGCCTGTCTTCTCTCAGATCTTGTTTCCTTGACCAACTCTGTGAAGAAGTCAGGAAAAAGTGGTTAGCCACTACCTGTTTTCTCAGGAAAGGTCCATCTTCAGAGCTCTCCTGGCATTTGGCCATCCTCACATCATTAGGTACCAAGAAAACTGACTCTGCCCTTGGTAAATCCAAACAAGTGAGCCCACTGGGCCTGGGACTGGGACTGCCTCTGCGTGCCTGGCTTCTTGGATACCAAGTTCAGAGAGTTCCATCACCAAGGAAATGAGGTATGTCACATTCTTTGGAACTGAATGAGGTCACTGCCTTGGCAACCACTTTGTCCTAACAGTTGCTTCCAAGGGTTACATAAGATGGAGGTTTCCCCTACTTCCTGTGACACTTTCATAAGGTAGAATGTATATCAACCATTGGCACCCGGGAACAGCTCTCCACTCAGGCCTGGATTGTTCCACCTTGTCTACAATAAGAAGAGAGAGGCAGATTCAGACACATCCCTTCATCCTGACCAGGTTGTTTGCCATGGAAGATGACTTTTGCTCTCTCAGGAGCTTCATACCTGCCTACAACTTCTCCATGTATCATTTGTGCATGGACATTTGAGGTTCTCATCTGGTGGAAGATCCCCAACTTTCCTGTATTGTAAGAACCCCTCTGTCCCTGCTCTTCTGTAAAATGTTTGAGGGAACAGTGTATACCTGGGGTTAAAAACAGGTTTGATTTGGTGATGAATGATTCTGTGCGATGAATAATGGGATTGGGAACCTGCAATATTTACAAGAATATAGAGTTGAAATATAAGTAGGAAAACAGAAATCTAGGTATGATTTGAAGCCCAGAGGGTTTTGCCCTTGATTGGGATACTTAGCTTTGAATTATGTTCCGCAAAGATGTCTCAGATAATTTGATATACAATGGCATAGGACCTTGTACATTGGATGATTGAATTTAGAAGAGAACATCCAGTCAAAAAGGGATATTCAGTAGGATTAGGAAGATATTCGGTAGGTTTAGGAAGACGAGTGAGTATAGGATTTGGACCAAAAGTTCTTTAGCAATAGACTTTTGGTTATAGAGTGAATGTAAATGTCAGCACATATGAAGAGTCAGACACTATGTTGAACTGGGGAAAATATGTAGAAAAGCAGATATCAATGGAAACATTACGAAAGCAGGCAAAGTATAAAGTGAGGGATAGAATTAGACATTTTCAACAGGGTTGAGTTTCAATATATAAATTAGGAAAAAACAAATATGTAGTCACCAATAGGATTGACAATTGACAGCATTAGCCAACATGGACATGGATGTTTTTGAAATCCATGTTCACTTTCCATTTAGGCTTTGGTACAATCATAAGTGTGACCTTTCCATTTTTTGTCCAGAATATTGCTGTGATAATGAGGTGACATGAGTATTTCTTTCACCATTTCTGGGAGCAATGTATTGAAGATGTAAAATTAGAATCGGGGGTACAAATAGGTGTACCCTGTTTCTATGAACATAGAGAAAAACCACGAATAGACCATACTGTGAATAAATAATATAACTTTTTTGAACTTTAAATAATGAATTGAACTGATATCTGAAAAATAAAAGGAAATTGTATATTGATATACAATCATTCATTCCAACCAGTTATATATCTAATGGAAATATTAGTGTTTTGGTTTATCATGAAGAGTGTGTGAGTTTTGCTTTAAAATGATTATGGAAATTCAAAATAATGTGTTTGGAAAGAAGTCTCATGAAAAGACCAGTCAAGAAACCCTGACAATATATGTGTTCTGATGCAAGAAGTGATTAATGTTGAAACAAATGCCTATTAATTTGTGAACTTGTGGATGAAATGTATATCCTATGATGTGCAAAAACTGAAGAAACAATAATGTACCAGTGTCGAATACAAATGAATGACAAATTACATATCATGTCCCATAGGAGTCTACTTGCATTGATGTTAGACTGGGTCAGATACTGTAGAATAATTAGGATTTGTATGCACCCTTCACTGAAGTTAGTAGTCAGTACTAGGAAACAAATATGTATTTCAGGTGGATGAATATTTCTGATTATAATCTTGTGAAAAGTTGATTATAAATCCACATACATGAACCTGAATGAATTTAGAGAGTGTATACTAGACACATATATTTCATATTTGGAAAACTTTGGAGAGTATATCTATATCTATATCTATACACACACACACACACAGACACACACACACACAACACTCACAGACATTAAAAAGTACCAATATAAATGCCAATCGAAATTCATCAGTAAATATATATCATCCACAGATGCTTCTTCCAGACCCAGTCTCCTCTCCAAACACTCCTCCCTTAACACCTGTTAGTCTAGTCTATTATAATACCCCAGAGGAAAAAGGGACTCTTGCCGCAAAATGGGAAGGCCCCTATCCTGTCATTCTCTTTACCCTTACCTCCGCCAAACTCTCCTTACCAGACAACTGTCTCACTCCCTGGATTCACATGTCTAGGTTGAAGCCACATCACCAGGAGGCCCCACCTGCTGAAGACAGGGCCACCCCAGAGGAACTCCAAGAATCACCTACTGAACCTCCCCTTTACTCCTGCTCTCCACACCCATCTCACCCATTTTAGTTGTGGCTCACACGGTTTTCCTTGCAGCCCAATTCCTCTTAAAGAAGGCACAATGAGCTCTCCCAACACCCTAGTCTTCTCTAACTGCTTGTTTTTTGTGCTCTGCTTATTTTCTGTGCTCTGTCAGGACTGGTCTTTACCCTCCTCACCTACCATGCATTTATTCACTTTTCGGGAACGATACTCAGAACATGGCATGCAGAAGGTCTGCGCAGTGGATGCAACTACTTGCTTCATCCACAACTGCACCTCTATTTCCCTAAAATTGTCACCTTCAAGGACCTTCGTCCCTGGTAGCTGGAACTGGCCTTTCATTTGCTTCCTTTTTGATCAAACAAAAGACTATTGTCATTGGTGGCCTGAGATATATAATGGGTGCCCCTATTGGTCATGCATGTTCCATGATGAACGTGGTAGCTATTCTTACCACTCATTTGGTTACCCTGAAGGGTGGACTTCTAGTTACATAAAGTGGCATAAAGGCTCTTCATCCAGTAACAATGGATGGTATACTTTAGATAAACCTGACCCCAAGGCCAAACGATGGGGCTATGTTGAGTTTGCTGTCTATGCTCGGACAACCTCAGTCAGACCCACAGGGTGGATGACTATTGGCCGCACCCTGATTACGCAACCTAAGGCAACCATCCAGGTAGTCGAACACATTAAGGACTCAGAATCAAAACTTTGAGATCATATCCATAGCTCATCCAAAGAGGATTCAGAGCCTTCAACCCTCTCAGGTCCCCCTCCCACATGGCTCAATTTGCTACACCAAACTTTTTGATTATTAAACTCCACCCCTCTTTCTGTGCCTACTTCTCAGTGCTTTCTCTGTGCTTCACTTAGTCGTCCACTTCTAGCAGCAGTCCCATTAGCGGCAGGAAATATTCCAGCAAAACCCCACAATTTCTCTAAAAAGGACAACCCCTACATGTGACACGTATCCCACTGTGGGAAAGTTATTCCACCAATACTTTATTTCCTTTCATCTGTTTCCACCTGCCAATAATGAATCCTTTACCCATTTGTTCCTTGAGCTACAGCACCCCATAGAGCCCTGTGTTTATGCAACCTGGACATTTCCTCTGGTGTAATGGTTCTTTAAGTACCTCAACCATCAATGTCTCTGGCGCCTGTTTCTTGGTTACTGTAGTTCCTCAGCTATCTTTGTATACTCCCACCGAATTCTGACAGTTGGCCCTACCTTCCCGCACCCGTAGGGTAGTCTTTCTGCCGGTTCTGGTAGGCCTCATTTTAACAACCTCAGTGACAGGTCTCGGACTCTCTGGTGGAGCTATAGTTCATGCTCTATGGGATCCAATGACCTTCAACAAAAACTGCAGGAAACACTCAATACCATGGCTGAGTCTCTGGGTTCCTTGCAGCGGCAGGTTACTTCATTGGCACAAGTGGCTTTACAGAACCAAAGGGCAATTGATCTTCTCACTGCAGAAAAAGGGGTTACATGCCTATTCCTCAGAGAGGAATTTTGCTATTATGTTAATGAATCTGGGCTAATAAAACAAATGTTGTTAAATTGCAGGAATTATCGACCCAATTGCTCAAACCTACCTCCTCCAATCCCATAACGGGGTTCTTCCAATCCTATCTTGCCATGTACTTACTACATATCTTGGATCCCCTTATTTGGATGCTCCTTTTTTGTGCTCTCTTGCCCTGCATAATGAAGTGCCTTCAAACCCAACTGCATAAAATTCCTAATCAAACTTTCAACCAGCTTTTGCTTAGTCACTACCAGCCTCTGATGACCGATGAATCCCCAACATCTCCAAGAGAACAGTTCACTCAGTGATGAAGCTCACTACCAGGCACGATGGAATGCAACGGGTATTAGACAGCGGGAGACAACGAGCTCGGAGAACCTCTTAATCTGCCATCCTGGATTCATAGTCTTTACCACCTTCTAAGCTTTCTCATGGTTCTTGGCCTCTTCTATGTCAGTCCCCCCACATGGAACTTCTGCCAAAAATTGACATTTGCTTTAATTTTTATCTTCATTCTGTTTTTATTCGCTCTGATCTTCTTCAGGTGCTGGCGACACCATGTCCAGGCAACGCTTCCAGTATTTCCTTGAGTCTCTGTTACAGGACCAGTGGCTGATACCAACAATCTCTTCCATCCAGGACTGGTTCCATGCCATCGACATCTTTGGCTTCAGGGAACATTCATTGACTTCACCCCTATGAAAATAGCTGTCTATAGCCACTGGGTTTTATTTCTGGCTGCCATGATATCCCCATACCTGCCCCCTGAGCATTCCTCCACTTCTCTTTCTAGGCCCCACACCACCCCCACACAGCAGGAAGCAGCCAGATCTGACAAACGACACCCCACTTCCTAAGAAAACAAAAAGGGTGGAATGTTGGGAAAAGAATAAATGGCAGCCATACCCCAGAGAAAAACCCCAACATGGCACCTAAGGACTTCTTCTTCCTACCTTCTTCATTTCTGCAGTGGCGCAAAAAGTTCCCGCCCTTGTGAACTCTCCCGCCAGCGCCAATTTCAAATCTCGCTTGTGGGGAACCTTAGCCCCAATGAGAACTAATTCCTGGGCTCTGGAGCTGATATTTGAAAGAACTTGTCAATAAACGGGTTGCTGCCATTTATCTAAGCCATACCATCTCCCCCTTAGTTCTATATAAGCACACAGCTTTTAGCAATAAATTTGGAATTCTCCCGGTGAAGTGTCATTGCGTGGGGAATTATTTCACTCATGTTCAGCAACAGGATATCCAAAGGTTCTCCAGTGCCACCTGGTAATGGGAATTTCAGAAATTTGATAGTATTTATTTAACCATTTTTGAAGGATGAAGTTGGAGTCACTGTGCGTTTCAATTAATGCAGGAACCATTATGTGGTGAGGAAGCTCATTTAAATGAAATCTCTGGAGAAATCTCACAGGCAAGGCTTCCCAAAAAGTGGCCAAAAGGTCACATGAAGCCAGGATCATTGAGGTCTACAATATGAGTTCCATTTGTGTTTAGACTCTCAATTATGGCTGCCAAGTCTTTCAAAATAAAATCATGTGATATCCTGGCTGAGATTCTCACTGCACTGTGGAAAGACACCCTGGCCCTCGATCTCAGTTTTCAAGGGCGCATCTCATGCGTGGCCTCCTAAAATCCCAACACATTTCATGGCAATACTTCTTTGAGGTAAATTCCAGAACTCAGTCTCTAAGAGGAATCATGCCAGAATTCAAGCCCAGGTGGATCCAGTTATCTCTTCCAACCGCCAAACAAATGACCACAATTAAAACCAAACACTCCCACATGGCCCTCATCTTCTTCCATATAGACACTTATCATAACCTCTGGCTGGAGTTTTTCATGAGGGGTGCAGCCCAAGACAGTGTCAAAAATAAGCTCCCTTGCCCCTCATTTGCCTAAAGTCAAGGTGGCCTGGACACCCATCCGGTGAACCAGGAGTGATCAGATAGGCCAGCTGTTAATACTGCTCTGCATCTCCAATTTGAGGCCTACTGACTGTCAGGTATAGATTCTTTATATGATTTGGAGCCATGAGAAAACCCAAAAACCTATGGGTTAGCCTCTGCAGGGCTGTGCATAACTCATTTGAACCAAAGGATCCGTATTCTCACTTGATGGTGGTCAGGAACCTTACAAATGAATGCGAGAGACTTCATTCACAATAATTGCTCTTTTGGCCATTTTGGTTTTGGATGCACACATGGGATCTCTCTTTACATCCATCAGGTGCTGAGAATCTAAGCCACAACCTCACACAGGGCCAAGAGGCTGATTCAGACACATCCCTTTCCAAAGCAATTAAGCAAAGAGCCACAGGTGATGCCTATTCATTTCCATTTGAAAACTGTTTTCTTCAGGCTTCACAAAGGGGTGGCCTGAGGCAAAGACCTTCCTGACATTCAGGAAAACAGAACAATTGATAAGCAAAAGGCCGAAAGCATGGTTTCTCCACTGAGACTTTCTTGGTCACACTGATATCTGAGTTTTCTGAGATGCTTGCCATTCCCTTCAGCTATCCAGGACATGGCAATGTCACAGAGCTTGGAGGTGGTACATATTTTGGACACAAAACCATGAGACTATTCTGGAGAGTGGTGAGAATTCTGGAAGAAACAGGAACTTAGGAAGGTAGCAGGTGTTGCCCATGGATAAGGCAAGCTGCAGTCCATTCATAAATTGGGCAGGATGAATGCCGGGAATCTTTCTACTATACAGGACATATGAATTGTTGCATTTTATTTTCTAATGTCTACAACCATGGACACAGTGGGATACACAGAAATAGAAACACTTGCCTTGTCCAACGACTTACTAGAAGAAGACCACTCCAAATCAAACAAACCGTCTTTCCTACCTATTCTCAGATCATGAGACAAAACCACAAAATCACACCCACCCCACAAAGACACCTCCTTCCCCCATGTAACTCTGTGACTATCCGGAGTTTCCTCTGAGTGGTGGGCCATACTATGTTCCCCCAAAATGGCCTGTCCTATCTCAGATCTGGTCTCCTTGGCCAACTCTGTGAAGTTGTCAGGAGCCTGCGGTGAACCACTACCTACTTTCTCAGGAAAGGCCCCTATTCAGAGCTCTCCTGGTATTTGGCCATCCTCACATATGTTGGTACCAAGAAAGACTGACACTCTCCTTGGTAAATTCAAACAAGTGAGCCTACTGGGTCTGGGACTGGACTGGCTCCGGGTGCCTGGCTTCCTGGATCCCAAGTTAAGAGAGTTCCATCACCAAGGAAGTGAGGTAGATCACTTCTTCAGGAACTGAATGAGGTCATTGCCTTGACAACCACTTTGTCCTAACAGTTGCTTTCAAGAGTCCCATGAGATGGAGGCTGCCCCTACTTCCTGTGACACTTTCACAAGTTAGAATGGTATATAAACCATGGGCACCCGGGAACAGCTCTCCACCTAGGACTGGTTTGGTCCATCTTCTCTACATTAAAAAGAGAGAGGCTGATTCATACACATCCCTTCATGCTGACAAGGTTGTTTGCCATAGAAGATGACTTTTCTCTCTCAGGTCTTTCGTAGCTGCCTACATCTTCTAAAAGGGATCATTTCTGCATGGACCTTTGATGTTCTCAACAGGTGGAACATGCCCTACATTCCTGTATTTTAAGAGCAACCCTGTCCCTGCTGTTCTGTAAAGTTCGATTGAGAGAACAGTGTATGGTTTGGGTTAGTAACATGTTCAATTTGGGGTTAGGAATCCTTCTGCATGACGAATAATGGTATTGGGAAACTATGATATTTACAAGAATATATAGGTGAAATATAAGTATAAAAACAGAAATCTAGGGAAGATATGAAGTCCAGAAGGGCATTGGGCCCTTAATTGGTACACTTAGCTTTGAATTATTTTCTGCAAAAATGTCTCAGATAAATCTATATACAATGGCATAGGAGCTTGTACCTTGGATGATTGAATGTCGAATAGAACACCCACTCAAAAAGGGATTGTCGGTAGGATTAGAAAGATAGTCAGTAGGTTTACAAAGAAGAGTGAGAATAGGATTTAGACCAAAAGTTCTTAAGCAATAGGGTTTCAGGTAGACAGTGAATGTAAATGTCAGCACAAGTGAAGAGTCAGTCACAATGATGAACAGGGGAAAATATGTAGGAAAATAGATATAAATAGAGACATTACTAAATCAGGCAAAGTATAAAGTGAGTGATAGGATTAGACATGTTCAACAGGCTTGAGGTTGAATATATAATCTTAGGAAGAAACAAAAATGTAGTCACCAATAAGATTGACATTTGAGAGCATTAGGCCACCTGGACATGGAAGGTTTTAGTAATCCATGCTCACTTTCCATTTAGGCTTTGGTACAACCTTAAGGGTGACCTTTGATTTTTTTGTCCAGAATATTACTGTGATAAAATGTATATATAGATCAGGTGACATGAGTATTTCTTCCACCATTTTTTGAGGAATATTTTGAAAACGTATAAATTAGTATTGAGGGTAAAAATAGGTGTACCCTGTGACTATGAATATAGAGATAATGCATGAATAGACAATACAGTTAATAAATAATATAACTGGTTCCACTTTAAATAATGTATTGAATTGATATCTGAAAATACATAAGAAATCATATATTGATATATAATCATTCATAACAACTAGTTATACGTCTAATTGTAATCCTAGGGTTATGGTTTATCATGAAGAGTGTGTGAGTTTTGCTTCAAAAGTGATTATGGAAATCAAAAATAATGTGTTTGGAAAGAAGTCTCATGAAAAGACCAGTTTGAAACATGGCGGAACACGTGTTTTCTGAAGCAGAAAGTGAATGAAAGTGAAATAAATGCCTATAAATTTGTGAACTTGTGGATGAAATATATATCCAATAATGTGCATAAACTGAAGAAATAGTAATGTACTAGTTTTGAATAAAAATGAACTTCAAAATACTTATCATGTCCCATAGGAATCTACTTGCATTGATGTGAAAATGGATCAGTTACTGTAGAAATATTAGGATTTATATGGACCATTCACTGAAGTTAGTTTTCAATACTAGGAAAAAAATACGTATATCAGGTGAATGAATATTTCTGAGAATAATCTTGTGAAAAGTTGATTATAAATCCATATACATAATCATGAATGAATTTAGGGAGTGTATAATAAGACACATATATTAAATATTTTGAAATATCTGGAGAGAATATATATATATATATATATATATATATATATATATATATATATCCACACACAGATTTTAAAAATTAGCAATATATATGCCAATCGAATTACACCGTGAAATATGTATCATCCACAGATCCAAAAATATTCATTTTACTGGTTATGGATTTATGTATAACTTTTTTCAACTAGGAAGCTCACCCATAGGTTGAATTTTCAGGTCAAACAGCGTTTAAGAGGAGTGATCTCTTCTCACACTTTGTATCTACCAAGTCATGTAACTCAAAAGAATGTACGTGTGATACCAGGTAGGATTCTATATGTGCATATAAAAATACATGTGCTGAATAGAATACAGAGAAAGGGAGACAGGAATTCACATATTTGTTAACTTTAAAAGCACATGGAAAACTATTTCAACAAAAAATTGACTAGATTTATAACTCCTACCCTATATAATGCAAAAGGCAAGTCCAAGTATACAACATGCCTCCTCTGAACTGCTTGTATTTCTATTCTGTTTCCGTTATTTTTCTCCATCATATTAGGATTAGTATTCAGAATCTAGCAGAGCATGTGTTAGTGTCAGGGATTCAGTATTTCAAATGTAAAATAGAAAAATGAATCCAATGTGTATGCAAATATGTGCTAAACAAAATCTTCCCACTCTCATCCAGAACAATTCCTTGATATTTTTTTCGCCCAAAGTAAGACACAATTAGAGGAGAAGAGTAATAAAATCTGTGAATAATATGCTCAGGAGTTTACAACCTTGGAAGTGGTAGAGGAGTTTCCCTAGTATGGGACAGGGTAAACACTCCATAAACATGGAGCTCTGCTGGCCTAAATACTTCTTGAGAAACTGCCTCTGAGTTTGGGCACTTGAAATATATGTTGTTGTCAGGAGCTTTAGCTTCTTTTTAGTGAGACTATCAAAGCTGTGTCTGCATCTATGTGACCTGGAGGACATGGTTTCTTATTTTCCAATGAACATGAGGCAGCAGTGCTGAATTCTCTCTTTGTAAGTAAACTGTGGCCACTGGGGGCTAAGGGTATTCCCATGTGGACTGGGAAGCCATTTGGTCATCCTCCACTTTTCGTGGTGTTTCTTGCTGCTGCACTGGGACTTTGGCATTTGCTTCATGAAATAAAAGAAGTTCAACTGGGACACAGTTCTGGAGGCAATTCTTTCATGTGTGGTTGGTCAGGGTCTGCAGGAGAATGCACCAACCAGGTTTCTATCCCACATAGCTTGGCCCCATGTCCATAGTAACCTGATTCTAAACATTGCCCGGAAACATCTCCATATAACCAGAAGCCTTTACATGGAAGGGTTTGCTGGCTTCACCATGTAAGTCACAAGCCATTTGGGATCCAATGGCAGATCCACATGGCCCCACCACAAATTTTTTATCACACACCTGCCTACCACTGCTCTAGGCCCACTACTCAGCAGGTTCCAACATATTGGCATCTCTGTTCTACACCATTTTCATGAAACCCACTCAATCAAGGCACTGTCTTGCATATTTACGATCAGCAACAGGACATCCAAAGTTTCTCCAGTGCCACCTGGTCATGGGAATTTCAAAAATTTCATGGTATTTATCTAGGCATTTTTCAAGGATGACGTTGCAGGCACTGTGGGTTTCAATTCATTCAGGAACCTTTAAATGGTGAGGAAGCTCATTTCAATGAATGCTCTGTAGAACTCTCACAGGCAAGGCTTCCCAAAGAGTGGCCAAAATGTCACATGAAGCCAGGCCTCTTGAGGTCTACAATGTGACGTCCATGGGTGTTGTGACTCTCAACAATGGCTGGCAAGTCTTTCAGAATTAAATCATGTGATCTTCTGGCTGAGATACCCAGGGCTCTGTGGAAAGCCACCCTGGGCCTAGATCTCAGTTTCCAAGGGTGATTCTCATGGGTGGACTCCTAAAATCCCAACAAAATTCATGGCAATACTTCTCTGAATTCAGTCTCTAAGGGGAATCACACCAGAGTTCAAGCCCTGGTGGTCCCAGTCATGTCTTCCAACCGGACACAAATGACCAAAATTAAAACCAAAACCCTCCCATATGGCCCTCATCTTCTTCCATATAGACACTAATCACAACCTCTGGCTGAAGGTTTCCATGAGTGGCGGAGTCCAAGAGAGTGTCCAAAATAACTCCCTTGCCCCTCATTGGCGTAAATTCAGGGTGGTCTGGACACCCTTCATGTGAAACAGGAGTGATCAAATATGCTAGACGTTAATACTTCTATGCTTCTCCAATTTGTGGAAAACTGACTGTCAGGTATATATTTTTACGTGATTTGCAGTCATGAGAAAACACAAGCTCCTCTGCAGGTCTTTGAAGAACCCATTTGACCCAAAGGATCCCTATTCTCACTTGATGGAGTTCAAGAACTTTAAAGAGGAAGGGGACAGACTTCATCCACAAGGACTGCTTTTTGGCCATTTTGGTTTTGGATGCACACATGGGATCTCTCTTTACATCCACCACGTGCTGAGTATCTAAGCCACAACCTCACACAGGGCCAAGAGGCTGATTCAGACACATCCCTTTTCAAAGCAATTAAGCAAAGAGCCACAGGTGATGCCTATTCATTTCCATTTGAAAACTGTTTTCTTCAGGCTTCACAAAGGGGTGGCATGAGGCAAAGACCTTCCTGACATTCAGGGCAACAGAACATTAGGTTAGCAAACGGCCCAAAGCAGTGTTTCTCCACTGAGACTTTCCTGGTCACACTGATATCTGAATTTTCTGAGACGCTCGCCATTCCCTTCAGCTATCCAGTACATGGCCATGTCACAGAGCTTGGAGGTGGTACATAACTTGGTCACAAAATCATGAGCCTATTCTGGAGAGTGGCCAGAATTCAGGAAGAAAACAGGAACTTAGGAAGATAGCAGGTGTTACCCATCCATAAGGCAAGCCGCATTCCTTTCATACATTGGGCAGAAAGAATTCTGGTAAGCTTTCTACTAGCCTGGACACATCCTTTGATGCATTCTCTTTTCTAATGTCTACAACCATGGACACAGTGGGATACACAGACATAAAAACACTCGCCTTGTCAAATCACTTGTTAGAAATCGTCCACTCCAAACCAAACAAACTGCCTTTCCTACCTATTCTCAGAACATGAGACAAAATCACAAACACACACTCACACCCACAAATTCACCTCCTTTCCCAAAGTAGGTCTCTGACTATCGGGTGTGACCTCTGACTGGTGGGCCGTACTATGTTCCCATCAAATGGCCTGTTCTGTCTCAGATCTGGTTTCCTTGGCCAACTCTGTGAAGTTGTCAGGAGACAACGGTGAGCCACTTCCTGCTTACTCAGGAAAGGCCACTCTTCAGAGCTTTCCTTTCATTTGGCCATCCTCACATCAGTAGATACCAAGAAAGACTGACTCTGTCTTTGGTAAATCAAAAGAAGTGAGACCACTGGGACTGGGCCTGGGACTAGATTTGTGTGCCTGGATGCCTGGATCCCACGTTCAGAGAGTTCCATCACCAAGAATGTGAGGTGAGGTCACTTCCTTCAGGAACTGAATGAGGTCAATGCCTTGGCAAGCACGTTGTCCTAACATTTGCTTCCAAAGGTCCCATGAAATGGAGGCTGTCCCTAATTCCTTTGACACTTTCACAAGTTAGAATGGTATATCAAACATTGGTAACCAGGAACAGCTCTCCACAGAGGCCTCGTTTGGTCCTTCTTCTCTACATAAAGAAGAGAGAGGCTGATTCAGACACATCCCTTCATGCTGACCAGGTTGTTTGCAATGAAAGATGACTTTTGCTCTCTCAGTTCCTTCATAGGTGCCTACAACTTCTCTAGGGATCATTTGCGCATAGACCTTTGAGTTTCTCAGCAGTTGGAAGATCCCCTACATTCCTGTATTTTAAGACCAACTCTGTCCTTGCTCTTCTCTAAAGTTAGATTGAGGGAACAGTGTATGGTTACGGTTAATAACAGGTTTGATTTGGAATAGAAATCATTCTGCTGGATGAATAATGGTATTGGGAACCTGCGATATTTTCAAGAATATATAGGTAAAATATATGAATCTGAAAACAAAAATCTAGGTAAGATTTGAAGCCCAGAAGGGCATTGGGCTTTTGATTGGGTATTAAGCATAGGACCTTGTAACTTGGATGATTGATTTTCAAAGAGAAGTTCCAGTCAAAATGGATAGTCAGTAGTATTAGGAAGATAGTCGGTATGTTTATAAAGGCGAGTGAGTATAGGATTTGGACCAAAAGTTCTTTAGCTATAGGGTTTCGGGTATTGAGTGAATGTAAATGTCAGCACATGTGAAGAATTAATCACAATGATGAACTGGGGAAAATATGTAGGAATGCAGATATCAATAGAGACTTTAGGAAATCTGGCAAAGTATAGTCGGTAGTGAAATGTTAATAAAATAGATTCTTGTCACTTCCTGTTTTACTGTATGCTTAATAAAACACTGTTGAAATCTTGAGAAGTGATTTCTAATCTTTTTCCCAGAATGTGCTGTCCCCAACTGCCAAACTTCAGAATGTACTCCCTCACCCAGTTGCACGCAAACTGCTCACCCGCCCAGGCCCATCAATAAATTTTCCTCCCTGCCCTCTTCAAGGAAAGTATATAAGCTCTGCTTAAGCTGTTCTCAGGGTTCTCTGCTCTATTCAAATGAGCTCTGAGCCCCAGCATGCTGGACCCCCAATAAACCCTTTGTTTTTGCATGAGAGAGTCTCTTGGTGGTCTCTTCCCCCAATGCTCTTCCGATATTTATATATGGAGGTTCCACCGAAATCCAGCAGTGGTGAACGAGAGACCCCAATGGGCTACTTTCAGGGTAAGTAAGGCACCTCTTTCTGGTTTCAGGTTTCAGGTTAGGGCTTGGCAAAATGGCTGTCGATGAAGTGTGTGAGCTCTCTTTGATGGTGGCTGGCAGACGTGTCACAGAGCCACAAGCCAAGTCCCTGGGGGACGCCACAGAGGACTCGGGAATCAAGGAATAATAGTCTCCTCGACTCAGTGATACTTTGTTTCAGATTCGGTATTGCCAGCCCATCGGGTTTTGCCACCTGCTCAGTCTTGGTCTCAGTGTTGGACGTCCATTGCCTGTCTTTATTGTTTTCTCTTGTCTGTGTCCTGTGTCGTTGCTTTTACTGTTTGTGTATCTTTCATTATGGGACAGATCACTTCAATGCCTCTGTCCCTGACCCTTGATCTATGGACCAAAGTCCGCTTAAGGGCTCAGAATGTTTCTTTTTTAGTAAAACGCTGGACCTGGCAGACTCTGTGTGCCACAGAATGGCCCACCTTTGGATTCGGATGGCCCCTAGAAGGATCTTTCTACTTCCCACTAATTTAAAAAGACAGAGATATTGTCTTACAGCCAGGGCCACATAGCCATACTGATAAACAGGAATATACCTTAACTTGGCAGGACCTCTGCAAATCTCCTCCTCCGTGGGTGAAGCCTTTCCTTGCTGTGTCCCCGTTCCTACTCCTTCCCCCACGATCTCTCAACCCCTCTGCTCCTCCTCCTCCTCCACCCTCTGTTCTCCCTGAGTCACAAGATTTGACTCTACTGGACTCTCGTCCCCCTCCTTATCTTCTACCCTTGTCCCACAACCCCCAACACCCTCTAAGTGATTCTCCAGCTGCTGACTCAGCCTCTCCGCAATTGGAGGACGCTAAGCCAGCCCAGGGCCCTCCAGATAACTCCCCTGCGTCACACACAGCCCCTCCTCCCCTGGAGGAAGCTGGAGTTTCTAAAGGAACTCGCCGGTGGCAAATGATTGAAAACCCTGGAACTCCCGTGTTGCTTCCCTCCATCCCTAAGGACCAATGATTGACGATGGCCATAGGGAAAAAATGCAAGCCTACCAGTATTGGCCTTCTCCTCTTCAGACCTATATAAATGGAAAAATAACAATCCCCCTTTTACCGAGGACCCAACCTGGCTCTCAGGTCTGGTGAAGTCATTGATGTTTTCACACCAACCTACTTGAGATGACTGCCAACAACTCCTAGGGACTCTCTTCTTGACAGAGGAACAAAAGAGAATCCTCCTGGATGCTAGAAAAAAGTATCCTCGGACCAAATGCGTGACCGACAAAACTTCCCAATATATTCAAAGCCGGCTTTCTCTTGAAACGTCCCAACTGGGACCCCAACACCTTTGAAGGTAGGGAGCATCTGTCCACTTATCGCCGGGCTCTAATAGTGGGTATCTTAGTGGCCGCTAGGTGACCAACTAATTTGGCCAAGGTAAGAGAGATTATTTAAGGGCCTGATGAATCTCCCTCTATGTTCTTAGAGATAATTATGTAGGCATATAAGAGACATACTCCTTTCGATCCTCAGGCAGAGGATCAAAAGGCATCTGTCACAATGGCCTTTATTGGGAAAGCTGCCCTGGATATTAAAAGAAAGTTACAATGCTTAGATGGATTACAAGATATGACTTTGAGGGATTTATTCAGAGAACCCGAGAAGGTATACTTTAAGAGAGAAACTGAGGAAGAGAAGGGAGCTGAGTGAGGATAAAAGAAACAAAAGACAGACTAAGGCATTGACTAAGGTCCTGGTCACAACAACAAATAGGCCAGAAATTAAGAAACAGAGAGACAGGAAGGGATACCTGGGCACACACTAGAGGCCACCCCTGGCCTGAGATCAATGTGCCTACTCTAAAGAAAAAGGACACTGGGCCAAAGAGTGCCCTAGAAAGAGACAGCCATGCCAGCCAGATATTCTGACTCTGGAGGAATACTAAGAAAGTCCGGGCTCAGATCCTCTCCCTGACCTCAAGGTAACTTTTGAAGTGGAGGGGAACACAATAAACTTTGAAGTAGATGCAGGGTGAATATACTCAGCCCGTAAGGCCCATTGGGCCCTCTACCGAATAAAAGGTCTCTAATTCAAGAGTCTAACAGAAGTAAATATCGGGCTTTGACAACTACGAGGACCATGGACCAGGGAAAAGGAAAAATCCATCACTCCTTCCTAGTAATCCCAGAATGCCTGGCCCCATTGATGGGCAGAGTTCTGCTCACCAAGCTCTGGGCCAAAATAACTTTTAACCCTGAAGGCCCTCAAGTGGAATTTTTTAATTCTTCAGTAACTACTCCTATAATCATGGCTCTAACTATGTCAGTAGCAAATGTTCATCAACTCACTCACCTTTGTTCAAAGAAACTGCATTCATTCGTGAAGGATCAAGAACACAGTTTTCCACTAACCTACTCACAGCAAAAGGAAATAACTGAATGGGTAACAAAAGCCTGTCAGGTCCATTAATTGGTTAAAGCTTACACTTCCAAGCTTCCTGCAGGAAAGCACCTATGAGGAACCAGACGAGGACAATTCTGGGAAGTGGACTTTACTGAAATTAAGCCAGTAAGGTATGGACTTAAATAACTCCTAGTCTTTGAACATACATTTTCAGGATGTATTGAAGCCTTCCCCACACACACACACAAAAAGAAATAAAAAAGAAGAAAAAAGAAACATTGCAAATGGTTGTAAAGAAGATCCTGGAAGATATTTATTCTCCCCTTGACGACCAGTAGTCTTAACCCTAATCAGCCCCTTAAGCTGCGATGGCTGATCACAAATCCTACTGGACACGAAGTATGGCCTATCTCGAATACAGCCCCCTTACGAACCTGGTGGCCATCTCTCCACCCAGTCATTTGTCAGCTGGCTATATGTCTTTCCTATTGGGATATCCCTGATTAACAGGATCCCACTAAAATTCCATTAAATCCCTTCCGTACCATAGATAATGGAAACAAACATTATAGATGTAGGGACACGTGAGCCAGATGCAGGTTGGCTAGCCTAGATTACTATGTTTGCCCGGCAGACTATCAAAGCCACAAACAGTCACGGCTGTGGGGGGGGGAGAGCAGACTTCTATTGTAAGTCATGGGGATGTGAGCATACAGGGACTGTCAGATGGAACCCAAACTCCTCATCAAATTCTGTACACAGCATTGGCCATATTACGAATTAGATAACCAAAACCGATGGCCCCCAGAGGGGTCTCTAGATCCTCAAATTCTGTGTGACCTTTTTAACTTCTGCAAGTGCTCAAAAGGGTGAAAGGAGATTCCGCTATGTGGAGGCCTTCTCTCTCCTTTGCTCACATCCTGAACTATGCTTCTCCAATAGATGCTCACCGTCAGCCTTGTGCTCCAGACTCTCCGCTGTCACTCCCACCTCAGCAACTTGATTTCTCCCCTCCAATATCTAGATCAAAAACCCAAATCTCGACTGGTTCTCAGACCATTGCTCCCTTGCTGAGGTCGCAGGTACTGAGGTACCACTCCATTCACTCACTCCTCTCCTCTCCTGTCAGTGCCTGCACCGGGTCCCACCCAGTCCTCTTACCACCTAATGCAAAGCTCAAACCCGCTGAGAAGAATCCTCAGACCCTAATACAAGATGTAATGAAAATGGCCTTTAATGTTGCTTTGTCATCACTGAAAACAGGTTACTAAGAATTTAAAGTCCCTCACAGGCTTTTTGGAATCTCACTCCCGTCTCCCCCTCTGTTCTATCTGTTCTACTGCTCAAGTTTTTGTTGCTATTAAGATCCCAAAGCCCTCTCCCAATATTCTTTTCATCTCTCCTTCCTCATTCTCAGATCCACAGAGCTGCTCTTATCCCTGCCTTCCAAATTGTCCCCCTCTGTACCAGGCCCACAGAAAAGTCTTAACTGACCTTCTCCAGAAGTCTTCACCATGGCTGATTTAGGACTTTCAGCAAAAGAGTCCCTATAAAAGAGTTCACTGTAAATAAACTTCCTATTTTTGTGTTTCCCTGGTCTCCTTGGCAACTGGCTAAAAAATTCAGCACTCCTGATCTAGACACACCCTTACTAGTTTTTCACAAACTGGGCTGTATGGAAACAGCTGGAAGGGGGAAAAAAAGAAAGGGAAGACACCCCCACCCAGGTGTCCTTGAAAAGTTAACTTGCCCAAACTGAGGAAAAAACAAAAACAAAAACTGCTTTTTGTGAAATTCTGCAGACTGTGAACTTCTGAGCCCCTTCCCTTACGTGTTGGGTACAAAATTCTGAAACTACGTAACTTGGGTTTCAGGGGATTAATTGATTACAACAGAAGCAATTCCCTCTGAATCTGGTTGAAACCAAAAAAGACTGTTTCCGTGTCTTTGGTGCTATCTTAGGTGCCTTGCCTTGTCTGTCCCTACAACAGTATAATTCTATATACTAAAACATTGTTTATGTTTTCATGAAATGGTCAACAGATGTGATTAATTGTGAAATGGTGCAGATGTTTCCCAGAGTGCTCTAATATGACGCAGGTTCATTTGAAGATCAAAGAGGGGGACATACAACGCGGTTCCGCTGGGAACATATATCCCTCACCTTAGCCATTCTATTACGAATAGGAGTTGCTGCAGGGTTGGGCACAAGAACCACTGCTCTGGTCCATGGGACACAACAAGTGACCCAATTAGAAGCAGCAATAGATCAAAACTTAAAGATTTTAGAAACCTCCATCACAGCTTTGCAGGAATCTTTAACCTCTCTCTCTGAAGTTGTTTTACAGAAAAGGCGAGGGTTGGACCTCCTTTTCATGACAGAAGGGGGCCTTTGTGCTTCATTGAGGGAAGAATGTTGTTTTTATGTCGACAATACTGGAGTTGTAAAAAAATCTATGAGTAAATTAAAAAGATGCCTTGAAGAGCAACAACGAGAGAGAGAGGCACAAAAAGGGTAGTTTGAGTCTTTTTTTACACAGTCCCCCTGGTTAATTACGTTTTTATCAACCCTGGCCGGTCCAATAATAATCCTCATAGTATTACTAAGTATAAAACCCTGTTTCCTCAATCATGTAATTTCTTTTCTCCAAGCTCAAATTTGGACAAATTAAAATTATGGTAATACCCCACTAGCAGACATAGAATGTGACACCCCACAACAATCACTTTTATGATTAAAAGTAGCCAGAAAAAGAAGTGGGGAATGAAAGGTTAATAAAATATGTACTTGTCACTTCCTGTTTTTCTGTACACTTAACGAAACACTGTTGAAATCTTGAGAACTCTTTGCTAATCTTGTTCCCAGAATGTGCTGTCCCCAATTGCCAAACTGCAGAATCTACCCCCTCACCCGGTTGAATAGAAACCTGAACTGTACTTGGATCATTGAATGTAGAAGAGAACATCCATTCAAAAAGTTATAGTCAGTTGGATTAGAAAGATAGTCGGTAAGTTTAGGAAGAAAAGTGAGTATAGGATTTGGAACAAAAGTTCTTTAGCAATAGGGTTTTGGTTAGAGAGTCAATGTAAATGTCAACACAAGTGAAGAGTCAGTCACAATGATGCACAGGGCAAAATATGTAGGAAAGCAGATATCAATTTTTATTGTAGGTAGTTCAAAACATTACATAGTTCTTGATATATCATATTTCACACTTTGAATCAAGTGGGATATGAGCTCCCATTTTTACCCCATATACAGATTGCAGAATCACATCAGTTGCAGAACCATTGATTTACATATTGCCATTCTGGTGTCTGTTGTATTCTGCTGCCTTTTCTATCCTCTACTATCCCCCTTCCCCCCTCCCCTCCCCTCTTCTCTCTCTACCCCCTCTACTGTAGTTTATTTCTCCCCCTTATATTTTCCTCCTTTCCCCTCACATCCTCTTGTATGTAATTTTGTATACCCCTAAGGGTCTCCTTCCATTTACATGCAATTTCCCTTCTCTCTCCCTTTCCCTCCCACCTCTCATACCTGTTTAATGTTAATCTTCTTCTCATGCTCTTTGTCCCTACTCTGTTCTTAGTTACTCTCCTTATATCAAAGAAGACATTTGCCATTTGTTTTTAAGGGATTGGATAGCTTCACTTAGCATAATCTGCTCTAATGCCATCCATTTCCCTCCAAATTCTATGATTTTGTCATTTCTTAATGCAGAGTAATACTCCATTGTGTATAAATGCCACATTTTTTTTTATCCATTCGTCTATTGAAGGACATCTAGGTTGGTTCCACAGTCTTGCTATTGTGAATTGTGCTGCTATGAACATGGATGTAGCAGTGTCCCTATAGTGTGCTCTTTTTAGGTCTTTAGGGAATAGACCGAGTAGGGGAATAGCTGGATCAAATGGTGGTTCCATTCCTATCTTTCCAAGAAATCTCCATACTGCTTTCCAAATTGGCCGCACCAATTTGCAGTCCCACCAGCAATGTACAAGAGTACTTTTTTCCCCACATCGTCGCCAGCACTTGATGCTGTTTGACTTCCTAATGGCTGCCAATCTTACTGGAGTGAGATGGTATCTTAGGGTGGTTTTGATTTGCATTTCTCTGACTGCTAGAGATGGTGAGCATTTTTTCATATACTTGTTGATTGATTGTATGTCCTCCTCTGAGAAATTTCTGTTCAGGTCCTAGGCCCATTTGTTGATTGGGTTATTCGTTATCTCATTGTCTAATTTTTTTAGTTCTTTGTATATTCTGGATATTATGGCTCTGTCTGAAGTGTGAGGAGTAAAGATTTGTTCCCAGGACGTAGGCTCCCTATTTACCTCTCTTATTGTTTCTTTTGCTGAGAAAAAACTTTTTAGTTTGAGTAAGTCCCATTTGTTGATTCTAGTTATTAACTGTTGTGCTATGGGTGTCCTATTGAGGAATTTGGAGCCCGACCCCACAGTATGTAGATCATAGCCAACTTTTTCTTCTATCAAATGCCATGTCTCTGATTTGATATCAAGTTCCTTGATCCACTTTGAGTTAAATTTTGTGCATGGCGAGAGAAAGGGATTCAGTTTCATTTTGTTGCAAATGGATTTCCAGTTTTCCCAACACCATTTGTTGAAGATGCTATCCTTCTTCCATTGCATGCTTTTAGCCCCTTTATCGAATATAAGATAGTTGTAGTTTTGTGGATTGGCTTCTGTGTCCTCTATTCTGTACCATTGGTCCACCCACCGGTTTTGTTACCAGTACCATGGTGTTTTTGTTACTATTGCTCTGTAGTATAGTTTGAAGTCTGGTATAGCTATCCCGCCTGATTCACACTTCCTGCTTAGCATTGTTTTTGCTATTCTGGGTCTTTTATTTTTCCATATGAATTTCATGATTGCTTTCTCTATTTCTACAAGAAATGCCGTTGGGATTTTGATTGGCATTGGATTAAACCTATAGAGAACTTTTGGTAATATCGCCATTTTGATGTTGTTACTTCTACCTATCCATGAACAAGGTATATTTTTCCATCTTCTAAGATCTTCTTCTATTTCTTTCTTTAGGGTTCTGTAGTTTTCATTGTATAAGTCTTTCACCTCTTTTGTTAGGTTGATTCCCAAGTATTTTACTTTTATTGAGGATATTGTGAATGGGGTGGTTGTCCTCATTTCCATTTCAGAGGATTTGTCGCTGATATACAGGAATGCCTTTGATTTATGCGTGTTGATTTTATAGCATGCCACTTTGCTGAATTCATTTATTAGCTCTAATAGTTTCTTTGTAGACCCTTTTGGGTCTGCTAGGTATCGAATCATGTCATCTGCAAATAGTGATAATTTGAGTTCTTCTTTTCTATTTTTATGCCTTTATTTTCTTTCGTCTGTCTAATTGTTCTGGCCAGTGATTCGAGAACTATGTTGAACAGAAGTGGTGAGAGAGGGCATCCCTGTCTTGTTCCAGATTTTAGAGGGAATGCCTTCAGTTTTTCTCCATTCAGAATGATGCTAGCCTGAGGCTTAGCATAGATTGCTTTTACAATATTGAGGTATGTTCCTGTTATCCCTAGTTTTTCTAGAGTTTTGAATATAAAGGGATGCTCTACTTTGTCGAATGCTTTTTCCGCATCTATCGAGATGATCATATGGTTCTTATTTTTAAGCCTATTGATGTGGTGAATAACATTTATTGATTTCCGTATATTGAACCAACCTTGCATCCCAGGGATAAATCCTACCAGATCATGTTGCACAATTTTTTTGATATGTTTTTGTATCCGGTTCGCCAGAAGTTTATTGAGGATTTTTGCATCTAGGTTCATTAGAGATATTTTTCTGTAGTTTTCTTTCTTTGAAGTGTCTTTGTCTGATTTAGGAATCAGGGTGATGTTGGCCTCATAGAATGAATTTGGAAGTTCTCCCTCTTTTTCTATTTCCTGAAATAGCTTGAAAAGTATTGGTATTAGTTCCTCTTTAAAGGTTTTGTAAAACTCTGCTGTATACCCATCCGGTCCTGGGCTTTTCTTAGTTGGTAGTCTTTTGATGGTATCTTCTATTTCCTCAATTGATATTGGTCTGTTTAGGTTGTCAATATCCTCCTGACTCAATCTGGGCAAATCATATAACTTAAGAAATTTATCGATGCCTTCACTATCTTCTATTTTGTTGGAGTATAAGGATTCAAAATAATTTCTGATAATCTTCTGTATTTCTGAAGTGTCTGTTGTGATATTGCCTTTTTATCCCGTATGCTGGTAATATGAGTTCTCTCTCTTCTTCTCTTCGTTAGCGTGGCTAAGGGTCTGTTGATATTTTTTATTTTTTCAAAGAACCAACTTTTAGTTTTGTCAATTTTTTCTATCGTTTCTTTCGTTTCGATTTCATTAATTTCAGCTCTGATTTTAATTATTTCTTGTCTTCTACTTCTTTTGCTGTTGTTTTTCTCTTCTTTTTCTAGGATTTTGAGTTGAAGTATTAGATCATTTATTTGTTGGTTTTTTCTTTTTTTAAGGAATGAACTCCAAGCAATAAATTTTCCTCTTAGAACTGCTTTCAATGTGTCCCATAGATTCCAATATGTTGTGTCTGTGTTTTCATTTATCTTTAAGAATTTTTTAATTTCCTCCTTGATGTCTTCTATAACCCATTGATCATTCAGTAACCTATTGTTCATTCTCCAAGTGATGCATGATTTTTCCTTACTTCTTTTATCGTTAATTTTCAATTTCATTCCATTATGATCAGATAAGATGCATAGTATTATCTCTACTCCTTTATATTGTCTAAGAGTTGCCCTGTGACATAATATATGATCTATTTTTGAGAAGGATCCATGTGCTGCTGAGAAAAAAAGTGTAACTGCTTGATGTTGGGTGGTATATTCTATATATGTCAATTAATTCTAGGATATTAATTGTGTTATTGAGCTCTATAGTTTCCTTATTCAACTTTTGTTTGGAAGATGTGTCCAGTGGTGAGAGAGGTGTGTTGAAGTCTCCCATGATTATTGTATGGTGGTCTATTAGACTCTTGAACTTGAGAAGTGTTTGTTTGATGAACATAGCTGCACCATTGTTTGGGGCATATATATTTATGATTGTTATGTCTTGTTGGTGTATGGTTCCCTTGAGAAGTATGTAGTGTCCATCTTCATCCCTTTTGATTAACTTTGGCTTGAAATCAATTTTATTTGATATGAATATGGACACTCCTGCTTGTTTCCGAAGTCCATATGAGTGATATGATTTTTCCCAACCTTTCACCTTCAGTCTAAGTATGTCTTTTCCTATCAAATGCGTCTCCTGAAGGCAGCATATTGTTGGGTCTTGTTTTGTGATCCATTCTACTAGCCTGTGTCTCTTAATTGGTGAGTTTAAGCCATTAACATTTAGGGTTATTATTGAGATATGGGTGTTCTTCCAGCCATATTGGTTTATTTATGTTACTAAACATGGTTTGTTTTCCTCTTTGATTATTCCCCCCCCTTTACTGTACTACCTCCCGCTGTTGGTTTTCATTGACATTTTCCATTTCCTCTTCCTGTAATATTTTGCCAAGGATGTTTTGAAGAGATGGTTTTCTAGCTGCAAATTCTTTTAACTTTTGTTTATCATGGAAGGTTTTAATTTCATCTTCCATCCTGAAGCTTAATTTCACGGGATACACAATTCTTGGTTGGAACCCATTTTCTTTTAGAGTATGAAATATGTTATTCCAGGATCTTCTAGCTTTCAGAGTCTGTGTTAAAAGATCAGCTGTTATCCTGATTGGTTTACCCCTAAATGTAATCTGCTTTCTTTCTCTTGTAGCTTTTAAAATTCTCTCCTTATTCTGTATGTTGGGCATCTTCATTATAATGTGTCTAGGTGTGGATCTCTTATGATTTTGCACATTCGGCGTCCTCTAGGCTTCTAGGATTTGGGATTCTGTCTCATTCTTCAAGTCTGGGAAGTTTTCTCGTATTATTTCATTGAATAGATTGCTCATTCCTTTGGTTTGGACCTCAATACCTTCCTGTATCCCAATGACTCTTAAGTTTGGTCTCTTTATGTTATCCCATATTTCTTGAATGTTCTGCTCATGGTTTCTTAACAGCTTTGCTGAGCTGTCTATGTTCTTCTCCAGTTGAAATACTTTGTCTTCATTGTCTGATGTTCTATCTTCTAAGTGTTCTACTCTGCTGGTAGTATTCTCAATTGAGTTTTTAAGTTGGTTTATTGTTTCCTGCATTTCCAGGATTTCTGTTTGTTTGTTTTTTATAACCTCTATCTCCCTGAATAATTGATCTTTTGCTTCTTGGATTTGTTTATGTAATTCATTGTCGAAGTGGTTGAAGTGGTCTTTCATTGTCTGATTTTGCTGTCTAATGTCTTCCTTCAGACTCCAGATCATCTGAAGCATGTATATCCTGAATTCTTTATCTGACATTCCATCTGCTGCAGATATTACCTCTTCTAAAGTTGAATTGACCTGCATTGCTTGTGGTCCTTTTTTTCCTTGTCTTTTCATACTGCTCGCGTTTCTTTCTGCTTGGTGAAACTGTTGTGTTATTGATTTTTCCCCCTATATATTTATATTGCTTTTGTATAGCTGCATCGTCTCCCTTGCAGGCTTTGGCGGTGGTTCTGCCCCTCCTTCAATTGAGGCAATGTGCCTACCACGCCAGGAGGCCGCTGTGCCTGTACTTTCGATGGGCCTGTTCTTTCGGTGGTCACAGGTCCGCCTACCTTGCAGGAGTGAGCAGCGGTTTTGCGCCTCCGCTGGCCACTAGGCCTGTTCTGTCTGTCGGTGCAGGTCTGTCTCCCTAAAAGGCGCTGGTGGCGGCTCTGCCCCTCCCCCAACCGGGGTGATGTATCTGGCGGGCCACTGGGCCTGTTTTGTCGGTGGTCACGGTTCCGCCTACATTGCACGCGCGTGGAGCAGCTGTGTCCCTCTGAGAGTTGCTGAGCCTGACCTGCCGGTGGATGGCAAGTGTGCCTACCTTGCAGGCGCAGGGGTGGCTCTGTCGCTTCGCAGGTCACTGGGCCTGATCTGCTGGTGAGTTGCAGGTCTGTCTAACTTGCAGGTGCCCGGCGGCTCTGCTCCTCCCCCAACCGGGGCGGGGCGATGTGTCTGGCCGGCTGCTGGGCCTGTTCCGTTGGTGGTCACGGTTCAGCCTACCTAGCAGGCACATGGGGCAGCTGTGTCCCTCCGCAGGTTTTTGGGCCTGACCTGCCGGTGGGTCGCAGGTCTGCCTACCTTGTAGGCTCGGGGGGTGACTCTGTCGCTCTGTGGATTGCTGTGCCTGTTCTGCTGGTGGATCGCGGGTCCGCCTACTTTGCAGGCACCCGGCGGCTCTGCCCCTCCCCCAACCGGAGCTATGTGTCTGGCGGTCCACTGGGCCTTTTTTGTCGGTGGTCACGGTTCCGCCTACCCTGCACGCGCGTGGAGCAGCTGTGTCTCTCTGAGAGTTTCTGGGCCTGACCTGTCGGTGGGTGGCAAGTGCGCCTACCTTGCAGGCCCGGGGGTGGCTCTGCCGCTCCGCGGGTTGCTGGGCCTGATATGCTGGTGAGATGCAGGTCTGCCTAACTTGCAGGCGCCCGGCGGCTCTGCCCCTCCCCCAACCGGGGTGGGGCAATGTGTCTGGCCGGCCTCTGAGCCTGTTCTGTTGGTGGTCAGATTTCTGCCTACCTAGCAGGCTCGTGGGGCAGCTGTGCCCCTCTGCAGTTTCTTGGGCCTGACCTGCCGGTGGGTGGCAAGTGCGCCTATCTTGCAGGCCCGGGGGTGGCTCTGCCGCTCCGCAGTTGCTGGGCCTGATCTGCTGGTGAGTCGCAGGTCTGCCTACCTTGCAGGCGCCCGGCTGCTCTGCCCCTCCCCCAACCGGGGCGGGGCGATGTATCTGTCCGGCCTCTGGGCCTGTTCTGTCGGTGGTCAGGGTTCTGCCTACCTAGGAGGCTCGTGGGGCAGCTGTGCCCCTCCGCAGTTTGTTGGGCCTGACCTGCCGGTGGGTGGCAAGTGTGCCTACCTTGCAGGCCCAGGGTTGGCTCTGCCGCTCCGCGGTTGCTGGGCGTGATCTGCTGGTGATTCGCAGGTATGCCTAACTCGCAGGCGCCCGGCGGCTCTGCCCCTCCCCCAACCTGGGCGGGGCGATGTGTCTGTCCGGCCGCTGGGCCTGTTCTGTTGGTGGTCACGGTTCAGCCTACCTAGCAGGCACGTGGGGCAGCTGTGCCCCTCCGCAGGTTTTTGGGCATGACCTGCCGGTAGGTCACAGGTCTGCCTACCTTGTAGGCTCGGGGGGGTGGCTATGCCGCTCTGTGGATTGCTGTGCCTTTTCTGCTGGTGGGTCGCGGGTCCGCCTACCTTGCAGGCGCCCGGCGGCTCTGCCCCTCCCCCAACCGGAGGGATGTGTCTGGCGGTTCACTGGGCCTGTTTTGTCGGTGTTCACAGTTCCGCCTACCTTGCACACGCGTGGAGCAGCTGTTTCATTAGTGCCTGGGCACACTCTTCTTGTTGGCCTCCCTCAGGCCCTAAGTTTGTAGAGCTTGGGGCTGAGAACCCCCAGCCAATTTGCTTACCTTCTGGTAGCCACGCCCCCGTATCTGGTGCAAGAGACCTAAGTTGTCAGCACTGGTGGGAGCGGTAGCCGTGAGTCCCACGCCGAGGCGAGTCGGTGCAAGAGACCTCAGTTGTCAGCCCTGGTGGGAGTGGTAGCTGGGAGTCCCGCGCCGCGCAGCTCCCGCCGGCTCCTGTGCCAGCGCTGCCTCCGGGTTTTCTTGACTACCACGCCGGCAGGTCGCTGGACCTGTTCCGGGCCCGGGCGGCGGCTCTGTTCGGCCCCTCTGGCCTCCACAGTATTCAGCAGGACCCGGACCGAGAAACAGTTTCCGCGGGTTCTTTATCACCGGGCCAAAACAGTTCCCGGAGCCAGAATTCGGCCTCTCCGGACTTGGTGCATGCTCCGACAGGAGCAGGCTCCAATAAGCAGTTTCCGCGGGTTCTATAGCCCTGGGCCAGAGCAGCTCCGGGAGCCGGAACTCCGACACTCCGGGCTCGGTGCGTGTTCTGATAGGAGCAGGCTCCAAGAAGCAGTTTCCGTGGGTTATTTAGCACTAAGTCTGAGCAATTTGTCTGCGAGATGCAGACAATTGTCAGCCTGAAATTACCTGTTCTATAGCTGAAAGAGCTGCAAACAGTCGAAAACAAGGATGGTGACATCAGCTCTCCAAGATGGTGGCCGCTGGCTTCCTCCGTGGTCTGACCGGTGTGGAGAACCAAACTGGACCGTTTCCTTTCCCCGTCTCCAACCCAGAATTCAGCTCCGAGCTCAGCAAATGCCTAGCTGGCAGGAGCCCACAGAATCAGGATCGCTGTATCTCTGCGCCACCAGCCTGTCGTTTCCCAGCGCGCGCCGCAGACTCCAGCCATGGGGTGATCTGCCGAACACCTTTCAAGGTAGGGAGCATCAGTCCACTTATTGCCGGGCTCTAATAGTGGGTATCTTAGTGGCCGCTAGGTGACCTACTAATTTGGCCAAGGTAAGAGAGATTATTTAAGGGCCTGATGAATCTCCCTCTATGTTCCTAGAGATAATTATGTAGGCATATAAGAGACATACTCCTTTCGATCCTCAGGCAGAGGATCAAAAGGCATCTGTCACAATGGCCTTTATTGGGAAAGCTGCCCTGGATATTAAAAGAAAGTTACAATGCTTAGATGGATTACAAGATATGACTTTGAGGGATTTAGTCAGAGAACCCGAGAAAGTATACTTTAAGAGAGAAACTGAGGAAGAGAAGGGAGCTGAGTGAGGATAAAAGAAACAAAAGACAGACTAAGGCATTGACTAAGGTCCTGGTCACAACAACAAATAGGCCAGAAATTAAGAAACAGAGAGACAGGAAGGGATACCTGGGCACACACTAGAGGCCACCCCTGGCCTCAGATCAATGTGCCTACTCTAAAGAAAAAGGACACTGGGCCAAAGAGTGCCGTAGAAGGAGACAGCCATGCCAGCCAGATATTCTGACTCTGGAGGAATACTAAGAAAGTCCGGGCTCAGATCCTCTCCCTGACCTCAAGGTAATTTTTGAAGTGGAGGGGAACACAATAAACTTTTAAGTAGATACAGGGGGAATATACTCAGCCCGTAAGGCCCATTGGGCCCTCTACCGAATAAAAGGTCTCTAATTCAAGAGTCTAACAGAAGTAAATATCGGGCTTTGACAACTACGAGGACCATGGACCAGGGAAAAGGAAAAATCCATCACTCCTTCCTAGTAATCCCAGAATGCCTGGCCCCATTGATGGGCAGAGTTCTGCTCACCAAGCTCTGGGCCAAAATAACTTTTAACCCTGAAGGCCCCCAAGTGGAATTTTTTAATCCTTCAGTAACTACTCCTATAATCATGGCTCTAACTATGTCAGTAGCAAATGTTCATCAACTCACTCACCTTTGTTCAAAGAAACTGCATTCATTCGTGAAGGATCAAGAACACAGTTTTCCACTAACCTACTCACAGCAAAAAGAAATAACTGAATGGGTAACAAAAGCCTGTCAGGTCCATTAATTGGTTAAAGCTTACACTTCCAAGCTTCCTGCAGGAAAGCACCTATGAGGAACCAGACGAGGACAATTCTGGGAAGTTGACTTTACTGAAATTAAGCCAGTAAGGTATGGACTTTAATAACTCCTAGTCTTTGAACATACATTTTCAGGATGTATTGAAGCCTTCCCCACACACACACAAAAAAAAAAGAAATAAAAAAGAAGAAAAAGGAAACATCGCAAATGGTTGTAAAGAAGATCCTGGAAGATATTTATTCTCCCCTTGACGACCAGTAGTCTTAACCCTCATCAGCCCCTTAAGCTGCGATGGCTGATCACAAATCCTACTGGACACAAAGTATGGCCTATCTCGAATACAGCCCCCTTACGAACCTGGTGGCCATCTCTCCACCCAGTCATTTGTCAGCTGGCTATAGGTCTTTCCTATTGGGATATCCCTGATTAACAGGATCCCACTAAAATTCCATTAAATCCCTTCCGTACCATAGATAATGGAAACAAACATTATAGATGTAGGGACACGTGAGCCAGATGCAGGTTGGCTAGCCTAGATTACTATGTTTGCCCGGCAGACTATCAAAGCCACAAACAGTCACGGCTGTGGGGGGGGAGAGCAGACTTCTATTGTAAGTCATGGGGATGTGAGCATACAGGGACAGTCAGATGGAACCCAAACTCCTCATCAAATTCTGTACACAGCATTGGCCATATTATGAATTAGATAACCAAAACTGATGGCCCCCAGAGGGGTCTCTAGATCCTCAAATTCTGTGTGACCTTTTTAACTTCTGCAAGTGCTCAAAAGGGTGAAAGGAGATTCCGCTATGTGGAGGCCTTCTCTCTCCTTTGCTCACATCCTGAACTATGCTTCTCCAATAGATGCTCACCCTCAGCCTTGTGCTCCAGACTCTCCGCTGTCACTCCCACCTCAGCAACTTGATTTCTCCCCTCCAATATCTAGATCAAAAACCCAAATCTCGACTGGTTCTCAGACCATTGCTCCCTTGCTGAGGTCGCAGGTACTGAGGTACCACTCCATTCACTCACTCCTCTCCTCTCCTGTCAGTGCCCGCACCGGGTCCCACCCAGTCCTCTTACCACCTAATGCAAAGCTCAAACCCGCTGAGAAGAATCCTCAGACCCTAATACATGATGTAATGAAAATGGCCTTTAATGTTGCTTTGTCATCACTAAAAACAGGTTACTAAGAATTTAAAGTCCCTCACAGGCTTTTTGGAATCTCACTCCCGTCTCCCCCTCTGTTCTATCTGTTCTACTGCTCAAGTTTTTGTTGCTATTAAGATCCCAAAGCCCTCTCCCAATATTCTTTTACATCTCTCCTTCCTCATTCTCAGATCCACAGAGCTGCTCTTATCCCTGCCTTCCAAATTGTCCCCCTCTGTACCAGGCCCACAGAAAAGTCTTAACTGACCTTCTCCAGAAGTCTTCACCATGGCTGATTTAGGACTTTCAGCAAAAGAATCCCGATAAAAGAGTTCACTGTAGATAAACTTCCTATTTTTGTGTTGCCCTGGTCTCCTTGGCAACTGGCTAAAAAATTCAGCACTCCTGATCTAGACACACCCTTACTAGTTTTTCACAAAATATTTGAAAAAAAGGCCTCTGGCCTTGAGCTGGGGCTTCACAGAGATGGCTACATTTCTAAGATAAAGAAGTTACAAACTGGGCTGTATGGAAACAGCTGGAAGGGGGAAAAAAAGAAAGGGAAGACACCCCCACCCAGGTGTCCTTGAAAAGTTAACTTGCCCAAACTGAGGAAAAAACAGAAACAAAAACTGCTTTTTGTGAACTTCTGCAGACTGTGAACTTCTGAGCCCCTTCCCTTACGTGTTGGGTACAAAATTCTGAAACTACGTAACTTGGGTTTCAGGGGATTAATTGATTACAACAGAAGCAATGCCCTCTGAATCTGGTTGAAACCAAAAAAGACTGTTTCCGTGTCTTTGGTGCTATCTTAGGTGCCTTGCCTTGTCCGTCCCTACAACAGTATAATTCTATATACTTAAACATTGTTTATGTTTTCATGAAATGGTCAACAGATGTGATTAATTGTGAAATGGTGCAGATGTTTCCCAGAGTGCTCTATCATGACGCAGGTTCATCTGAAGATCAAAGAGGGGGACATACAACCCGGTTCCGCTGGGAACATATGTCCCTCACCTTAGCCATTCTATTACGAATAGGAGTTGCTGCAGGGTTGGGCACAAGAACCACTGCTCTGGTCCATGGGACACAACAAGTGACCCAATTAGAAGCAGCAATAGATCAAAACTTAAAGATTTTAGAAACCTCCATCACAGCTTTGCAGGAATCTTTAACCTCTCTCTCTGAAGTTGTTTTACAGAACAGTCGAGGGTTGGACCTCCTTTTCATGACAGAGGGGGGCCTTTGTGCTTCATTGAGGGAAGAATGTTGTTTTTATGTCGACAATACTGGAGTTGTAAAAAAATCTATGAGTAAATTAAAAAGATGCCTTGAAGAGCAACAACGAGAGAGAGAGAGGCACAGAAAGGGTAGTTTGAGTCTTCTTTTACACAGTCCCCCTGGTTAATTACGTTTTTATCAACCCTGGCCGGTCCAATAATAATCCTCATATTATTACTAACTATAAAACCCTGTTTCCTCAACCATGTAATTTCTTTTCTCCAAGCTCAAATTGGACAAATTAAAATTATGGTAATACCCCACTAGCAGACATAGAATGTGACACCCCACAAAGATCACTTTTATGATTAAAAGTAGCCAGAAAAAGAAGTGGGGAATGAAAGGTTAATAAAATATGTACTTGTCACTTCCTGTTTTTCTGTACACTTAACGAAACACTGTTGAAATCTTGAGAACTCTTTGCTAATCTTGTTGCCAGAATGTGCTGTCCCCAATTGCCAAACTGCAGAATCTACTCCCTCACCCGGTTGAATAGAAACCTGAACTGTACTTGGATCATTGAATGTAGAAGAGAACATCCATTCAAAAAGTTATAGTCAGTTGGATTAGAAAGATAGTCGGTAAGTTTAGGAAGAAAAGTGAGTATAGGATTTGGAACAAAAGTTCTTTAGCAATAGGGTTTTGGTTAGAGAGTCAATGTAAACGTCAACACAAGTGAAGAGTCAGTCACAATGATGCACAGGGCAAAATATGTAGGAAAGCAGATATCAATAGAGACATTAGGAAATCAGGAAAAGAATAAAGTGAGTGATGGGATTAGATATTTTCAACAGGGTTGAGGATGAATATATGAGCTTAGGATAAAACAAATATGAAGTCAACAATAGGATTGACATTTGATAGCATTAGCGTAGCCCAAGACAGTGTCCAAAATAAGCTCTGTTGCCCCTCATTTGCCTAAATTCCCAGTGGCCTGTACACCCTTCCTGTGTACCAGGAGTGATCAAATAGGCCTGCCCTTAATACTGCTCTGCTTCTCCAATTTGAGTCCTACTGAGTGTCGGGTACAGATTCTTTATGTGAATTGGAAAGATGAGAAAACTCAAGCACCTATTGGATAGCCTCTGAATAGATTTGAAGAACTCATTTGACCCAAAAGATCCCTATTCTCACTTGATGGAATTCAGGAACCTTACAGAGGAAGGCAAAATACTTCATCAACAATGACTGCTCTTTATGCCATTTTGGATTTTATGCACCCATGGGATCTTTCTTTAGATCCATCAGGTACTGAGAATCTAAGTCAAAGAATCACGCTGGGCCAAGAGGCTGATTCACACACATCTCTTTCCAAATCAATTAAGGAAAGAGCCAAATGTAAAGCATATTCATTTCCATTTGAAAAATCTTTCCTTCAGGATTCACAAAGGTTTGGCCTGAGACAAAGACCTTCCTGACTCTCAGGGCAACAGAACAATAGGTAAGCAAATGGCCCAAAGCAGGGTTTCTGCACTGAGACTTTCCTGGTCACACTGATATCTGAGTTTTCTGAGATGCTCGCCATTCCATTCAGCTATCCAGTATATGGCCATGTCACAGAGCTTGGAGGTAGTACATATCTTGGACACAAAACCATGAGCCTATTCTGGAGATTGGCCATAATTCAGGAACAAAACAGCAACTTAGGAAGGTAGCAGGTATCGCCCATCAATAAGGCAAGCCGCATTCAATTCATAAATTGTGCTGGATGAATGCTGGGAAGCTTTCTATGAGACAGGACACATCCTTTGATGCATTCTCTTTTCTAATGTCTACAAGTACGGACACAGTGGGATACACAGACATAGAAACACTTGCATTGTCAAACGACTTACTAGAAACTGTACACTCCAAACCAAACAAACCGCCTTTTCTAACTATTCTCAGAACATGAGACAAAACCACAAACCCACACCCGCAATGGCACCTCCTTCCCCCAAATAGGTCTGTGACTCTCCGGAGTGTGCTCTGACTGATGGGCCATACTATGATGCTCCGAAATGGCCTGACCTGTCTCAGATCTGGTCTTCTTGGCCAACAATGTGAAGTTGTTAGAAGCCAGGAGTGAGCCACTATCTGCTTTCTCAGGAAGAGCCCCTCTTCCGAGCTTTCCTGGCATTTGGCCATCCTCACATCAGTAGGTATCAAGAAAGACTGACTCTGTCCTTTGTAAATCCAAAAAAGTGAGACCACTGGGACTAGAACTGAGACTGGCTCTGGGTGCCTGGCTTTCTGTATCCCAAGTTCAGAGAGTTCCATCACCATGGAAGTGAGATGAGATCACGTCCTTCAGGAACTGAATGAGATCACTGCCTTGGCAACCACTTTGTCATAACAATTGCTTCCAACGGTCCCATGAGATGAGGGCTGCCCCTACTTCCTGTGACACTTTCACAAGTTAGAATGGTATATCACCCGTAGGCAAAAGGGAACAGCTCTCCACACAGGCCGGGTTTGGTCCATCTTCTCTACATTAAGAAGAGATAGGCTCATTCTGACTCAACCCTTAATCCTGACCAGGTTGTTTGCCATGGAAGATGATTTTTGCTCTCTCAGGTCTTACATAGCTGCCTACATCTTCTCCAGAGATCATTTCTGCATGGAGCTTTGAGGTTCTCAACAGATGGAAGATCCACTGCATTCCTGTATTGTAAGACCAACACTGTCCCTGCTCTTCTGTAAACATAGATGTGAATTGGAGTCATGAGAAAACCCACGAACCTATGGGATAGCCTCTGCAGAACTTTAAAGAATTCACTTGACCCAAATGATCCCTATTCTCACTTAATGGAGGTCAGGAACCTTACAGAGGAAGGCGAGAGACTCTATCCACCATGACAGTTCTTTTGTCCATTTTGGTTTTGGATGCACACATGGGATTTTTCTTTAGACCCATCATGTGCTGTGAATCTAAGCCACAGCCTCACATAGGGCCAAGAGGCTGATTCAGACACATCCATTTCCAAAGCAATTAACCGAAGAGGCACAGGTGATGACCATTCAATTCTATTTGAAAACTATTTTCTTCAGGCTTCACAAAGTGTGGCCTGAGGCAAAGACCTTCCTGACATTCAGGGCAACAGAATAGGTAAGCAAAAGGCCCAAAGCAGGGTTTCTCCACTGAGACTTTCTGGGCATAGTGATATCTGAGTTTTCTGAGATACTCACCATTCCCATCAGCTATCCAGTACATGGCCATGTCACAGAGATTGAGGTGGTACATATCTTGGACACAAAATCATGAGTGTATTCTGGAGAGTGTCCAGAATTCAGGAAGAAAACAGGAATTTAGAAAGATAGCACGAGTTGCCCATCCATACGGCAACCTGCAGTCCATTCATAAATTGCACAGAATGAATGCTTTGAAGCTTTCTCGTAGACAGGACACATCCATTGATGCATTCTCATTTCTACTGTCTACAATCACGGACACAGTATGATATATAGACACAGAAACACTCACGTTGTCAAAGGACTTACTAGAAACAGTCCACTCCAAAACAAACAAACCAGCTTTCCTAACTATTCTCAGAACATGAGACAAAACCACAAACTCACACTCACACCCAAAAAGGCACCTCTTTCCCCCAAGTAGGTCTGTGTCTATCCGGAGTGTCCTCTGACTTGTGGGCCATACTATGTTCCCCAAAAATGGCGTGTCCTGTCTCCGATCTGGTCTCTTTAGCAAAATCTGTGAAGTTGTCAGGAGCCCGTGGTGAGAAACTATCTGCTTTCTCTGGAAAGGCCAGTCTTCATAGTTTCCAGGCATTTGGCTGTCCTCACATCAGTAGGTACCAAGAAAGAGTGACTCTGTCTTGTTAAATCCAAACAAGTGAGCCCACTGGGACATGGAGTGGGTTTGACTCTGTGTGCCTGGTTTCCTGGATCCCAAGATCACAGACTTTCATCACCAATAATGTAAGGTGAGGTCACTTCCTTCAAGAACTGAATGAAGTCACTGCCTTGAAAACCACTTTGTTTTAACAGTTGCTTTCAAGGTTCCCAAAAGATGGAGTCTGCCTCTACTTGCTGTGACTCATTCATAAGTTAGAATGGTATATCAACCATAGGCACCGGGGAACAGCTCTCCACACAGGCATGGTTTGGTCCATCTTCTCTACATTAGGAAGAGAGAGGCTAATTCAGACACATCCCTTCAACCTGACCAGGTTGTTTGCCATGGAAGATGACTTTTGCTCTCTCAGATCCTTCATACCTGCCTACACCTACTCAAGGGATTATTTCTGCAGGGACTTTTGAGGTTCTCAGCTGGTGGATGATACCCTACCTTCCTGGATTTTAAGACCAACTCTGTCCCTGCTCTTCTGTAAAGTGAGATTGAGGGAACAGTGTATGGTTAGTGTTAATAGCATGTTCGATTTGGGTTAGGAGTCATTCTGCTGGATGAATTACGGTATTGGGAACCTGTGATATTTATAAGAATATAAATGTGAAATATATGTATGAGTTCAGAGATCTGGGAAAGATTTGAAGCCCAGAAAGGCATTGGGCCCTTGATTGGTATACTTAGATTGAATTATGTTCTGCACCGAGGTCTCAGATAAATCGATATACAATGGCATAGGACCCTATACCTCGGATGATTGAAAGTAGAAGAGAACATCCAGTCAAAAAGGGATAGTCTGTAGGATTAGGAAGATAGTCAGTAGGTTTAGGAAGAAGAGTGAGTCTCGGAGTTGGACAAAAAGTTCTTTAGCAATTGGTTTTCAGTTAGAGGGTGAATGTAAATGTCAGCACATGTGAAGAGACAGTCACAATGATGAACTGGGAAAAATATGTAGGAAAGCAGATATCAATAGGGGCATTAGGAAATCAGGAAAAGTATAAAGTGAGTGATAGGATTAGATATTTTCAACAGGCTTGAGGTTAAATATATAATCTTAGGAAGAAACAAATATGTAGTAACCAATAGGATTGACATTTGAGAGCAGTAGGCACCCTGGACATAGATGCTTTTAGTAATCCATGGTCACTTTCTATTTAGGCTTTGGTACAATCATATGTGTGACCTTTGCATTTTGTGTCCAGAATACTACTGTGGTAAAATGTATATGTAGATCAGGTGACATAAGTATTTCTTCCACCATAAAGGGGAGTAATATTCTGGAAACTTATAAATTAGTACTGGGGATACAAATAGGTGTACCTTGTGTTGATGATTATTGAGATGATGCATGAATAGACCATATTGTGAATAAAGTATGTAACTGGATCCAACATTAAATAATGGATTGAGTTTGCATCTGAAAATATATTGGAAATCTTATATTGATATATATACCATCATTCCAACGAGTTATATATGCAATGGTATTATTAGGGTTATGGTTTGTCGTGAAGAGTGAGTTTTGCTTCAAAAATGATTATGGAATCGAAAATAATGTGTTTAGAAAGAAGTCTAGTGAAAAGACCAGTAAAGAAACATGGAGGAATACATGTGTTCTGAAGTAGTAAGTAATTGAAAGTGAACCAAATGAAAAAAAAATTTGTGAAGTTCTGGATGAAAAAATACATCCTATGATGTCCATAAACTGAAGAAATAATAATGTACCAGTGTTGAGTAAAAATGAACTTCAAATTACACATCATGTCCCATAGCAATCTACTTGCATTGATGTTAAACTGGGTCAGTTACTGTAGAAATATTAGGATTTTTAAGCACCATCCACTGAACTAAGTTTTCAGTAGGAGGAAACGAAAATATATTTCAGGTTTATGAATATTACTGAGAATAATCTTGTGAAAATTTGAATTTAAATGAACATAAATGAATATGAATGAATTTAGGGAGTGTATAATAAGACACATATTTTTCATATTTTTTTAAAATCCGTAGAATATACACACACACACACGCACACACACACACATTAATATTTAGCAATATATATGCCAATCGATATTCATCATGAAATATAATTCATTCACAAATCCAAAAATATTCATTTTACTGAACATGGATTTATGTATAGTGTTTTTCACTAGGAAGCTCACCCATAGGTGGAATTTTCAGTTCCATCATTATTTAGGGAGAGTCATCTCTTCTCACAATTTTTATATTCCAAAGTCAGTGATCTTACAAGAATGTACGTGTGATACCAGGTAGGATATTGTATATGCATAAAAAAATTACATGTGCTGAATAGGATACAGAGAAAGGGAGACAGGAATTTACATATGTGATAACTTTAAAAAATCATGGAGAAATATTAAAATGAAAAGTTTACTAAATTTAAAACACATACTCTTGATAAAGAGGAAGACAAATACAAATATACACCATGCTTCCTATAAAAGGACTGTACTTCTATTCAGTTAGGTTTTTTTTTCTCCATGATATTAGGATTAGTAGTCAGAGTCTAGTAGGGTATGGGTTAGTGTCAGGGATTCAGTATTTCAAATGGAAAATAGGAAAATGAATCTATTGTGTATGCAAACATGTGATACACAAAAATCTTCCCTCTCTTATCCAGAACAATACCTTGACATAACCATCGCTAAAAGTAAGACACAATTAGAGGAGAGGAGTTAGAAAACCTGTGAATACATATGTGGAATGAAAAATGCTCAGGAGTTCACAACACTGGAGGTGGTAAAACAGTTTACAAAAGTATGGGAGATGGTAAACACTTCAGAAACATGGAGCTGTGCTGACCTAAAGACTTATTGAGAAACTTCCTCTGAGGTTAGGCACAAGAAATATATGTATGGCAATATTTAAATCAATGGTTCTGCAACTGATGTGATTCTGCAATCTGGGTCTGCATCTATGTGACCTGGAGGACATGGTTCTTTATTTTGTAATGAACATGAGGCAGCAGGTCTGAAAACTCCCTTTGTAGGTAAACTGTTGCTACTGGGAGCTAAGTGTCTTCCCGTGTGGTCTGTGAAGCCATTTGGTCATCCTCCACTTTTCAGGGTGTTTCTTACTGCTGCACTGGGAATTTGGTATTTGCTTCATGAAATACAATATGTTCAACTGGGACACAATGCTGGAGGGAGTTCTGTCATGTGTGGTTGGTCAGGGTCGGCAAGAGAATGTACGAACCAGGCTTCTATCCCACATAGCTTTCCCCTTGACTATAGCAACCTGATTCTGAACATTGCCCTGAAACCTCTACATATAACAAGATGCCTTTACATATAAAGGTCTGCTGCCTGCACCATGTCAGTCGCAAGATTTGGAAGCCAATGGAAGATCCAGGTGGTCCTACCAAAAATATTTATTTACACACCTATAGTCCACTGCTCTACGCCCACTACCCAGCAGGCTCCAACTTACTGGCATCTCTGTTCTACACCATTTTCACGAAACTCAGTCAATCAAGGCACTGTTTGTTATACTCATGATCAGCAACAGGATATCTAAAGGTTATCCAGTGCCACCTGGTCATGGGGATTTCAAAAATTTCATGGTATTAATCTAGTCATTTTTCAAGGATGAAGTTGGAGGCACTGTGGGTTTCATTTAATTCAGGAACCATTAAATGGTGAGGAAGCTCATTTCAATGAAAGCTCTGGAGAACACTCACAGGCAAGCCTTCCCAAAGAGTGGCCAAAAGGACACATGAATCCAGGCCCATTGAGGTATACAATGTGAGGTCCATGTGTGTTTGGACTCTCAATTATGGCTACCAAGTCTTTAAGAATTAAAACATGTGATATCCTGGCTCAGAATCCCTGAGCTCTGTGGAAAGCCATCCTGGGCCTAGATCTCAGTTTCCAAAAGCGATTCTCATGCGTGGTCTCCTAAAATCCCAACACTATTCATGGCAATACTTCTCTGAGGTCAGTTCCAGAACTCAGTCTCTAAGGGGAATCACACCAGAGTTCAAGCCCTGGTGGACCCAGTCATCTCTTCCAACTACCACACAAATTACCACAATTAAAACAAGAACCCTCCCATATGGCCCTCATCTTCTTTCATATAGACACTCATCATAATCTGGCTGGAGGTTTCCATGAGGGGTGCAGACCAAGACAGTGTCCCAAATAAGCTCCTTTGCCCCTCATTTGCCTAAAGTCAAGGTGGCCTGGACACCCATCCGGTGAACCAAAAGTGATCAAATAGGCCTGCCGTTAATACCGCTCCAATTTGAGAACTACTGTCTGTGGGGTTTAGATTCTTTATGTGAATTTTAGTCATGAGAAAACCCAAGCACAATGGGCTAGCCTCTGCAGGTTTTGTAGAACTCTTTTGACCCAAAGGATCCCATTCTCACTTGATGGAAGTCAGGAACCTTACAGAGGAAGTCGAGAGACTTCCTACCAATAATTGCTCTTTTGGCGAATTTTCTTTTGGATGCACACATGGTAACTTTCTTTAGATCCATCAGGTGCTGAGAATCTAAGCCACAGCCACACACAGGGCCAAGGGCATGATTCAGACACATCCCTTTCCAAAGCAATTAAGGAAAGTGCCACAGGTATGCCCATTCATTTCCATTTGAAAACTGTTTTCTTCAGGCTTCACAAAGGGGTGGCCTGAGGCAAAGAACTTCCTGACATTCAGGGCAACAGAACAATAGGTAAGCAAAAGGCCGAAAGCAGGGTTTCTCCTCTGAGACTTTCCTGGTCACACTGATATCTGAGTTTTCTGAGATGCTCGCCATCCCCTACAGCTATCCAGTACATGGCCATGTCACAGAGCTTGTAGGTGGTACATATCTTGGACACAAAACCATGGGCCTATTCTTGAGATTGGCCGGAATTCAGGATGAAAATAGAAACTTAGGAAGGTAGCAGGTGTTGCGCATCGATAAGGCAAGCTACAGTCCATTCATAAATGGGGCAATATGAATGCTGAGAAGATTTCTACTAGACAGGACACATCCATTGATGGATTCTCTTTTCTAATGTCTACAACCACGGAAACAGTGGAATACACAGACATAGAAACACTCGCCCTGTGAAAAGACTTACTAGAAACAGTCCACTTCAAATGAAACAAACCGACTGTCCTACCTATTCTCAGAAAATGAGACAAAACCACAAACCCACAATCACACCCACAAAGGCACCTCCTTCCCCTAAGTAGGTTTGTGACTATCCAGAGTGTCCTCTGACTTGTGGGCCATAATATGTTCCCCCAAAATGGCCTTTCCTGTCTCAGATCTTGTCTCCTTGGCCAACTCTGTGAACTTCTTAGGAGCCAACGGTGAGCTACTACCTGCTTTCTCATGAAAAGCCCTGCATCCGAGCTTTCCTGGCATTTGGCCTTCCTCACATCTGTAGGTACCAAAAAATACTGACCCTGTCCTTGGTAAATACAAACAAGTGAGACCACTGGGACTGGGACTGGGACTGGCTCTGTGTGCCTGGCTTCCTGGATCCCACGTTCAGAGAGTTCCATCACCAAGAAAGTGAGGTGAGGTCACTTCCTTCCTGAACTGAATGAGGGCACTGTCTTGGCAGCCACTTTGTCCTAACTGTTGCTTCCAAGGGTCCCAAGAGATTGAGGCTGCCCCTACTTCCTGTGACATTTTCACAAGTTAGAATGGTATATCAACCAAAGGCACCCAGGAATAGATCTCCACACAGGCCTGGTTTGGTCCATGATCTCTACATTAAAAAAAAATCTGATTCAGACACAACCTTTTATCCTGACCGGGTTGTTTGCCATGGAAGATGACTTTTGGTCTCTCAGGTCCTTTATTGCTTCCTACATCTTCTCCAGGGATCATTTCTGCATGGACCTTTGAGGTTCTCAGCAGGTGGAAGTTTTTCTACATTTCTGTATTGTAATATCAACTCCTGCCCTGCTCTTCTGTAAAGTTACATTGAGGGAACAGTGTCCGGTTATGGTTAAAAACATGCTCGATTTGGGTTAGAAATCATCTTGCTGGATGAATGATCGTATTGGGAACTTGCTATGTGTAGAAGAATATATAGGTGAAATATATGTATGAAAAAAGAAATTTAAGTCTGATTTGAAGCCCAGAAGGGCATTGGGCCCTTGATAGGGATACGTGGTGTTGAATTACGTTCTGCAGAGTTGTCTCAGATAAATCGATATACAATGGCATAGCACCTTGTACGTTGCATGAATTAATGTAGAAGGAACATCAAGTCAAAAAGGCATAGTCGGTAGTGAAAGGTTAATAAAATTAATAAAATAGGTACTTGTCACTTCCTGTTTTTCTGTATGCTTAACAAAACACTGTTGAAATCTTGAGAAATGTTTGCTAATCTTGTTCTAGAATGTACTGTTCCCAACAGCCGAACTGCAGAATGTACTCCCTCACTCGGTGTCATGCAAACCGCCCACTCGCCCTTACCCATCACTGAACTTCCCTCTCTTCCCTCTCCAAGGAAAGTATATAAGCTCTGCTTAAGCTGTTCTCAGAGGTCTCTGCTCTATTTAATTTAGCTCTGAGCTCCAGCATGCTGGACCACAAATAAACCCTTTGCTGTTGCATGAGACAGTCTCTTGGTAGTATCTTCCTCTGACACTCGCCTGACCTTTACATATTGAGTTTCCACTGAGTTCCAGCAGTGGCGGACGAGAGAGAGACCCCAACGGGCTCCTCTCGGAGCAAGTAAGGCGCCTCTTTCTGGTTTCAGGTTTCTTGTTAGGGCTTGGCAAAATTGCTGGCGATGAAGAGCCTGGCCTCTCTCCGACGGTGGCTGAGAGACATGTCACAGAGACAAAGGGCACCTCTCTGGAGGACCCCGCAGAGAACTCGGGAAATCAAGGAACAATAGTCTTCTCGACTCAGTGATATTTTCTTTTAGATTCGTTATTGCCATACCATTGGGTTTTGCCGGCTACTCATTCCTGGTCTCAGTGTTGGACGTTCATTTCCTGTCTTTATGGTCTTGTCTTATCTGTGTCGTGTGTCCTTGCTTTTACTGTTTGTGGAACTTTCATTATGGAACAGAGCACGTCAATGCCTCTGTCCCTGACCCTTGATCACTGGACCAAAGTCCGCTTAAGGGCTCAGAATCTTTCTTTTTTTAGTAAAACGCTGGACCTGGCAGAATCTCTGTGCCTCAGAATGGCCCATCTTTGGAGTCGTATGGCCCCTAGAAGGATCTTTCTACTTCCCACTAATTTAAAAAGTCAGAGGTATTGTCTTTCAGCCAGCGCCACATAGCCATCCGGATCAAAGCCATATATCTTAACTTGGCAGGACCTCTGCAAATCTCCTCCTCCATGGGTGAAGCCTTTCTTTGCCCCTACCTCTGCTCCTACTCCTTCCCCCATGATCTCTCAAACCCTCTCAACCTCCTCCTCCTCCACCCTCTGTTCTCCCTGAGTCACAGATTTGACTCTACTGGACTCTTCTCCCCCTCCTTATCCCCTGCCCTTGTCCCCTAACACACAACACACTCTAAGTGATTCCACTGCTGCAGACTAAGCCTCTCTACCATTGGAGGAAGCTAAGCCGGTAATAGGATCTGACAATGGACCGATGTTCATGACCCAGGTAAGTCAGGGGTTAGCCAGGAACCTGGGGATTAATTGGAAGTTAAATTGTGCTTATAGACCACAGAGTTCAAGACAAGTAGAAAGAATGAATAGAACCATTAAAGAGACCTTAACGAAATTAAGCTTAGAGACCAGCATAAGATTGGACTATGCTCCTGCCTTATGCAATGTTTCATGCAAGAAAAAATCCCTTTGTTTCTTTGAGTAACCTTACCACATGTGAAATTCTTTATGGTGGCCCTCCTCCAGTAGGGGACCTAAGCCCAACTGTAAGACCTAAAGATCCTTTCCACACCCCCTTGCTTGACAGACTTAAAGATCTTGAAAGAACTCAGTAATACCTGTGAAAACAGCTGGCCACTGCCTACCCAACTGGGAACCAGGGGATTCCACATCCATATCAAGTAAGAGATTTCATCTATGTAAGATGATATCAGGTGTCATCCCTGGTACCCCGCTGAAAAGGACCATACCAGGTGCTATTATAACACCTACAGTGGTAAACGTAAACAGAATCACTTCCTGGATCCATACCTCTCATCTCAAGCCTGCTGCCTGTACAGAATCTTTCTGGAAACTGAAAAAGACTGGTAACAGTTTCAAATTGTGTATTCGCAATGTGAATAAGGTTATATACTCTCCCCTTGGCTACAAGTAGTCCTAACCCTCATCAGCCCATTAAGCAGTGATGGCTGATCACAAATCCTACTGGAAAAGAAGTATGGTCTATCTCGCATACAGCCCCCTTAGGGACCTGGTGGCCATCTCTCCACCCAGACATTTGTTAGCTGGCTATAGGTATTTCCTATTGTGATATCCCTGATGAAGAGGATCCCACTAAAATACCATTAAATCCCTTCTGTACCATAGATAATGGAAACAAACATTATGGATGTAGGGACACGCGAGCCAGATGCAGGTTGGCTAGTCTAGATTACTAAGTTTGCCTGGCAGACTGTCAAAGCCACAAAGAGTAATGGCTGTGTGGGGGAAAAGCCGACTTTTTCTGTATGTCATGGGAATGTGTGCATACAGGGGCTGCCTGATGGAACCCCAATTCTTCATCAAATTCAGTACACAGCATTGGCCACATTACCAATTAGACAACCAAAAACTATGGCACCCAGAGGGGTCTCTAGATCCTCAAATTTTGCATGACCTTTTTAACTTCTGCAAGTGCTCAAAAGAGTGAAAGGAAATTCCCCTATGTGGAAGCCTTTTCCCTCCCTCACTCACATCCTGAACTATGCTTCTCCAATAGATCATTATCCTCAGCTTTCTGCTCCAGACCCTCTGATGTCACTCCCATCTCAGCAACTTGATTTCTCCCCTCCAATAACTAGATCAGAAACCCAAAGCTCCACCAGTTCTCTGACCATCGCCCCCTTTCTGAGGTAGCAGGTACATAGGTACCGCTCCACCGACTCATTCCTCTCATCTCCTGTCAGTGCCCTCACCGGGTCCCACCAGGTCCTCTTACCAGCTAACCCAATGCTCAAACGAGCTGAGGAGAGCCCTGAGACCCTTATCCAAGATGTAATATAATTGGCCTTTAAAGTTGCTTTGTCATCACTGAAAACATGTTACTAAAATTTAAAGTCCCTCACAGGATTTTGGGATCCTCACTCCCGTCTTTCACTCTGCTCTACCTGATCTACTGCTCAAGTTTGCTGCTAGGAAATTCCTAATACCCTTTCGCATTATTCTATTACATCTCTCTTTTCCCTCATTCTCAGATCCTCGGAGGTGCTCTCAGCCCCACCTTCCCCGTCTTTCCCCCTCTGTACCAGGCCCACAGAAAAGTCTTAAATGACCTTCTTCAGAAGTCTTCACCATGGCTGAGTTTTGAACTTTCAGCAAAACAGTCCCAATAAAGACTTTAATGTAGATAAACTTTCTCTTTCGTATTGCCCTGTTCTACTTGGCCACTGGCTAAAAATCTCAGTACTTCTAAGCTAGACAACCCCTAACTAGTTTTTCACAAAATATGTGAACAAGTCCTCTGGCCTTCAGCTGGGGCTTCACAGAGATGGCTACATTTCTAAGATAAAGAAATTACCAACCGGGCTCCATGGTAACAGCTGGCAGGGGGAAAATAAGAAATGGAAGAAAAAGCTCTCCTCCTCCCAGGTGTCCTTGAAAAGTTAACTTGCCCAGAACAGAAGGAAAAACAGAAACAAATACTGCTTTTTTAAACTTCTGAAGACTGTGAACTTCTGAGCCCCATCCCTTATATGTTGGGTACAAAATTCTGAAACTACCTAAACTTGAGTTTCATGGGATTAATTGATTACAATATAAGCAATGCCCTCTGAATCCGGTTGCAACCAAATAGGACTGTTTCCCTCTCTTGAGTGCTATCTTAGGTGCCTTGCTTTGTCAGTGCCTACAACAGCATAATTCTATATACTTAAACATCGTTTATGTTTTCATGAAATGATCAGGATATGTGATAAATTGTGTAATGGTGCAGATGTTTCCCAGAGTGCTCTATCATGATGCAGGTTCATTTGAAGATCAAATAGGGGGGGCATACAACCGGTTCCACTGGGAACATATATCCCTCACTTTAGCCATCCTATTAGGAATAGGAGTTGCTGCACGGGTGGGCAGAGGAACCAGTGGCATTGTCCATGGGACACAAAAGATGACCCAATTAGAAGCAGCAATAGAGCAAAAGTAAGATATTAGAAACCTCCTTCAGGGCTTTGCATGAAACTTTAACCTCTCTCTCTGAAGTTGTTTTACAGAACAGTTGAGGGTTGGACCTCCTCTTCATTAGAGAAGGGGGGCTTTGTGCTGCATTGAGGGAAGAATGTTGTTTTTATGCTGACTATACTGGAGTCGTAATAAAATCTATGAGTAAATTTAAAAGACACCTTGAAGAGCATCAACAAATGAGAGAGGGCCCAAAAGGGTGGCTTGAGTCTTGGTTCACACAGTCCCCCTGGTTAACTACGTTTTTATCAAACCTGGCCGGTCCAATAATAATCCTCATATTATTGCTAACTATAAAACCCTGTTTGCTCAACCGTGTAATATCTTTTCTCCAGGCTCAAATTGGAGGAGTTAAACTTATGGTAATACCCCACTAGCAGACATTGAATGTGACACCCTCCAATGATCATTTGTATGATTAAAATTAGCCAGAAGAAGAAGTGGGGAATGAAATATTAATAAAATAGGTACTTGTCACATCTTGTTTTTCTGTATGCTTAACAGAACACTGTTGAAATCTTGAGAAATGTTTGCAAAATTTGTTCCCAGAATGTTCTATCCCAAGCTGCCAAATTGCAGAATGTACTCCCTCTCCCAGTTGCATGCAAACCGCCCACTCGCCCTGACCCATCAATACAATTCCCTCCCTTCTCTCTCCAGGGAAAGTATATAAGCTCTACTTCAGCTATTCTCAGGGCTATCTGCTCTATTCAGGTGAGCTCTGAACCCCAGCATTCTGGACACCCAATAAACCCTTTGATGTTGCATGAGATAGCCTGTTGGTAGTCTCCTCCTCTGAAGCTCGCACCACGTTTACTTGGATGATTGAATGTAGAAGAGAACATCCAGTCAAAAAGGGATAGTCTGTAGCATTAGGAAGATAGTCAGTAAGTTTAGGAAGAAGGGTGAGTATAAGATTTGGAACAAAAGTTTCTTAGCAATAGGATTTCGATTAGAGAGTGAATGTAAATGTCAGCACAAGTGAAGAGTCAGTCACAATGATGAAGTGGGGAAAATATGTAGGAAAGCATATATCAATAGAGACATTTCAAAATCAGGCAAAGTATAAAGTGTGTGATAGGATTAGACATTTTGAACAGGGTTGAGTTTAAATATATAATCTTAGGAAGAAACAAATATGTAGTCACAAATAGGATTGACATTTGAGAGCATTGGGCAAATTTCAGGTGGATGAATATTTTGAGAATAATCTTGTGAATAGTTGATTATAAATCCACATACATGAACATGAATGAATTTAGGGAGTGAATATAAGACACATATATTTCATATTTTAAAAAATCTGGAGAGTGTATATATATATATATATATATATACACACACATATATATATATATATATATACACATATATATACATATACATAAAACAAACACACAGACAAAAAAGTAGCAATATATATGTCAATCAAAATTCATTATAAAATATATACCATCCACAGATCTAAAAATATTCATTTTACTGAACATGGATTTATGTATAATGCTGTTCAACTAGCAAGCTCACCCATAGGTTGAATATTCAGTTCCAACAGGGTTTAGTAGGAGTGATCTCTTCTAACAATTTGTATCTGCCAAGTAAGCCACCTCACAAGAATGTACGTGTGGTACCAGATAGGAATCTATATGTGCATATAAGAATACAGAGAAAGGGAGACATCAATTCACATATTTGTTAACCTTAAAGATACAAGGACAACTATTTCAACAAACAATTGACTAGATTTATAACTCCAACTCTGTATCATGCAAAAGGCAAGTCCATCTATACACCATGCCTACTCTGAACTGCTTGTATTTCTATTCTTTATGGGTTATTTTTCTCCATCATATTAGGATTAGTAGTCAGAGTCTGGTAGGGTATGGGTTAGAGTCAGGTATTCAGTATTTTGAATTGAAAATAGGACACTGAATCCAATGTGTATGCAAATATATGCTACGGAAAAATCTTCCCACTCTCCTCCAGAACAATGCCTTGACATTACCTTCGCCCCAAGTAAGACCCAATTAGAGGAGAAGAGTTAGAAAATCTGTGAATACATATCTAGAATGGAAAATGCTCCAGATTTCACATCTTTGGAGGTGGTAGAGGAGTTTCCAAAAGTAAGAGACAGGGTAAACACTCCACAAACATGGAGCTCTGCTGGCCAAAAGACTTTTTGAGAATCTGCCTCTGAGGTTGGGCACTTGAAATATATGTTGTTGTCAGGAGCTTTAGCTTTATTTGTAGTGAAACCATCAAAGCTGGATCTGCATCTATGTGACCTGGAGGAAATGATTACTTATTTTCAAATAAAAATGAGGCAGCAGTGATGAATTCTCTTTTTGTAGGTAAACATTGGCCACTGAGGGCTAAGGGTCTTCCCGTGTGGACTGTGAAACCAATGGTCATCCTCCAATTTTCGTGGTGTTTCTTGCTGCTGCACTGGGAGTTTGGTATTTGCTTCATGAAATACAACGAGTTCAAATGGGACACAGTGCTGAAGGGAGTTCTGTCAGGTGTGGTTGGCAGGGTCTCCAGGAGAATGCACCAACCAGGGTTCTATCTCAAGTAGCTTGCCCCCTTGACAATAGCAACATGATACTGAACATTGCTCTGAAACCTCTCCATATAAAAATATGCCTTTACATATATGGGTGTGATGGTTGCACCATGTCAGTCACAGCCATTTGGAAGCCAATGGAAGATCCACATGGCCCCACCACAGATGTTTTATCACACATTTGCATAACACAGCTCTAGGCCCACTACTTACCAGGCCCCAACTTACTGGCATCTCTGTTCTACACCATTTTCATGAAACCCAGTCAATCAAGGCCCTGTCTGGTATACTCATGATCATCAACAGGACATCAAAGGTCCTCCAGTGCCAGCTGGTCATCGGAATTTCTAAAATTTCATGGTAATTATCTAGCATTTTTTCACAGATGCATTTGGAGGCAATGTTGGTTTCAATTCATTCAGGAACCATTAAATGGTGAGGAAGCTAGTTTCAGGGAAATCTCTGGAGCACTCTCACAGGCAAGTCTACCCAAAGAGTGGCCAAAAAGTCACATGAAGCCAGGCCCATTGAGGTCTACAAAGCGAGGTCCAAGTGTGTTTTGAATCTCAATTATGCCTGCCAAGTCTTTCAGAATAAAATCATGTAATATCCTGGCTGTGATTCCCAGTGTTCTGTGGAAAGCCACTCTGGGCCTTGATCCCAGGTTCCAATGGCAACTCTCATTCCTGGCCTCCTAAAATCCCAACACAATTCATGTCAATACTTCTCTGAGGTCAGTTCCAGAACTCAGTCTCTAAGGGGAATCACAGCAGAATTCAAGCCCAGGTTTACCCAGTCATCTCTTCCAACTGCCACACAAATTACCACAATTATAACCAAAACACTCCTACATGGCCCTCATCTTCTACCATAAAGATACTCATCATAACATCTGGATGGAGGTTTTCATGAGAGGCACATCCCAAGACAGTGTCCAAAATAAGCTCCCTTGCCCCTCATTTGCCGAATGTCAGGGTGGCTTGGACACCCTTCCTGTGAACCAGGAGTGATCAAATAGGCCTGCCCTTAATACTGCTTCGCTTCTCCAATTTGAGGCTCTCTGACTGTGGGGTCTAGATTCTTTTTGTGAATTGGAGTCATAAGAAAAGCCAAGCCCCTCTGCAGAGATTTGAAGAACTCATTTCACCCAAAGAATCCCTATTCTGACATGATGGATTTCAGAAACCTAACAAAGGAAGGCAATATAATTCATGCACATTGATTGAACGTTTTTCCATTTTGGTTTAGATGCACATATGGGATCTTTCTTTACATCCATCAGGTGCTGAGAATCTAAGTCACAGCCTAAAACATGGCAAAGGGCCTGAATCAGACACATCCTTTTCCAATGAAATTAAGCAAAGAGCCAGAGGTGATGCACATTCATTTCCATTTGAAAACTGTTTTCTTCAGGCTTAACAAAGGGGTTGCATGAGACAAAGACCTTCCTGATATTCAGGGCAACAGAACAATAGGTAAGCAAAAGGCCCAAAGCAGGGTATCTCCACTGAGACTTTCCTGGTCACACTGATATCTGAGTTTTCTGAGATGCTGGCCATTCCATTCAGGTATCCAGTACATGGCCATGTCAAAGACCTTGGATTTGGTACATATCTTGGACACATAACCATGAGCCTATTCTAGAGAGTGGCCAGAATTCAGGAAGAAAACAGGGACTTAGGAAGGTATTAGGTGTTGCCCGTGCATAAGGCAAGCCACACTCCATTCATAAATTGGGCAGGATGAATGCTGGGAAGCTTTATACTAGACATGACACATCCATTGCTGCATTCTCTTTTCTCATGTCTACTACCACAGGCACAGTGGGATACACAGACATGGAAACACTCACCTCTTCAAATGACTTAGCGGAAACAGTTCACTCCAAAACAAACAAACCGCCATTCCTACCTATTTTCAGAACATGAGACAAACCACAAACCCATACCCACTCCCAAAAAGGCACCTCCTTCCCCATAGGTGTATGACTAACCAGAGTGTCCTCTGACTGGTGGCCATACTCTGTTCTTCCGAAATGGCCTGTCCTCTCTCAGACCTGTTTTCCTTGGCCAACTCTGTAAAGTTGTAAGGAAAAAGTGGAGAGCCACTACCTGCTTTCTCAGGAAAGCTCCCTATTCAGAGCTCTCCAGGCATTTGGTAATCCCACTTCAGTAGGTACCAAGAATGACTGACTCTATCTTTGGTAAATCCAAACAAGTGAGCCCACTGGGACTGGGCCTGGGACTGCCTCTGGGTGCCTGGCTCCTTGGATACAAAGTTCAGAGAGTTCCATCACCAAGGAAATGAGGTATGTCACATTCTTTGGAACTGAATGAGGTCACTGCCTTGGCAAATGTATATCTTATGATGTTCAAAAACTGAAGAAATAATAATGTACCAGTGTCGAATACAAATGAATGACAAATTACATATCATGTCCCATAGGAGTCTACTTGCATTGATGTTAGACTGGGTCAGTTACTGTAGAATAATTAGGATTTGTATGCACCATTCACTGAAGTTAGTTTTCAGTACTAGGAAACAAATATGTATTTCAGGTGGATGAATATTTCTGATTATAATCTTGTGAAAAGTGGATTATAAATCCACATACATGAACATGAATGAATTTAGAGAGTGTATATTAGACACATATATTTCATATTTTGAAAAATTTGGAGAGTATATCTATATCTATATCTATATCTATATCCATATCTATATATATACACACACACACACATAAACACACACACACAACACTCACAGACATTAAAAAGTACCAATATAAATGCCAATCGAATTCATCAGTAAATATATATCATCCACAAATGCAAAAATATTTATTTTACTGAACATGAGTTAATGTATAATGTTGTTCTACTAGGACGCTCTCCTATAGGTTGCATTTTCATTTCCAACAGCATTTAGGAGGAGTGAACTCTTCTCACAATTTGTATCGGCCAAGGCAGCCACCTCACAAAAATGTATGTGTGATACCTGGTAGGATTCTATATATGCATATAAATATACATGTGTGAATAGGCTACAGAAAAGGGAAACAAGAATTCACATATTTGTTAAGTTTAAAAACACATGGAGAATATTTCAATTAAAATTTGACTAGATTTATAACTCCTACCTTATATAATGCAAATGTCAAGTCCAACAATACAACATGTCTCCTCTGAAGTGCTTGTATTTCTATTGTGTTGGGTTAATTTTCTCCATTATATTAGGATGAATAGTCTGAGTCTACTAGGTATGGGTTAGTGTCAGGGATTCAGTATTTCGAATGGAAAATTGGAAAATGAATCCAATGTGTATGTAAATATATGCTGCACAAATATCCTCCCGCTCTCATCCAGAACAATGCCTTGACATTACCTTCACCACAAGTAAGACACAATTAGAGGAGAAGAGTTACAAAATCAGTGAATACATATCTGGAATGGAAAATGCTCAGGAGTTCACAACCTTGGAGGTGGTAGAGCAGTTTCCAAAACTAAGGGACAGGGTAAACACTCCAAAAACATGGAGCTCTGCTGGCCTAAAAACTTTTTGAGAAACTGCCACTGAGTTTTGCACTTGAAATATATGTTGTTTTCAGGAGATTTGGCTTCCTTTGTAGTGAGACCATCAAAGCTGGGTCTGCATCTATGTGACCTGGAGGACATGGTTTCTTATTTCCAAAGAACTAGATAAAGCAGTGCTGAATCCTCTCTTTGAAGGTAAACTGAGGCCACTGTGGACTATGTGTCTCCCCGTGTGGACTGTGAAGCCATTTGGTCCTCTTCCACTTTTTGTGGAGTTTTTTGCTGCTGCACTGTGAGTTTGGTATTTGTTTCACGAAATACTAGGAGCTAAACTGGGACACAGTGCTGGAGGGAGTTCTGTCACGTGTGGTGGGTCAGGGTCTGCAAGAGAATGCACCAACTAGGCTCCTATCTCTCACAGCTTGCCCCATTGCCCCCTTGTCCATATCAACCTGATTCTTAATTTTCCTCTGAAAACTCTCCATATAACAATATGCCTTTACATATAAGGGTCTGCTGGCTGCACCATGTCAGTTACAAGCCATTTGGAATCCAATGGTATATCCACATGGCCCTACCACGGATGTTTTATCAAACACCTCCCCACCACTGCTCTAGACCCACTACTCAGCAGGCTCCAACTTACTGGCATCTCTGTTCTACACCATTTTCATGAAACTCAGTAAGTCAAGGCACTGTCTGGTATAATCATGATCAGCAACAGGACATCCAATGTTTCTCCAGTGCCACCGGGTCATAGGAATTTCAAAAATTTCATGGTATTTATCTAGCCATTTTTCAAGCATGAAGTTGGAGGCACTGTGGATTTCAGTTCATTCAGCAAACATTAAATGGTGAGGAAGCTCATTTCAATGAAATCTCTGGAGAATTCTCACAGGCACGGCTTCCCAAAGAGTGGACAAACGGTCACATTAGGCCAGGCCCATTGAGGTCTACAATGTGAGGTCCATGTGTGTTTTGACTCTCAACTATGGCTGCCATTTCTTTAAGAATAAAATCATGTGATATCCTTGCTGAGATTTCCAGTCCTCTGTTGAAATCCACCCGGGGCCTAGGTCTCAGTTTCCAAGAGCGACTTTCATGCGTGGCCTCTTAAAATCCCAACAAAATTCATGGCAATGCTTCTCTGAGTTCATTTCCAAAACCCAGTCTCTAAGGGGAATCACACCAGAGTTCAACCCCACGTGTACCCAGTCATTTTTTCCAATGCCACACAAATGACCAACATTAAAACCAAAACACTCCCACATGGCCCTCATCTTATTCCATATAGTCAATCATCTTAACCTCTGGCTGGAGGTTTCCATGAGGGGCGCAGCCCAAGACAGTGTCCAAAATCAGCTCTTTTGCCCCTTATTTGCCTAAAGTCAGGGTAGCCTGGACACCGTTGCTGTGAACCAGGAGTGAACAAATAAGCCTGCCTTTAATACTTCTTTGTTGCTCCAATTTCAGGGCTACTGATTTTAGGTATCAATTCTTTAGGTGATTTAGAGTCATGCGAAAACACAAGCACCTCTGCAGGGCTTTGAAGAACTCATTTGACCCAAAGAATCCCTATTGTCATTTGATGGAGTGCAGGAACCTAACAGAGGAAGGCAAGAGACTTCATCCACAATGAATGATATTTTTTGCCATTTTGGTTTTGGAAGCTCACATGGGATCATTCTTAAGATCCATCAGGTGCTGAGAATCTAAGTCACAGCCACACACAGGTCCAAAGGCTGATAAAGACACATCTCTTTCCAAAGCAATTAAGCAAAGAGCCACAGGTGAGGCCCATTCATTTCCATTTGAAAACTGTTTTCTTCAGGCTTCACAAAGGGGTGGCCTGAGGCAAAGACCTTACTGACATTCAGTGCAACACAACAATAAGTAAGCAAAAGGCCCAAAGCAGGGTTTCTGCACTGAGATTTTTTTGGTCACACTGATATCTGAGTTTTCTGAGATGCTCGCCATTCTCTTCAGGTATCCAGTACATGGCCATGTCACAGAGCTTGGCGGTGGTACAATTTTTGGACACAAATCCATGAGCCTATTCTGGAGAGTGGCCAGAATTCAGGAAGAAAACAACAACTTAGAAAGATAGCAGGTGTTGCACATCGATAAGACAAGCTGCAGTCCATTCATATATTGGGCAGGATGAATTATGGGAAGATTTATACTAGACAGGACACATCCATTAATGCATTCTCTTTTCTAATGTCTACAATAACAGACACAGTGGGATACACAGAAACAGAAACCCTCGCCGTGTCAAATGACTTACTAGAAACTGTCCACTCCAAACCAAACAAACCGCCTTTCCTATCTATTCTCAGAACATGAGACAAAACAACAAACCCACACACACTCCCACAAAGGCACCTCCTTCCCCCAAGTAGGTCTGTGACTATCCGGAGTGTCCTCTGACTGGTGGGCCATACTATGTTCCCCCGAAATGGCCTGTCTTCTCTCAGACCTTCTTTCCTTGACCAACTCTGTGAAGATGTCAGGAAAAAGTGGTTAGCCACTACCTGTTTTCTCAGGAAAGGTCCATCTTCAGAGCTCTCCTGGCATTTGGCCATCCTCACATCATTAGGTACCAAGAAAACTGACTCTGTCCTTGGTAAATCCAAACAAGTGAGCCCACTGGGACTGGGACTGGGACTGCCTCTGGGTGCCTGGCTTCTTGGATACCAAGTTCAGAGAGTTCCATCACCAAGGAAATGAGGTATGTCACATTCTTTGGAACTGAATGAGGTCACTGCCTTGGCAACCACTTTGTCCTAACAGTTGCTTCCAAGGGTAACATAAGATGGAGGTTGCCCACGCTTCCTGTGACACTTTCATAAGGTAGAATGTATATCAACCATTTGCACCCGGGAACAGCTCTCCACTCAGGCCTGGTTTGGTCCATCTTCTCTACAATAAGAAGAGAGAGATTCAGATTCAGACACATCCCTTCATCCTGACCAGGTTGTTTGCCATGGAAGATGACTTTTGCTCTCTCAGGTGCTTCATACCTGCCTACAACTTCTCCAGGTATCATTTGTGCATGGACATTTGAGGTTCTCATCAAGTGGAAGGTCCCCAACTTTCCTGTATTGTAAGAACTACTCTGACAGCTCTTTTGTCCATTTTGGTTTGGGATGCACACATGGGATTTTTCTTTAGACCCATCATGTGCTGTGAATCTAAGCCACAGCCTCACATAGGGCTGAGAGGCTGATTCAGAAACATCCATTTCCAAAGCAATTAAGCAAAGAGGCACAGGTAATGACCATTCTTTTCCATTTGAAAACTATTTTCTGCAGGCTTCACAAAGTGTGGCCTGAGGCAAAGACCTTCCTGACATTCAGGGCAACAGAATAGGTAAGCAAAAGGCCCAAAGCAGGGTTTCTCCACTGAGACTTTCTTGGGCATACTGATATCTGAGTTTTCTGAGATACTCGCCATTCCCATCAGCTATCCAGTACATGGCCATGTCACAGAGATGGAGGTGGTACATATCTTGGACACAAAATCATGAGCGTATTCTGGAGAGTGTCCAGAATTCAGGAAGAAAACAGGAATTTAGAAAGATGGCAGGAGTTGCCCATCCATACGGCAACCTGCAGTCCATTCATAAATTGCACAGGATGAATGCTTTGAAGCTTTCTCGTAGACAGGACACATCCATTGATGCATTCTCTTTTCTAATGTTTACAATCACTGACACAGTATGATATATAGACACAGTAACACTCACCTTGTCAAAGGACTTACTAGGCACAGTCCTCTCCAAAACAAACAAACCAGCTTTCCTAACTATTCTCAGAACATGAGACAAAACCACAAACTCACACTCACACCCAAAAAGTCACCTCCTTTCCCCAAGTAGGTCTGTGACTATCCGGAGTGTCCTCTGACTTGTGGGCCATACTATGTTCCCCCAAAATGGCGTGTCCTGTCTCCAATCTGGTCTCTTTGGCCAACTCTGTGAAGTTGTCAGGAGCCCATGGTGAGAAACTACCTGCTTTCTCTGGAAAGGCCAGTCTTCATAGTTTCCAGGCATTTGGCTGTCCTCACATCAGTAGGTACAAAGAAAGAGTGACTCTGTCTTGTTAAATCCAAACAAGTTAGCCCACTGGGACATGGAGTGGGTTTGACTCTGTGTGCCTGGTTTCCTGGATCCCAAGATCACAGACTTTCATTACCAAAACTGTAAGGTGATGTCATTTTCTTCAAGATCTGAATGAAGTCACTGCCTTGGAAACCACTTTGTTTTAACAGTTGCTTACATGGTTTCCAAAAGATGGAGGCTGCCTCTACTTGCTGTGACTCATTCATATGTTAGAATGGTATATCAACCATAGGCACCGGGGAACAGCTCTCCACACAGGCATGGTTTGGTCCATCTTCTCTACATTAGGAAGAGAGAGGCTAATTCAGACACATCCCATCAACCTGACCAGGTTGTTTGCCATGGAAGATGACTTTTGCTCTCTCATGTCCTTCATAGCTGCCTACATCTTCTCCAAGGATCATTTCAGCATGGACCTTTTAGGTTTTCAGCAGCTGGAAGATCGCCTATATTCCTGTATTGTAAGACCAACTCTGTCCCTGCTCTTCTGTAAAATTAGATTGAGGGAAAAGTGTATGGTTAGGGTTAATAACATGTTCAATTTGGGTTAGGAATCATTCTCTGGAATGAATATTTGTATTAGGAACCTGTGATATTTATAAGAATATATAGGTGAAATATAAGTATGAAAACAGAAATCTAGGTAAGTTTTGAAGCCCTGAAGGGCATTGGGCCCTTGATTGGGATACTTAGCATTGATTTATGTCCTGCACAGTTGTCTCAGTTAAATCAATATACTATGGCATAGGACCTTCTAATTTGGATGATTGAATGTGGAAGAGAACATCCAGTCAAAAAGGGATATTCAGTAGGATTAGGAAAATAGTCGGTAGGTTTAGATAAAAGAGTGAGTATAGGATTTGGACCAAAAGTTCTTTAGCAATAGGGTTTCAGGTAGAGAGTGAATGTAAATGTCAGCACATGTGAAGAGTCAGTCACAATGATGAACTGGGTAAAATATGTAGGAAAGCAATATTTTGAAGACGTATAAATTAATTGGGGGTACAAATAGGTGTACCTTGTGCCTATGAATATAGAGATAATGCATGAATAGACCATACTGTGAATAAATAATATAACTGGTTCGAACTTTAAATAATGTATTGAATTGATTTCTGAAAATATACAGGAAACCTAATATTGATATACAATCATCCATTCCAAACAGTTATGCTTCTAATGGTGATATTAGATTTATGGTTCATCATAAAAAGTGTGTGAGTTTTGCTTCAAAACTGATTATGAAATTAAAAAAAAATGTGTTTGCAGAGAAGTCTCATGAAAAGACCAGTCAAGAAACCGGGAGGAATACATGTGTTCTGAAGCAGGAAATGATTAAAAGTGAAAAAATACCTATAAAGTTGTGAACTTGTGGATGAAATATATATCCTATGATGTGCAAAAACTGCAGAAATATTAATGTAGCAGTGTTGAATATAAATGAACGTCAAAATACACATCATGTCCCATAGGAATCTACTTGCATTGATGTTAAACTGGGTCAGATACTGTAGAATTATTAGGATTTGTATGCACCATTCACAGAAGTGAGTTGTCAGTACAAGGAAACAAATATGTATTTCAGGTGGATGAATATTTCCAATAATAATCTTGAGAAAAGTTGATTATATTTCCTCATGCATACATGAAAGAATGTATGAATGTAGAGAGTGTATATAAGACACATATATTTCATGTTTTGATAAATCAGGAGAGTATATATATATATATATATATATATATATATATATATATATACCAAAAAAACACAAAGAGAAACATAAAAAAGTAGCAATATATGCCAAATGAAATTTATAATGAAATATATAACATCTACTGATGCAAAAATATATACTTTACTGAACATGGAATTATGTATAATGTTGTTGTACTAGGAAGCTCACCCATAGGTTGAATTTTTAGTTCCAACAGCGTTTAAGAGGGGTAGTCTCTTCACACAATTTATATCTGCCGAGTCAGCAACCTCACAAAAATGTACGTGTGATACCAGGTAGGATTCAATATGTACATATAAAAATACATGTGCTGTATAGGCTACAGAGAAAGGGAGGCAGGGATTCACATATTTGTTAATTTTAAAAACACATGAAAAACTATTCCAAATAAAAATTCACTAGATTTATAACACCTACCATTTATTATGCAAAAGAAAATTTCAAAAATACACCATGCCTCCTCTGACCTGCTTGTATTTCTGTTCTATTTGGGTTATTTTTCTCCATCATATTAGGATTAGTAGTCAGAGTCTAGTAGGGTATGTGTTAGTGTCAGGGATTCAGTATTTTGAATGGAAAATAGGAAAAAGAATCCAATGTCTATCAAATATGTGCTACACAAAATATTTTCCCTCTCTCATCCAGAACAATGCCTTGACATTACCTTCGCCCCAAGTAAGACACAATTAGTGGAGAAGAGTTATAAAATCTGTGAATATATAACTGGAATGGAAAATGCTCATGAGTTCACAACCTTGGATGTGGTAGAGAAGTTTCCATAAGTAAGGGACAGGTTAAAAACTCCACAAACATGGAGCTCTGCTGGCCTAAAGGACTTCTTGATAAACTGCCTCTGAGGTTGGGCACTTGAAATATATGTTGTTTTCAGGAGCTTTAGCTTCCTTTGTCGTGAGACCATCAAAGCTGGGTCTGATTCTATGTGACCTGGAGGACATGGTTTCTTATTTTCTAATGAACATGAGGCAGCAGTGGTGAATTCTCTCTTTTAAGTAAAATGTGACCAGTGCGTGCTAAGTCTCTCCCCATCTGGGCTGTGAAGCCATTTGGTCATCCTCCACTTTTTCATGGTTTTTCTTTCTCCTGCATTGGGAGTTTGGTATTTGCTTCACGAAATACAAGGAGTTCAAAAGGGACACAGTGCTGGATGGAGTTCTGCCACATGTGGTGGGTCAGGGTCTGCAGGAGAATGCACCAACCAGGCTTCTATCCCACATATCCTTTTCCCTTGTCTATTGCAACCTGATTCTTAACATTGCCATGAAACCTCTCCATATAACAAGACGCCCTTACATATTAGTGTCTGCTGACCTCACCATGTCTGTCACAAGCCATTTGGAAGCCAATGGCAAATCCATATGGCCACATCAGAGATGTATTATGACACACATACACACCACTGCTCTAGGCACACTACTCAGCAGGCACCAACTTACTGGCATGTCTGTTCTAGATCATTTTCATGAAACACAGTCAATCAAGGCACTGTCTAGTATACTCATGATAAACAACAGGACATCCAAAGGTTCTCCAGAGACATGTTGTATAGTTGGACTTGACATTTGCATTATATAAGGTAGGAGTTATAAATCTAGTCAAATTTTAATTGAAATATTCTCCATGTGTTTTTAAACTTAACAAATATGTGAATTCTTGTTTCCCTTTTCTGTAGCCTATTCACACATGTATATTTATATGCATATATAGAATCCTACCAGGTATCACACGTACATTTTTGTGAGGTGGCTGTCTTGGCAGATACAAATTGTGAGAAGAGGTCACTCCTCCTAAATGCTGTTGGAAATGAAAATTCAACCTATAGGAGAGCGTCCTAGTAGAACAACATTATACATTAACTCATGTTCAGTAAAATAAATATTTTTGCATTTGTGGATGATACATATTTACTGATGAATTTCGATTGGCATTTATATTGGTATTTTTAATGTCTGTGAGTTGTGTGTGTGTGTGTGTGTGTGTGTGTGTGTGTATAGATATAGATATAGATATAGATATACTCTCCAAATTTTTCAAAATATGAAATATATGCGTCTAATATACACTCTCTAAATTCATTCATGTTCATGTATGTGGATTTATAATCCACTTTTCACAAGATTATAATCAGAAATATTCATCCACCTGAAATACATATTTGTTTCCTGAAAACTAACTTCAGTGAATGGTGCATACAAATCCTAATTATTCTACACTAACTGACCCAGTCTAACATCAATGCAAGTAGACTCCTATGGGACATGATATGTAATTTGTCATTCATTTTTATTCGACACTGGTACATTATTGTTTCTTCAGTTTTTGCACATCACAGGATATACATTTCATCCACAAGTTCACAAATTAATAAGCATTTGTTTCAACTTTCACCACTTCTTGCTTCAGAACACATGTATTGTCAGGGTTTCTTGACTGGTCTTTTCATGAGAGACTTCTTTCCAAACACATTATTTTGAATTTCCATAATCATTTTGAAGCAAAACTCACACATTCTTCATGATAAACCAAAACACAAATATTTCCATTACATATATACCTGGTTGGAATGAATGATTGTATATCAATATACGATTTCCTTTAATTTTTCAGATATCAGTTCAATTCATTATTTAAAGTTCAAAAAAGTTATATTATTTATTCACAGTATGGTCTATTCATGCTTTTTCTCTATGTTCCTAGAAACAGGGTACACCTCTTTGTACCCCTGATTCTCATTTTACATCTTCAATATATTGCTCCCAGAAATGGTGAAAGAAATACTCATGTCATCTCATTATCACAGTAATATTCTGGACAAAAAAATGGAAAGGTCACACTTATGATTGTACCAAAGCCTAAATGGAAAGTGAACATGGATTTCTAAAAACATCCATGTCCAGGTTGCCTAATGCTGTCAATTGTCAATCCTATTGGTGACTACATATTTGTTTTTTTCCTAATTTATATATTCAAACTCAACCCTGTTGAAAATGTCTAATTCTATCACTCACTTTATACTTTGCCTGATTTCGTAATGTTTCTATTGATATCTGCTTTTCTACATATTTTCCCCAGTTCAACAGAGAAACTGACTCTTCATATGTGCTGACATTTACATTCACTCAACAACCGAAAGTCTATTGCTAAAGAACTTTTGGTCCAAATCCTATACTCACTCTTCTTCCTAAACCTACCGACTATCTTCCTAATCCTACTGATTATCCCTTTTTGACTGGATGTTCTCTTCTAAATTCAATCATCCAATGTACACGGTCCTATGCCATTGTATATCGAATTATCTGAGGCATCTTTGCAGAACATCATTCAAAGCTAAGTATCCCAATCCAGGGCAAAACCCTTCTGGGCTTCAAATCATACCTAGATTTCTGTTTTCCTACTTATATTTCACCTCTATATTCTTGTAAATATTGCAGGTTCCCAATACCATTATTCATCACACAGAATCATGCGTAACCCAAATCAAACCTGTTTTTAACCAGAAGTATACACTGTTCCCTCAATCATTTTACAGAAGAGCAGGGACAGAGTGGTTCTTACAATACAGGAAAGTTGGGGACCTTCCACCTGATGAGAACCTCAAATGTCCATGCACAAATGATACCTGGAGAAGTTGAAGGCAGGTATGAAGCACCTGAGAGAGCAAAAGTCATCTTCCATGGCAAACAACCTGGTCAGGATGAAGGGATGTGTCTGAATCTGAATCTCTTTCTTCTTTTTGTAGAGAAGATGGACCAAACCAGGCCTGAGTGGAGAGTTGTTCCCGGGTGCCAATGGTGATATACATTCTACCTTATGAAAGTGTCACAGGAAGCGTGGGCAACCTCCATTTTATGTTACCCTTTGAAGCAACTGTTAGGACAAAGTGGTTGCCAAGGCAGTGACCTCATTCAGTTCCAAAGAATGTGACATACCTCATTTCCTTGGTGATGGAACTCTCTGAACTTGGTATCCAAGAAGCCAGGCACCCAGAGGCAGTCCCAGTCCCAGTCCCAGTGGGCTCACTTGTTTGGATTTACCAAGGACAGAGTCAGTTTTCTTGGTACCTAATGATGTGAGGATGGCCAAATGCCAGGAGAGCTCTGAAGATGGACCTTTCCTGAGAAAACAGGTAGTGGCTAACCACTTTTTCCTGACATCTTCACAGAGTTGGTCAAGGAAACAAGATCTGAGAGAAGACAGGCCATTTCGGGCGAACATAGTATGGCCCACCAGTCAGAGGACACTCCGGATAGTCACAGACCTACTTGGGGGAAGGAGGTGCCTTTGTGGGAGTGGGATTGGGTTTGTTGTTTTGTCTCATGTTCTGAGAATAGACAGGAAAGGCGGTTTGTTTGGTTTGGAGTTGACAGTATCTAGTAAGTCATTTGACATGGCGAGTGTTTCTGTTTCTGTGTATCCCACTGTGTCCGTTGTTGTAGACATTAGAAAAGAGAATGCATTAATGGATGTGTCCTGTCTAGTATAAATCATCCCATAATTCATCCTGCCCAATATATGAATGGACTGCAGCTTGTCTTATCGATGTGCAACACCTGCTATCTTTCTAAGTTGTTGTTTTCTTCCTGAATTCTGGCCACTCTCCGAAATAGGCTCATGGATTTGTGTCCAAAATATGTACCACCTCCAAGCTCTGTGACATGGCCATGTCCTGGATAGCTGAAGAGAATGGCGAGCATCTCAGAAAACCCAGATATCAGTGTGACTAGGAAAGTCTCAGTGCAGAAACCCTGCTTTGGGCCTTTGCTTACTTATTGTTGTGTTGCACTGAATGTCAGTAAGGTCTTTGCCTCAGGCCACCCCTTTGTGAAGCCTGAAGAAAACAGTTTTCAAATGGAAATGAATGGGCCTCACCTGTGGCTCTTTGCTTAATTGCTTTGGAAAGGGATGTGTCTTTATCAGCCTCTTGGGCCTGTGTGTGGCTGTGACTTAGATTCTCAGCACCTGATGGATCTTAAGAATGATCCCATGTGAGCTTCCAAAACCAAAATGGCAAAAAATTTCATTCATTGTGGATGAAGTCTCTTCCCTTCCTCTGTTAGGTTCCTGCACTCCATCAAATGACAATAGGGATTCTTTGGGTCAAATGAGTTCTTCAAAGCCCTACAGAGGTGCTTGTGTTTTCGCATGACTCTAAATCACCTAAAGAATCGATACCTAAAATCAGTAGGCCTCAAATTGGAGAAACAAAGAAGTATTAATGGCAGGATTATTTGTTCACTCCTGGTTCACAGAAACGGTGTCCAGGCTACCCTGACTTTAGGCAAATGAGGGGCAAACGAGCTGATTTTGGACACTGTCTTGGGCTGCGCCCCTCTTGGAAACCTCCAGCCAGAGGTTAAGATGATTGACTATATGGAATAAGATGAAGGCCATGTGGGAGTGTTTTGGTTTTAATTTTGGTCATTTGTGTTGCATTGGAAAAAATAACTGGGTCCACGTGGGCTTGAACTCTGGTGTGATTCCCCTTAGAGACTGGGTTTTGGAACTGAACTCAGAGAAGCATTGCCATGAATTTTGTTAGGAATTTAAGAGGCCACGCATGAAAGTCGCTCTTGGAAACTGAGACCTAGGCCCCGGGTGGATTTCCACAGAGGCCTGGGAATCTCAGCAAGGATATCACATGATTTTATTCTTAAAGAAATGGCAGCCATAGTTGAGAGTCAAAACACACATGGACCTCACATTGTAGACCTCAATGGGCCTGGCCTAATGTGACCTTTTGTCCACTCTTTGGGAAGCCGTGCCTGTGAGAGTTCTCCAGAGATTTCATTGAAATGAGCTTCCTCACCATTTAATGTTTGCTGAATGAACTGAAACCCACAGTGCCTCCAACTTCATGCTTGAAAAATGGCTAGATAAATACCATGAAATTTTTGAAATTCCTATGACCAGGTGGCACTGGAGAAACATTGGATGTCCTGTTGCTCATTATGAGTATACCAGACAGTGCCTTGATTTACTGAGTTTCATGAAAATGGTGTAGAACATATTTGTGTATGCAAATATGTGCTACACAAAATCTTCCTACTCTCATTCACAACAATACCTTGACACTATCTTTGCCCCAAGTAAGACAAAATAAAAGAAGAAGAGTTAGAAAATCTGTGAATACATATCAGGAATGGAACATGATTGCGAGTTCACAATCTTGGAGGTGGTAGAGGAGTTTCCAAAAGTAAGGGACAGGGTAAATATTGCACAAATATGGAGATGTGCCAGCCTAAAGACTTCTGGAGAACCTGCCTCTGAGGTTGGCCACTTGAAGTATATGTTGTTGTCAGGACCTATGGCTTCCTTTCTAGTGAGACCACCAAAGCTGGGTCTCCATCTATGTGACCTGCAGAACATGGTTTCTTATTTTCCAAAGAAAGTGAGGCAGCAAGGCTGAATTCTCTCTTTGTAAGTAAACTCTTGCCACTGAAGGCTAAGTGTGGCCCCGTGTGGACTGTGAAGCCACTTGGTAATCCTCCACTTTTCATGGTGTTCTTGCTGCTGCACTGGGAGTTTGGTATTGGCTTCAGGAAATACAAGAAATTCAACTGGGTCACAGTGCTGGAGGGAGATCTGTCACGTGTTGTGCGTCAGGGTCTGCAGGAGAATGCACCAACCAGTCTTCTATCCCACATAGCTTGCCCCCTTGACCATAGCAACCTGATTCTGAACATTGACCTGAAACCTCTCCATTCAACAAGATGCCTTTACATACAAGGGTCTGCTGGCTGCACCATGTCAGTTACAAGCCTTTTGGCAGATCCACATAATCCCAACACAGAAGTTTTATCACAGACCTGCAAAACACTCCTCTAGGCCCACTACTCAACAGACTTTAACTTATTTGCATCACTGTTCTACACCATTTTCATGAAACCCAGTCAATCAAGGCACTGTCTGGTACACTCATGATCAGCAACAGGAAATCCAAAGTGTATCCAGTGACACCTGGTGATGGGAATTTCAAATTTTTATGATGTTTATCTAGCCATTTTTCAAGGATGAGGTTGGAGGCACTGTGGGATTTAATTCATTCTGGAAACATCAAATGGTGAGAAAGCCCATTTCAATGAAACATCTGGAGAACTCTCACAGGCAAGACTTCCCAAAGAGTGGCCAAATGATCAAATGAAGCCAGGCCCATTGAGGTCTACAATGTGAGGTCCATGTGTGTTTTTACTCTCAACTATGGCTGTCAAGTCTTAAAGAATAAAATCATGTGATATTCTGGCTCAGATTCCCAGTGCTCTGTGGGAAGCCCCCTGGACCTAGATCTCAGTTTCCAAAGGCCACTACCATGTGTGGCCTCCAAAAAACCCAACACAATTCATGGCAATACATCTCTGCAGTAATTTCCAAACTCAGTCTCTAAGAAGACTCACACCAGAGTTCAAGCCAAGGTGGACCCAGTCATCTCTTCCATCAGCCAAACAAATGACCACAATTAAAACCAAAATACTCCCACATGGCTCTCAAATACTTCCACATAGACACTCATCATTACCTCTGGCTGGAAGTTTCCATGAGGGGCGCAGCTGAAGACAGTATCCAAAATATGCTCCCTACTCTCATTTGTCTAAAGTCAGGGTGGCTTGACAACCTATCTGTGAACAAGGAGTGATCAAATAGGCCTGCCATTAATACTGCTCTGCTTCTCCAATTTGAGCCTAATGTCTGTGGGGTTTAGATTCTTTTTGTGAATTGGAGTCATGAGAAAATCCAAGCACCTATGGGCTTGCCTCTGCAGGGCTTTGAAAAACTTTTTGAACCAAAGGATACCTATTCTCACTTGATGGAAATCAGGAAACTTACAGAGGAAGGCGAGAGACTTCATCCACAAGACTGCTCTTTTTCCATTTTGGTTTTGGATGCACACATGAGATCTTTCCTTAGATTCATCAGGTGGTGAGAATCTAAGTCACAGCCTCACACAGGGCCAAGAGGCTGATTCAGACACATCCCTTTCCATGGCAATTAAGCAAAGAGCCACAGGTGATGCTCATTATTTTCCATTAGAAAACTGTTTTCTTCAGGCTTCACAAAGGGGTGGACTGAGGCAAAGACCTTCCAGACATTCAGGGCAACGGAACAATAGGTAAACAAAAGGCCCAAATCAGTGTTTCTCCACTGAAACTTTACTGGTCACACTGATATCTGAGTTTTCTGAGTTCCTCTCCATTCCCTTCATCTATCCAGTACAAGGCAATGTTACAGAGTTTGGAGGTGGTACATATCTTTTACACAAAACCATGAGCCTATTCTTGAGAGTGGCCAGAATTCAGGAAGAAAACAGGAACTTAGGAAGATAGCAGGTATTGCCCATTCATAAGGAAAGTCGTAGTCCATTCATAAATTTGGCAGGATGAATGCTGAGAAACTTTCTACTAGACAGAACACATCCATTGATGCATTCTCTTTTCTAATGTCTATAACCACAGACACAGTGGGATACACAAACCCACAACCACACCCACAAAGGCAACACTTTCCTCCAAGTTGGTCTGTGACTATCCAGAGTGTCCTCTGACTGGTGGGCCATACTATGTTCCCCAAAATTGCTTGTTCTGTCTCAAATCTGCTTTCCTTTGCCAACTCTTGAAGTAGTCAGGAGTCAGCGGTGAGCCAATACCTGCTTTATCAGGAAAGAACCATCTTCAGAGCTTCCCTGGCATTTGGCCATCCTCACATCAGTAGGTAAGTGCCGTAGCCCGGCTGGCTGGGCAAAATAACCGGGGGGGTGAAGAACAACTTGTGTAGACTGATGCAGCAGGCCTGGAAGCCGTTTATTGTTGAATAAGAGCGGTATTTATACATTTTACACAGCCTATCTAATTAGCATGAAATAGATACAGCAGTCAAACAATAAGGAATCTCCACACTTAATGGCTCGCTTTTGTTACTTCACAAACCACTCCCTCTGGCATTTTGCCAGGCGCCATCCAGACTTCTTTACAGGCTCTAACATTTCTCTGGCAAAATAACAGGTGCCAATCTGACTTGTTTACAGACGTTAACATTTCCCCCTTTTGTTTAATTTAAATAAGGACCATAGTGTTTTTTACAGAAACACCATAAATAACCTGCTAGAAACAGAAAGGGAGGATACAAAATGTTACAATACCAATCCAATTGATGGCTCCATGCAAGAAGCCCTTGGAAAACTTATACCAGCAATGACACCGTTAGCAAAGATACCGAGTTACAAGTTGTTGTAGATTACAGTCTGTTGTCTCAGTCCAGATAAAGCAGTGTCTCAATAGATTAACTCAGAGTTCAGGTAAATCACAGTCCAGGTAAGTTCTCCAGGCAGCTAGCTTAAGTTGTAGTAGCAGAAACAGCGATAGCTCCGAAGTCTCCTCGGGTTCTCAGCCGAAGTTTCCTCCAGTTCTCAGCAACATTGTAAATTCTTCCACCTTTGTTTTCACCGGCACTTGGACGAAGGCAGGAACTCCGGATGGCTAAAGAAAATCCTGTAGCATTTCACTAAGAAAACAACCTTCTGAACAATTTTAGTACATTATCTCAAGGTTTTTTACATTTGAAATAAGCCTTAATAGTACTCATTACTCATCAGCCTGCAGGTGTGGGAGACACATTGTAGTTACTGGCCTTGGAAATGATCAAACTTCAGGGATGCCAGTGGCATCTTCTGCCAGCTGTAGCATCCTGGGCAGCCCCAGATGGCCCCAGGGAGAGTCCTGGGCTCAAACTTCTTCCGGGCACAGGGAGCAAAAGCCTGCGAGACTGTGCCTCCAGGTCAGGTCTAGATTTGGGCTCACAGTGGTGATCCGCTCCCCCGGGCAGGGGGGCGGGGAAGAGCCCTCAACTGCCTCTTGGAAAATTCTTACTGCGCCATGATCGGCTTGGGCAGGTGGCAGCCGCCTTGTCATTTCACGCACCCTCCAGTATCGAAAAGTATTCAGTAATAGCCTTTTGCTGCAACTTTTTTCCTGATAATCCTTCTTCTTCTGAACTTTCTTTTTCTTTCTGACTAGAGTTTCTGGGCTTTTATCAACACATGCCCTAACTATTCTTGGTTCCACTGGGGTGCCTTTTTCTCTTATCAATTTACTTCTCACCCCTTCCATATTTTCATCACAAAGACAATACAACATTTCAAGACAAAACAAGACACAAACATACTGCATCAATCTTCTCCATTTTCTCGAAATGGTCATTTTTCCTATCGCCCTATCTGCCTAGGGACGAGCAGATTGCTCCCGTCCTATCTATGGACAGAAAGCTTTTTTCGACCCTTACCCGTGAGTGTCCCAGGGCTCCCCGTAACGGGCCACCATCTGCCGCAGTCCCGCTGCAGCAGAATAACCTGGGGGGTGACGAATAACTTGTGAATGTTGATGCAGCAGAAATGAGAGCCGTTTATTGTAAGATCTGAGCGATATTTATACATTTTACACAGCCTATCTCATTAGCATAAAATAGATACAGCAGTCAACCAATAAGGAATCTTCACACTTAATGGCTCGCTTTTGTTACTTCACAAACCACTCCCTCTGGCATTTTGCCAGGCACCATTCAGACTTGTTTACAGACTCTAACATTTCTCCAGCAAAATAACAGGTGCCAATCTGACTTGTTTACAGACCTTAACAGGTAAGAAGAAAGACTGACTCTGTCTTTGGTAAATTCAAACAAGTGAGACCACTGGGACTGGGATTGGTAATGGCTCTGGGTGCCTGGCTTCCTGGATCCCAAGTTCAGAGACTTTCATCACCAAGGAAGTGAGGTGTGGTCACTTCTTTCAGGAACTGAATGAGGTCACTGCCTTGGCTACCACTTTGTCCTAACAGTTGCTTCCAAGGGTTCCATGAGATGGAGGCTGCCCCTACTTCCTGAGACAATTTCATATGTTAGAATGGTATATCAACCATACGCACCTGGGAAGAGCTTTCCACACAGGCCTGGTTTGGTCTACTCTACATTAAGAAGAGTGAGGCTGATTCAGACACATTCCTTCATCCTTCCAGGTTGTTTGCCATGGAGATGTCTTTTGCTCTCTCAGGTCCTTCAAAGCTGCCTACATCTTCTCCAGAGATCATTTCTGCACGTACCTTTGATGTTCTCAGCAGGTGGAAGATCCCATACATTCTTGTATTGTAAGACCAACACTGTCGCTGCTCTTCAGCAAAGTTAGATTGAGGGAACAGTGTATGATTAGTGTTATTAACACGTTCGATATGGGTTAGGAACCATTCTGCTGCATGAATAATGGTATTGGGAACCTGTGATATTTACAAGAATATAGAGGTGAAATATATGTACGAAAACAGAAATCTAAGTAAGATTTGAAGCCCAGAATTTCATTTGTCCCTTGATTGGGATACTTAGCGTTGAATTACATTCTGCACAAATGTTTCAGATAAATCGATACACAATGGCATAGGACCTTTCACCTTGGATGATTGAATGTAGAAGAGAACATCCAGTCAAAAAGTGATAGTGGGTAGGATTAGGAAGATAGTCGGTAGGTTTAGGAAGAAGAATGAGTGTAGGATTTGGAACAAAAGTTCTTTAGAAGTAGGGTATCGCTAAGAGAGTGAATGTAAATATCAGCACATGTGACGAGGAAGTCACAATGATTAACTGGGGAAAATATGTAGGAAAGCAGATATCAATAGAGACATTACAAAATCAGGCAAAGTATAAAGTGAGTGACAGGATTAGACATTTTCAACATGGTTGAGTTTGAATATATAATCTTTGGAAGAAACAAATATGTAGTCACCAATAGGATTTTCATTTGAGAGCATTAGGCAACCTGGACATGGATGTTTTTAGTAATCCATGTTCACTTTCCATTTAGGTTTTGTACAATCATAAGTGTGACCTTTGCTTTTTGTGTCCAGAATATTACTGTGATAAAATGTATATGTAGATCAGGTGACATGAGTATTTCTTCCACCATTTCTGGGAGCTATATTTTGAGGACGTATAAAATAGTATTGGGGGTACAAAGAGGTGTACCTGTGTCTATGAATATAGAGATAATTCGTGAATAGACTGTACTGTGAATAAATAATATAACTGGTTCCACTTTAAATAATGGATTGAATTGATATCTGAAACTAAGTAAGAAATCTTATATTGATATAGAACCATTCATTCCAACCAGTTACACATCTAATGGTAATATTAGTGTTATGGTTTATTGTGACGGGTTTGTGAGTTTTGCTTCAAATGTGATAATGGAAATTGAAAATAATGTGTTTGGAAAGAAGTCTCATGAAAAGAGCAGTCAAGAAACATGGAGGAATACATGTGTTCTCAAGCAGGAAGTGATTGAAAGTGAAACAAATGCCTATAAATTTGCGAAATTTTGATGAGACATATATGCTATGATGTGCATAAACTGAAAAAATAGTAATGTACCAGTGTTGAATAAAAATGAACGTCAAAATGCACATCATGTCTACTTGCATTGATGTTCAACTGGGTCAGTTACTATAGAAATATTAGGATTTTGGGGGGGGGATTAATAATACAATTTATTTTAGCACTAGCATGCCACAGAATGTAGAGGAAAGATCAATGGATTTTTAGTTATAGCACTAATAATCTAACATTTAGTGACTATTTTGGATAGTCTAAAATTACATAAGGCTATGTAACATAATTTTTTTTATTTAACATTCATCAAAGCTTGGAATTTTCATAATATTTCTTCTTTTTTATTTTTTATTTTTTCAGTTGTTGATTGACCTTCATTTTGTTTATTTGTATGTGGTGCTGAGAATAGAACCATGTGCCTTACACATGCTAGAAAAGCATGTTACCACTGAGCCACAAACCCAGCCCCTCCACTTTTATCTTAACATCATACACTCATGTCCCTCTTCTTTACTCACTTTCTTCCCCATTTTCCCCCTTCTCTCCCTTCCTTTTTCGTTTCCCCTCCATATCAATTTTTCTCTCATGTCATTACAAACAGTAGTATGCTATGAAATTTAAGTTTAAGACTGTTTTTTATAGTCATTCTTTTTCTTGAGAAAATCTAAAAATTATAATCACCTGATAGATATATTACAATACATTTATTACACATATGTATCTATATTCATGCATATGCATTACATATATTATATATATATACATATATATTTAAAAGTACTTTGATTTTCCTGTTAGAAATAATATAGACCAAGTCTTTCTTAATTCTCAATTCTTCCATAATTAACATCTTACAGTGAAAATCAAATAAACATATTTAAGTAAAAAGGTATCATTCTTATTTATCAATACTGATAATTTAAGGTTTTATATCACATTAAGCTGTAATATGGCATATTAACTCTTATGAATTAGAGAAATTTTATTTGAACAACCTATTATTTAAGGACCATATGCACTGACATTTTAAATGGCGTTCTTGTGATTTCTATTTCTATCAATTGTGTATTAATTGCCAAATACTTATTTTAGTACTTTTCATGTTCATAATTGATATAAAGTCAATTGTTTAATTCTTCTCGTAAGTAGTTACTTATTACAGTAGGGACATTATTAATAATACAACATCTTTATAAGAAAAATGGTACAAATTTATTTTCATGCAAAATTAAGAATAATTGCATGCTCTAAATGTTTGATTGTTGATACATATAATAAAGAGCTTTTGATGAGTCTCTTCCCCAGTAAAACATAAAATGCAAAGATAATGTCCAAATAAAGATAAGAAAAATACACATTATCAGCTAGAAACTATTAAATAAAAGATGAAAAGAACAATCCAACACATTGTACGAACTTGTCAGATGAGGTAGTATTCTGGAAGAATAGCCTAAGACTAGACCTTGTCCATGTCAAAATATTCACGAAAAAAATGAAGTATGAAAAGTGTAGAAAATGCTATGAATTTTTCATGAAGATAGGTGAATTATCCTTTCATCTCAATTTATGTGCATTTTCTGGTAAAATAAATTTGTGATATTTACAACTACACAAAACAAAGTTTCTGCATAGCAAAATGAATACATCTGAATCCATTTTTAGCTGATTTCTTCCCACTAAATTTTAAACCTTTATTTATTTATTTATTTATTTTTATTGGTTGTTCAAAACATTACAAAGCTCAAGATATATCATCTTTCATACATTTGACTCAATTGGGTTATGAACTCCCATTTTTTCCCCAAATACGAATTGTAGAATCACATCGGTTACACATTCACACTTTTACATAATGGCATATTAGTGACTGTTGTACTCTGCTACCTTTCCTATCCCCTACTATCCACCCTCTCCTCCCCTCCCATCTTCCCTCTCTACCTCATCTGCTATGGTTCAATTCTCTCCATTGTTTCCCCCCCCACTTCCCCTCACAACATTTTATATGCGATTTTGTGTAACATTGAGGGTCTCCTACAATTTTCATAAGCTTTCCCTTCTCTCTCCCTTTCTCTCCCCCCATTCGTCTTTGTTTAATGTTAATATTTTCCTCATGCTCTTCCTCCCTGTTCTGCTCTTATTTGCTCTCTTTATATCAGAGAAGACATTTGGCATTTATTTTTTAAGGACTGGTTAGCTTCGCTTAACATAATATGCTCTAATGCCATCCATTTCCCTGCAAATTCTATGATTTTGTCATTTTTGTGCTGTGTAATACTCCATTGTGTATAGATGCCACATTTTTTTTATCCATTAATCTATTGAAGGGCATCTAAGTTGGTTCCACAGTCTAGCTATTGTGAATTGTGCCGCTATGATCATTGATGTGGCAGTATCCCTATAGTACGCTCTTTTAAGATCCTCAGGGAACAGTCCAAGAAGGGTGATAGCTGGGTCAAATGGTGGATCCATTTCCAGCTTTCCCAGGAATATCCATACTTCTTTCAAAATTGGCCTCACCAATTTGCAGTCCCACCAGCAGTGTACAAGTGTACACTTTTCCCCACATCCTCGCCAACACTTATTGTTGTTTGACTTCATAATGGCTGCTCATCTTACTGGAGTAAGATGGTATCTTAAGGTGGTTTTGATTTGCATTTCTCAGACTGCTAGAGATGGTGAGCATTTTTTCATGTACTTGTTGATTGATTGTATGTCCTCCTCTGTGAAGTGTCTGATTAGGTCCTCGGCCCATTTGTTGATTGGGTTATTTGTTATCTTATTGTTTAATATTTTGAGTTCTTTGTATATTCTGCATATTAGGGCTCTATCTGAAGTGTGAGGGGTAAAAATTTGTTCCCAGGATGTAGGCTCTCTATTTACCTCTCTTATTGTTTCTCTTCTTGAGAAAAAAACTTTTTAGTTTAAGTAAGTCCCATTTGTTTTTTTCTTGTTATTAACTCTTGGGCTATTGATGTCTTATTAAAGAATTTGGAGCCTGACCCCACAGTATATAGATCGTAGCCAACTTTTTCTTCTATGAGACGCAGTGTCTCTGATTTGATATCTAGCTCCTTGATCTATTTTGATTTAACTTTTGTGCATGGTGAGAAAACGGGATTCAGTTTCATTTTGTTGCATATGGATTTCTAATTTTCCCTGCACCATTTGTTGAAGATGCTATCCTTCATCCATTGCATGTTTATAGCCACTTTATCAAATATAAGAAAGTTGTAATTTTGTGGATTGGTTTCTCTGTCCTCCATTCTATACCATTTGTCCACCTGCCTCTTTTCGTACCAGTACCACACTGTTTTTGTTACTATTGCTTTGTAGTAAAGTTTGAACTCTGGTATCGCTATGCCTCCCGATTCACACTTCCTGCTTAGAATTTCTTTTGCTATTCTGTGTCTTTTGTTTTTCTATATGAATTTCATGATTGCTTTATCATTTCTACAAGAAATGCCATTGGGATTTTGATTGGCATTGCGTTAAACCTGTATAGAACTTTGGGTAATTTCGCCATTTTGATGAATTTAGTTCTGCCTATCCATGAACAGGGTACATTTTTCCATCTTCTAAGATCTTTTTCTATCTCTCTCTTTAGGGTTCTGTGGTTTTCACCTCTTTTGTTAGGTTGATTTCCAAGTATCTTATTTTCTTTGAGGATATTGTGAATGGAGTGGTTTTCCTCATTTCAATTTCAGAAGTTTTGTTGCTGATATACAGGAATGCATTTGATTAATGCGTGTTGGTTTTATATCCTTCATTTATTAACTCTAGCAGTTTCTTTGTAGACCCTTTTGGGTCTGTTAAATATATTACCATGTCATCCACAAATAGCGATAATTCAAGTTCTTCTTTTCCTATTTTTATGCCTTTAATTTCTTTTGTCTGTCTAATTTCTCTGGCTAGTATTTCAAGAACTAAATTGAATAGAAGTGGTGATAGAGGGCATCCCTGTCTTGTTCCAGATTTCAGAGGGAATGCCTTCAGTTTTCTCCATTTAGGATGATCCTAGCCTGAGGTTTAGCATATATAGCTTTTACAATGTTGAGGTAAGTTCCTGTTATTTCTAGTTTTTCTAGTGTTTTGAACATAAAGGGATGCTGAACTGTGTCGAATGTTTTTACTACATCTATCGAGATGATCATATGGTTCTTGTCCTTAAGTCTATTGATGTGGTGAATAGCATTTATTGATTTCCGTATATTGAACCAGCCTTGCATTCCAGGGAAGAATCCTACTTGATCATGGTGCACAACTATTTTGATATGCTTTTGGATTCAATTCACACGGATTTCATTGAGAATTTTTGCATCCAAGTTCATTAGAGATATTGGTTGTAGTTTTCTTTTTTGAAGTGTCTTTGTCTGGTTTTGGGATCAGGGTGATTTTGGACTCCGAGAATGAATTTGGAAGAGCTCCTTATTTTTCTATTTCTTGATATAGCTTGAAAAGTATTGGTACTAATTCTTCTTTGAAGGTTTTTTTGAACTCTGCTCTATACCCATCAGGTCCAGGGCTTTTTTTGGTTGGTAGTATTTTGATGGCTTCTTCTATTTCTTCCTTTGTTTTTGGTCTGTTTAAATTGTGTGTGTCTTCCTGACTGAATCTGGGCAGATCGTATGACTTAAGAAATTTGTCGATATTTTAGCTATCTTCTATTTTATTGGAATATAGGGTTTCAAAATACTTTCTAATTATCTTCTGTATTTGTGTACTGTCTGTTGTGATATTGTCTTTTTCATTCCATATGTTAGTAATTTCAGTTGTCTCTCTTCTTCTCATCCTTAGCATGGCTAAGGGCCTGTAAATCTTATTTATTTTTTCAAAGAACCAACTTTTAGTTTTATCAATTTTTTCAATGTTTTTTTTTGTTTCAATTTCGTTGATTTCTGCTCTAATTTTAATTATTTCTTGTCTTCTACTACATTTGCTGTTGTTTTGCTCTTCCTTTTCTAGGTTTTTGATGTGTACTGTGAGTTTATTTATTTGTTGTTTTATTCTTTTTTTGAGGAAAGAACTCCAAGAAATGAATTTCGCTCTTAAAACTGCCTTCTTTGTGTCCCATAGATTCCAGTACGATGTGTCTGTATTGTCATTTGATTCTAAAAATATTTTTATCTCCTCCTTTATGTCTTCTGTAACCCATTGATCATTCAGTAGAATATTGTTCATTTTCCATGTGATGTAGGATTTTTCCTTCCTTCTTTTATCATTGATTTCCAGTTTCATTCCATTATGATCAGATATGGTGCATGGTATTTTCTCCACGCCTTTATATTTACTAAGAGTTGCCCAATGGCATAATATATGGTCTAACTTGGAGTAGGATCCATGTGCTGCTGAGAATAAAGTGTATCCACTTGATGATGGTTGATGTATTCTATATATGTCGGTTACGTCAAGGTTATTGATTGTGCTGTTGAATTCTATAGTTTCTTTATTCAGTTTTTTATAGAGGATCTGTCTAATGGCGAGAGCGGTGTGTTGAAGTCACCCATAATTATTGTGTTGTAGTCTATTTGACTCTTGAACTTGAGGCGAGTTTGTTTTATGAGCATTGCAGCTCAATTGTTTGGTGCATACCAATTGATAATTGTTATGTCTTGTTGGTGGATGGTTCCTTTTAACAATATATAGTGTCCTACTTTATCCCTTTTGATTAATGTAGGTTTGAAGTTGATTTTATATGATATGAGTATGGCCACTCCTGCTTGCTTCCGAGGGCCATATGAGTGGTATGATTTTTCCCAACCTTTCACTTTCAGCCTGTGTATGTCTTTACCTTTCATATGAGTCTCTCGAAGGCAGCATATTGTTGGATTTATTTTTTTGATCCAGGTTACTAGCCTATGTCTCTTGATTGGTGAGTTTAGATTTTTAACATTTAAGGTTACAATTGAAATATGATTTGTACTTCCAGTCATGTTTATTTATTTATTTATTTTAATTTGGGTAGTTTTTACTTTTTGGTTTTTTTCTTACCCCTTTACTGAGATACCTCCCGCTGTTAGTTTTGGGCACTATTTTTCAATTCCTCTTCTTGTAGTATTTTGCTCAAAATGCTTTGCAGTGCTGGTGTTCTGTCTGCGAATTCTTTTAGCTTTTATTTATCAGGAAGGACTTAATTTCATTGTCAAATCTGAAGCTTAATTTTGTTGGATACTGTATTCTTGGTTGGAATCCATTATTTTTCAGTGTTTGAAATACATTGTTCAAAGATCTTCTCGCTTTCAATGTCTGTGATGAAAAATCAATTGTTAACCTTATTGGTTTACCCCTGAATGTTATCTGCCTACTTTCTTTCGTAGCTTTTAATATTCTCTCCTTGTTCTGTATGTTGGCTATCTTCATAATTATATGTCTTGGAGTTTGTCTATTATGGTTTTGAATGTTTGAGGTCCTGTAGGCTTCCAGGATATGGCAATCCATTCCATCTTTCATCTCTTGGAAGTTTTCTAGAATTATTTCATTTAATATGTTGTTCATTCATTCGGTTTGAATTTCTATGCCTTCTTCTATCCCGATGACTCCCAATTTTGTTTTTTTTATGACATCCCATATCTCTTGAATAGTTGCTCATGGGATTTAAGCATGTTTTCTGTGTTGACTATATTCTTTTCAAGTTGACAAACTTTGTCTTCATTATCTGATGTTCTGACTTCTACTTGATCTAGTCTATTTGTAATATTCTTGTTTGAGTTTTTAATTTGGTTTATAGTTTCCTGCATTTCTAGAATTACTGTATGATTTTTTAAAAGATCTCTATCTCCTGGTAAAGCTTGTTCTTTGCCATTTGAATTTGTTTGTTTAATTCATTTTCAAAATATACTTTTATCCTTAGACTTGCTGCCTCATGTCTTCTCTCTTATTCCTTTCCATCTGAGTTAGGTATGACTTAAGTTTTTTCCCTATCCCTGTTTCTGATGCTTCTAGGTTCTCCTGTAGTATTAAGTTGTCCTTCATTGTTTGTACACCTTGTTTTCCCTTGTTTTTTCATGATGTTCACGTCATTTTCCAGCTCTATTTGATTGCTGTGTTTCTGCTCTCTTCTATAGATTTGTTATGGGTTTATATATCTCTGTTTTCTCTCCTTTGTGTTGGTAGACTATGCCTGCTTAAGTGGATTTCGCTGTTAAGGAATTCTGACGGCTGAGCTCCAGTGATGTCACCTCTCTGCTGTGGTGGGCCCCAGGCTCCTTGCCGGAGTGTCCGAATTGGGTGGGTGGACTGGATTGTCTCTGGTTGGTTTCAGCTCCCGGTCGCTGGCAGGCCGGCAGTCTCCAGCCACCCAGTAGCGCGGGCAGCTTGTGGTCTGTCTTCAGCTGGTGGGTGATCTCTAGCCACACAGTTGCGCGTTCGGTCGCCGGCAGGCGCGCGTTCTCCAGCCGTCAAGACATAGCGTCAGCAGGTGGGCTGGCGCCAGCAGGAAGGTGGTCTCCAGTTGCCCAGTCACACTGGCAGTGGGCCGGCGTTCTCCAGCCAGCCAGTCAGGAGGGCCTGGCCTCTAGTCCCCTGGTTTATCCTGCTAGTCCTGATTTCTCCTGCTAGACCAGATTTCTCCTGAGTGATGCTTCTCGGCAGCTCAAACTGTTCTCTGGGTCTGCCGTTTGTTGGGTGGGGAGGGTGTCTATTGGGAACCCTGGAACTCTATTGTTTTAATTTTTTTCGCTTGCCCATCGCCCCGCACTGGCTAGACAAGTTTCATTTTTGCCGCTGATGGGAAGGGGAGATGAAGGTCAGGTGCCTCTAGTTTTCCCCCAGTCTTTATGCAGACTTGCTCTGATTATTCCTCCCCCAAAAGCCTAGGAGATATTTTATGCGAATTCCCCTCTGTATGTGAGATGAGCTGAGAAACACACACCTGTTTTATTCTTGCAATCTGTCAGGGAGTGGTGGTGGTTACTTCAGCTCTCCAAGATGGTGGCTGTTGGTTTCCTTTGTGGAGTTTCTGCTCTGGGGCATAGAAATGTACTGCTAACTTCCCCGTCTGAAATCCCGAATTCAGCTGGGGGCTCAGTGGATGCTCAGCCAGCAGGATTCCACAGAATCCGCAGCAACGTTTCTCCCTGCTTGCTGGTCGCTTCTCGGTGGTGCCTCACCATTTGTAGACACAGGGCAGGTCACGCGGATCAATCAGAATGGATCTCCAGTTGCACAAGTGGCTTGTGTTTGAGACTCAATTACCGGACCTCGGTGGTGGAAATCATTCTTCTAGGTTTCGGTAAACACCCATTTTCCTGTAAGATCCTAACAAGATAGTTTTTCATTGCTCAAACTCGTTATTCACTTGCGCAGTGGCAGGGTACACTGGGTGTGATACACTGTCTTCACAGCCATCTTGCAATGCCGAAATATTAGGATTTGGATGCACCATTTACTGAAAACTGTTTCAGTACTAGGAAAAAATATGTATTTCAGGTGAATGAATATTTCTGAGAATAATTTTTTAAAAATTGGATTATAAATCCACATACATGAATATGAATGAATTTAGGGAGTGCAAAATAAGACACAAATATTTCATATTTTGAAAAATCTGGAGAGTATATATATATATATATATATATATATATATATATATATACACACACACACACACAGACATTAAAAACTAGCAATATATATGCCAATCAAAATTCATCATGAAATACATATCATCCACAGACCCAAAAATATTCATATACTGAACATGGATTTATGTATAATGTTGTTCAACTAGGAGGCTTACCCATAGTTTGAATTTTCAGTTCCAACAGCATTTAGGAGGAGTGATCTCTTCTCACAATTTGTATTTGCCAAGTCAGTCACCTCACAAAAATGTACGTGTGATACCAGGTACAATTCTATATGTGCATATAAAATTACATGTGCTGAATAGGCTACAGAGAAAAGGAGACAGGAATTCACATATTTGTTAACTTTCAAAACACACGGAGAACTATTTCAACAAAAAAAAATGACTAGATTTATAACTCCTACCCTATATAATGCAAAAGGCAATTCCAACTATACACCATGCCTCCTCTGAACTGCTTGTATTTCTATTCTGTTTTGGTTATTATTCTCTATCATATTACGATTAGTAGTCAGAGTCTAGTATGGTAGGGGTTAGAGTCAGGGATTCAGTATTTCGAATGGAAAATTGGAAAATGTATCCAATGTGTATGCAAATATGTGCCACACAAAATCTTCCCACTCCTCCAGAACAATGGCTTGACATTATCTTCGCCCCAAGTAAGACATAATTAGAGGAGAAGAATTAGAAAATCAGTGAATACTTCTCTGGAATGTAATATGCTAAGAAGTTCACTACCTTGAAGGTGGTACAGGAGTTTCCAAAAGTAAGGGACAGGGTGAACACTCCATAAACATGGAGCTCTGCTGGCCTAAAGACTTCTTGAGAAATTTCCTCTGAGGTTGGGCACTTGAAACATATGTTGTTATGAGGAGCTTTAGCTTCCTTTGTACTGAGATCATCAAAGCTGGGTCTGCACCTATGTGACCTGTAAAACATAGTTTCTTATTTTCCAATTAACATGAGACACCAGTCCTGAATTTGATCTTTGTAGGTAAACTGTGGCCACTGGGTTCTAAGTGTCTCCCTGTGTGGACTGTGAAGCCATTTGTTCATCCTCCAATTTTCATGGTGTTTCTTGCTGCTGTATTTGCTTATGAAGTAAAAAAAAGATCACCTGGGACACAGTGCTTGAGGGAGTTCTGTCACGTGTGGTGGGTCAGGGTCTGCAAGAGAATATACCAACAATGCTTCTATTCCACATAGCTTTTCCCCTTGACCACAGCAACATAATTCTCAACATTGCCCTGAAACCTCTCTATATAACAAGATACCATTACATATAAGGGTCTGCTGGCTGCACCATGTCAGTCACAAGGCATTTGGAAGCCAATGGAAGATCAACATGGCCCCACCACAGATGTTTTATCACACACCTCCCCTCCTCTGATCTAGGCCCACTACTCAGCAGGCTTCAATTTACTGGCATCTCTGTTATACACCATTTTGATGAAACCTAGTCAATCAAGGCACTGTCTGGTATACTCATGATCAGCAACCGGTTTTCCAAATTTTCTCCAGTGCCACCTGGTCATGGAAATTTCAATAATTTTATTGTATTTATCTAGCCATTTTTCACGGATGAAGATGGAGGGACTGTGGATTTCAATTTGTACAGGAACCATTAAATGATGAGAAACCTCATTTCGATGAATGCTCTGTAGAACTGTTGAAGACAAGGCTTCCCAGGGAGTGGCCAAAAAGTCACATGAAATCAGACCCATTGAGGTCTACAATGTGAGGTCCACGTGTGTTTTGACTGTCACCTATGCCTACCAAGTCTTTCAGAAAAAAAAATCATGTGGTATCCTGGCTGAGATTCCCAGTGCTCTGTGGAAAGCCACCCTGGGCCTAGATCTCAGTTTCCAAGGGAGACTCTCATGCGTGCCCTCCTAGAATCCCAACACAATTCATGGCACAAGTTCTCTGAGATCAGATCCAGAATGCACTCTCTAAGTGTAATCACACCAGAGTTCAAGCCCATGTGGACCCAGGCATCTCCTTTAACAGCCACATAATGACCACAATTAAACCAAAACACTCCCACATGGCCCTCATCTTTTTCCATATAGATACTCATCATAACCTCTGGCTGGAGGTTTCCATGAGGGGCACATTCCAAGACAGTGTCCAAAATAAGCTCCCTTGCCCCTCATTTGCCTAAAGTCAGGGTGGCCTGGACATACTTCCTGTGAACCCGGAGTGATCAAATAGGCATGCCGTTAATACTGCACCGCTTCTTCAATTTGAGGCCTACTGAGTTAGAGGTATAGATTCTTTATGTAAATTAGAGTCATGAGAAAACCCAAGCACCTTTGCAGGGCTTTGAAGAACTCAATTGACACAAAGGATCCCTATTCTCACTTGATAGAGGTCAGGAACCTCACAGAGGAAAGCGAGACTTTATCCACAATGACTGGTGTATTTGCCATTTTGGTTTTGGATGCACACATGGGATCTTTCTTTAGATCCATCTGGTGCTGAGAATCTAAGCCACAACCTCACACAGGGCCAAGATGCTAATTCAGACACATCCCTTTCCAAAGCAATTAAGCAAAGAGCCACAGGTGATGCCCAATCATTTCCATTTGAAAACTGTTTACTTCAGGCTTCACAAAGGGGTGGCCAGAGCAAGAACTTCCTGACATTCAGTTCATCAGAACAATATATAAGCAAAATGCCCAAAGCAGGGTTTTTCCACTGAGATTTTCCTGGTCACACTGATATCTGAGTTTTTTGAGATGCTCGCCATTCCCTTCAGCTATCCAGTACATGGCCATGTCACAGAGCTTGGAGGTGGTATATATGTTGGACACAAAACCATGATCCTATTCTGGAGAGTGAACAGAGTTCATGAATAAACCTGGAAATTAGGAATGTATTAGGTTATGCCCATCTTTAAGTAAAGCCGCAAACCATTCATAAATTGGGCAGGATGAAATGGGAAGCATTCTACTAGACAGGACACATCCATTGATGCACTCTCTTTTCTAATGTCTACAACCACGGACACCATGGGATACACAGACATAGAAACACTCTCCTTTTCAAACGACTTACGAGAAACAGTTCACTCCAAACCAAACAAACCACCTTTTTTTCCTATTCTCACAACATGAGACAAAATCACAAACTCACAACCACACCCACAAAGGCACCTTTTTACCCTAAGTAGGTCTGTGACTCTATGGAGTGTCCTCTGACTGGTGGGCCACACAATGTTCCCCCGAAATGTCCTGTCCTGTCTCAGATATGGTCTCCTTGGCCATCTCTATGAAGTTGTCAGGAGCCAGCGGTTGGCCACTATCTGCTTTTTCAGGAAAGGCCCCTATTCAGAGCTCTCTTGGCTTTTGGCCATTCTAACATCAGTAGGTACAAAGAAAGACTGACTCTGTCCTTGGTAATTCCAAACAAGTGAACCCACTGGGACTGGTACTGGGACTGGCTCTGTGTGCCTGGCTTCCAGGATTCTAAGTTCAGAGAGTTCCATCACCAAGGGAGTAAGGTGAGGTCACTTCCTTCAGGAACTGAATGAGGTCACTGCCTTGGCAAACACTTTATCCTAACAGTTGCTTCCAAGTATCTCATTAGATGGAGGCTTCCCCTACTTCCTGTGAAACATTCACAAGTTAGAATGGTATATCAACCATAGGAACCCGGTAATAGCTCTCCACACAGGCCTGGTTTGGTCCATCTCCTCTACATTGAGAAGAGAGGTTCTGATTCAGACACATCCCGTCATCCTGACCAGGTATTTTGCCATGGAAGATTACTTTTGCTTTCTCAGGTCCTCCATAGCTGACTACATATTCTCCAGGGATCATTTCTGCATTGAACTTGTGGTTCTCAACAGGTGAAAGATCCCCTACATTCCTGTATTGTAAGACCAACTCTGTCCCTGCTCTTCTTTAAATTTACATTGAGGGAACAGTGTATTGTTAGGGTTAATAAAATGTTTGATTTGGGTTAGAAATCATTCTGCTGGATGAATAATGGTATTGGGAACCTGCGATATTTTTAAAAATATAGAGGTGAAATATATAAATGAAAAAAGAAAGTCTAGGTAATTTTGAAGCCCAGAGGGGCAATGGGCCCTTCATTGGGATACTTAGCTTTGATTTACGTTGTGCACAGATATCTCAGATAAATCGATATACAATGGCATAGGACCTTGTTCCTTTTATGATTAAAATTCGAAGAGAACATCCAGTCAAAAAGGGATAGTAAGTAGGATTAGATAGATATTCGGTAGGTTAACAAAGAAGAGTGAGTATAGGATTTGGAACAAAAGTGCTTTAGCAATAGGGTTTGGGTTAAAGTGTGAAAGTAAATATCAGCACACTTGAAGGGTCAGTCACAATGATGAACAGTGGAAAATATGTAGGAAAGCAGATATCAATAGAGATATTACAAAATCAACAAATGGGCCAAGGACCTGAACAGACACTTCTCAGAAGAAGACATACAATCAATTAATAAGTACATGAAAAAATTCTCACCTTCTCTAGCAGTCAGAGAAATGCAAATCAAAACCACCCTGAGATACCATCTCACTCCAGTAAGATTGGCAGCCATTAGGATGTCAAACAATAATATGTGCTAGCGAGGATGTGGGGAAAAGGGTACACTTGTACATTGCTGGTGGGACTGAAAAATGGTGCGGCCATTATGGAAAGCAGTATGGAGATTCCTGGGAAAGCTGGGAATGGAACCACCATTTGACCCAGCTATCGCCCTCCTCGGACTATTCCCTGAGGACCATAAAAGAGCATGCTATAGGGATACCGCCACATCAATGATCATAGCAGCATAATTCACAATAGGCAGACTGTGGAACCAACCTAGATGCCCTTCAATAGATGAATGGATAAAAAATAATGTGGCATCTATACACAATGGAGTATTATGCAGCACTAAAAAATGACAAATTCATGGAATTTGCAGGGAAATGGATGGCATTAGAGCAGATTATGCTAAGTGAAGCTAGCCAATCCTTAAAATACAAATGCCAAATGTCTTCTTTGATTTAAGGAGAGCAATTAAGAACTGAACAGAGGGAAAGAGCATGAGGAAAATATTAACATTAAACTGAGACAAGTGATGGGAGGGAAAGGGAGAGAGAAGGGAAATTGCATGGAAACGGAAAGAACCCTCATCGTTATATGAAATCACATATACGAGGTTGTGAGGGGAAAGGGGGGGAAGGGAGAGAACGGAACAACAACAGATGAGGTAGAGAGGGAAGATGAAAGGGGAGGGGAGGGGGGATAGTAGGGGATAGAAAAGTCAGCAGAATACAACAGTCACTAATATGGCATTATGTAAACATTGTGAATGTGTAACTGATGTGATTCTGCAATCTGTATTTGGGTTAAAAATGGAAATGCATAACTCACTTGAATCAAATGTATGAAAGATGAAAAAAAATTAAAAAAGTACTAAATTGGCTCATCGTAACAATAAAAAAAGAGATATTACAAAATCAGGCAAAGTATAAAGTGAGTGATATGATTAGATATTTGCAACAGGGTTGATTTTGAATATATAATCTTAGGAAGAAACAAATATGTAGTCACCAATAGGATTGATATTTGAGAGCATTAGGCAACCTGAACATGGAAGTAATCCATGTTCACTTTCCATTTAGGCTTTAGTACAATAATAAGTGTGAACTTTGCATTTTGTGTCCAGAATATTACTGTGATAAAATGTATATGTAGATTAGGTGACATGAGTATTTCTTTCACCATTTCTGCGAGTAATATTTTGAAGACATATACATAAGTATTGGTTGTACAAAAAGCTGTACCCTGTGTCTATGAATATACAGATAATGCATGAATAGACCATACTGTGAATAAATAGTATAGCTGGTTCCACTTTAAATAATGGATTGAATTGATATTCACAAAGGAGTGGTCTGAGGCAAAAACCTTCCTGAAATTCAGGGCAACAGAACAATAGGTAAACAAAACGCACAAAGCAGGGTTTCTCCACTGAGACTTTCCTGTTCACACTGATATCTGAGTTTTCTGAGATGCTCGCCTTTCCCTTCAGCTATCCAGTACATAGCCATATCACATAGCTTGGAGGTAGTACATATCTTGGACACAAAACAATGAGGCAATTCTGGAGAGTGTCCAGAATTCAGGATGTAAACAGAAACTTTGAAAGATAGCAGGTGTTTCCCTTCAATAAGGAAAGCTGCAGTCCATTAATAAATCAGGCAGGATGAATGTTGCGAAGCTTTCTCCTAGACAGGACACATCCATTGATGCATTTTCTTTTCTAATGTCTACAACCACGGACAGAGTGGGATACACAGACATAGAAGCACTCGCCTTGTCAAAGGACTTACTAGAAACAGTCCACGCCAATTCAAACAAACAGCCTTTCTTACATCTTCTCAGAACTTGAGAAAAAACCATACACACACCTACACCCACAAAGGCACCTCCTTTGTGGAGTGTCCTCTGAATGGTGGGCCATACTATATTCCCCCAAAATGGCCTGTTGTATCTCAAATCTGGTCTCCTTGGCCAACTCTGTGCAGTTGTCAGGAGCCAGCGGTGAACCAATACCTGCTTTCTCAGAAAGGTCTTTCTTCAGAGCTTTCCTGGCATTTGGCCATTCTCACATCTGTTGGTACTAAGAAAGACTGACTCTGTGCTTGGTAAATTGAAACAAGTGAGACCACAGGGACTGGGACTGTGACTGGATCTGGGTGCCTCTCTTCCTGGATCCCAAGTTCAGAGAGTTCCATCACCAAGGAAGTGAAGTGAGGTCACTTCCTTCAGGAACAGAATGAGGTCACTGCCTTGGCAACCTCTTTGTCCTAACAGTAACTTCTAAGGGTCCCATGAGATGGAGTCTGTCCCTTCTTTCTGTCACACTTTCACAAGTTAGAATGGTATATCAACCATAGGCACCTGGGAAGAGCTCTCCACACAGGCCTGATTTGGTCCATCTTCTCTACATTTAGAAGATAGAGGTTGATTCAGACACATCCATTCATCTTGACCAGGTTGTTTACCATAAAAGATGACTTTTCCTCTCTCAGGTCCTTCATAGCTGCTTATATCTTCTCCAGGGATCATTTCTGCATGGACCTTTGATGTTCTCAGAAGATGGAAGATCCCCTACATTCCTGTATTGTAAGACCAACTCTGTCCCTCCTCTTTTGTAAAGTTAGATTGAGGGAACAGTGTATGTTTAGGGTTAATAACATGTTTGATTTGGGTTAGGAATCTCTCTGCCCCATGAATAATGGTATTGGGAACCTGTGATATTTACAAGAATATATAGGTGAAATGTAAGTATGAAAACAGAAATCTAGGTAAGATTCGAAGTCAGAAGGGCATTGGGTCCTTGAGTGGGATTCTTAGGTTTGAATTATGTTCTGCATATATGTCTCCGACAAATTGAAATACAATGGTTTAGGACCTTATACCTTGGATGATTAATTGTCGAAGAGAACATCGAGTCAAAAAGCAATAGTCAGTAGGATTAGGAAGATAGTCAGTAGGTTTAGAAATAAGAGTGAGTATAGGATTTAGACCAAAATTTCTTTAGCAATAGGGTCTCGGGTAGACATTGAATGTAAATATCAGCATATGTGAAGTGTCAGACACAATGATGAACTGGGGAATATATGTAGGAAAGCAGATATCAATAGAGATATAAGGAAATCAGGCAAAGTATAAACTGAGTGATAGGATTAGACATTTTCAACAGGCTTGAAGTTGAATATATAATCTTAGAAAGAAACAAATATGTAGTCACCAATAGGATTTACATTTGAGAGCATTAGGCAACCTGGATATGGTTGTTTTTAGTAATCCATGCTCACTTTCCATTTAGGCTTTGATACAATCATGAGTATGACCTTTGTTTTTTGTGTCCAGAATATTACTGTGATAAAAAAAGAAATATATATATATATATATATATATATATATATATATATATATATATATATATAGATAGATAAGGTGACATGTTTATTTCTTCTACCATTTTTGGGAGCAATGTTTTGAAGAGGTATAAATTAGTATTGGGGGAACAAAGAGGTGTACACTGTGTCTATGAATATAGAGATAATGCATTAATAGACCATACTGTGAATAAATAGCATACCTGGTTCCAACTTTAATAATGGATTGAATTGAAATGTGAAAATGTACAGGAAATCTTATATTGATATTCACACATTCATTCCAACCACTTATACATCTAATGGTAATATTAATGTTATGGTTTATCTTGAAGAGTGTGTGGGTTTAGCTTCAAAATTGATTATGGAAATCGAAAATAATGTTTTTGGAAAGAAGTCTCATGAAAAGACCAGTCAAGTAACATGGAGGAATACATGTGTTCTGAAGCAGGAAGTGATTAAAAGTGAAACAAATTCCTATAAATTTCTGAACTTGTGAATGAAATATATAACCTATGATGTGCAAAAACTGAAGAAATAGTAATGTACCAGTGTTGAATTAAAATGAATGTCAAAATAGACATCATGTCCCATAGGAATATACTTGCATTGATGTTAAACTGGGTCAGTTACTGTAGAAATATTAGGATTTGTAAGCACCATTGATTGAAGTTAGTTTTCAGCACTGGGAAACAAATATGTATTTCAGGTAGATGATTATTTCTGAGAATAATCTTGTGAAAAGTTGATTATAAATCCACATACATGAACATGAATGAATTTACGGAGTGTATATAAGACAAATATATTTCATATTTTATAAAATCTGTAGAGTGTATGTATATATATATATATATATATATATATATATATATATATAGACAAAAAAACACAAAAATTCATTAAAAAGTATCAATATATATATGCCAATCGTAATTCATCATGTAATATATATCACCCTCAGATGCAAAAATATTTATTTTACTAAACATGGGTTTATGTATAATATTGTTCTAATAGGAAGCTCACCCATAGTTTGGATTTTCAGTTCCAACAGCGTTTAGGAGGACTGATCTCTTCTTACAATTTGTTTCTGCCAAGTCAGCCAACTCATAAAAATATACGTGTGATACCAAGTAGGAATCTATATGTGCATATAAAAAGTACATGTGCTGAGTAGGCTACAGAGAAAGGGAGACAGGAATTCACATATTTGTTAACTTTAAAAACGCATGGAGAGAGCTGGGGATGTGGCTCAAGTCGTAGCGCACTCGCCTTGCATGCGTGCGGCATGGGTTCGATTCTCAGCACCACGTGCAAACAAAGATGTTGTGTCCGCCGATAACTAAAAAAATAAATATTATAGAATTCTCTCTCTCCTCTCTAACTCTCTCTTTAAAAAAAAAACACATGGAGGACTATTTCAATTAAAAATTGAGTAGATTTATAAAACCGACCCTTTATCATGCAAGAGGGAAGTCCAACTATACACCATGCCTCCTCTGAACTGCTTGTATTTTCATTTTTTTTGTTTATTTTTCTCCATCATATTAGGATTAGTAGTCAGAGTCTAGTAGGGTATGAGTTAGTGTCAGGGATTCAGTATTTCGAATGGAAAATTGGAAAATGGATCAATGTGTATGCAAATGTGTACTACAAAAAAATTTTCCCACTCTCATTCAGAACAATGCCTTGACATTACCTTCACCCCAAGTAAGACACAATTAGAGGAGAAGAGTTAGAAAATCTTTGAATACATATCTGAAATTGAAAATGCTTAGGGTTCACAACCTTGGAGATTGTAGAGGAGTTTCCAAAAGTAAGGGACAGTGTAAAAACTCTACAAACATGGAGATTTGCCTGCCTAAAGACGTCTGGAGAAACTGTCTCTAGGTTGGGCACTTGAAATATATGTTTTTGTGAGGATCTTTAGCTTCCTTTCCAGTGAGACCATCAAAGCTGCGTCTTCATCTCTGTGATCTGGAGGACATGGTTTATAATTTTCCAATAAACATGAAGCAGCAGTGCTGAATTCTCTCTTGTATGTAAACTGTGGCCACTGGGGGCTAAGTGTCTCCCCATATGGACTGCGAAGCCATTTTATCATACTCCACTTTTCCTAATGTTTCTTCCTGCTGCACTCGGAGTTTGGTATTTGCTTCACGAAATACAAGGAGTTCAACTGGGACACAGTGTTGCCGCGAGTTCTGTCACGTGTGGTGGATCAGGGTCTGCAGGAGAATGCACCAACAGGGCTTGTATACCACATAGGATGCCCCCTTGACCATAGCAACCTGATTCTGAACATTGCACTGAAACCTCTCCATATAACAAGTTGCCTTTACATATAAGGGTCTGCTGGCTGCACCATGTCAGTCACAAGCCATTTGGAAGCCAATGGCAGATCCACATGGCCCCAACTCAGATGTTTTATCACACATTTGCTCACCACTGCTCTAGGCCCACTACTCAGCAGGATCCAAATTATTGAGATCTCTGTTCTACACCATTTTCATCAAAACCAGTCAATCAAGGCACTGTCTGGTACACTCGTGATCAGCAACAGGACATCCAAATGTTCTTCATTGCCACCTGGTCATTGGAATTTCAAAAATTTCATGGTATTTATCTAGCCAATTTTCAATTATGAAGTTGGAAGCACTATGGCTTTCAAATCATTCAGGAATCATTCAATGGTGAGGAAGCTCATTTCAATGAAAAATTTGAAGAACTCTCACAGGCAAGGCTTCCCAAAGAGTGGCCTAAAAGTCACATGAATCCAGGCCCATCGAGGTCTACAATTGAGGTCCATGTGTGTTTTGACTAGCAAATATGGCTTCCAAGTCTTTCAGAAAAAAATAATTTGATATCCTGGCTGAGATTCCCAGTGCTCTGTGGAAAGCCACCCTAGGACTAGATCTCAGTTTCCAACGGAGACTCTCATGCATGGCCTCGTAAATTCTTAACACAATTCATGGCAATACTTCTTTGATGATTGATCCAGAACTGAGTGTTTAAGGGGAATGACACCAGAGTTCAAGCCCAGGTGGATCCAGTCATCTCTTCCAACTGCCACACGAATGACTAGAATTAAAACCAAAACACTTCCACATGGTCCTCACCTTCTTCCAGAGAGACACTCATCATTACCTCTGGCTGGAGTTTTTCATGTGGGACGCATCCCAAGAGAGTGTCCGAAATAATCTTCCTTGCCCCTCATTTGCCTAAAGTCAGGGTGGCATGGTCACCCTTCCTGTGAACCTGGAGTGATCCAATAGGCCTGCTTCTCCAATTTGAGGCCTACTGACTCTCAGGGATAGATTCTTTAAGTAATTTGGAGTCACAAGAAAACACAAGCACCTCTGCAGTTCTTCAAAGAACTCATTTGACCTAAAGGATCCCTATTCTCACTTGATAGAGGTCAGAATCCTAACAGAGGAAGGCAAGAGACTCATCAACAATGACAGATTTTGGCCATTTTTGTTTTGATTGCACACATGCAATCTATCTTTAGATCCATCATGTGCTGAGAATCTAAGCCACAACCTCATACAGGGCCAAGAGGCTGATTTAGACACATCCTTTTACAAGCAATTAAGCAAAGATCCACAGGTGATGCCCATTCATTTCCATTTGAAAACTGTTTTCTTCAGGTTTCACAAAGGGGTGGCCTGAGGCAAAGACCTTCCTGACATTCAGGACAACAGAACCATAGGTAAGCAAATGAACCAAAGCAGGGTTTCTCCACTGAGAATTTCCGGGTCACACTGATATCTGAGTTTTCTAAGATGTTCCCATTCTCTACAGCTATCAAGTATATGGACATGTCTCAGAGCTTGGAGGTGGTACATATCTTGGAAACAAAACCATGAGACTATTCTGGAGAGTGGCCAGAATTCAGGAAGAAAACAGGAACTTAGGAATTTAGTAGGTGTTGCCCATCCATAAGGCAAACCAAAGTCCATTCTTCAATTAGGCAGGATGAATGCTGGGAAGTTTTCTACTAGACAGGACACATCCTTTGATGCCTTCTCTTTTCTAATGTCTACAACCACGGACACAGTGGGATACTCAAGACTTAGAAACACTAGCCTTGTCAAACGACTTACTAGAAACAGTCCACTCCAACCCAAAAAAACTGCCTTTTCTATCTATTCTCAGAACATGAGAGAAAAGCACAAACTCACTGAACACCCACAAAGGCACCTCCTTAACCCAAGTAGGTCTGTGACTATCTGGAGTGTCCTCTAAATGGTGGGCCATACTATGTTCCCCTGAAATGGCCTGTCCTTTCTCAGATCTGGTCTCCTTGGCCAACACTGTGAAGTTGTCAGGAGCCAGTGGTGAACCAATACCTGCTTTCTCAGGAAAGGCCCCTCTTCAGAGCTCTTCTGCCATTTGACAATCCTCATATCAGTCGGTACCAAGGAAGACTGACTCTGTCCTTGGTAAATCCAAACAAGTGAGACCACTGGGACTGGGACTGGGACTGGCTCTGGGTGCCTGGCTTCCTGCATCACAATTTCAGATTTTTTGATCACCAAGGAAGAGAGGTGAGGTCACTTTCTTTAGGAACTGAATGAGGTCACTACCTTGGCCACCACTTTGTCCTAACAGTTGCTTCGAAAGGTCCCATGAAATTGAGGCTGCCCCTACATCCTTTGACACTTTCACAAGTTAGAATGGTATATCAACCATAGGCACCTGTAAACAGCTCTCCACACAGGCATGGTTTCATCAGTTCTCTACATTACGAAAGGAGAGGCTGATTCAGACACATCCCTTCATACTGACCCTGTTGTTTGCCATGGAATATGACTTTTCCCCTCTTAGGTCCTTCATAGCTGCCTGAAACTTCTTCAGGGTATAATTTCTGCATGGTCCTTTGATGTTCTCAGCAGGTGGAAGATCCCCTACATTACTGTATTGTAAGATAAACTCTGTCTCGGCTCCTCTGTAAAGTTAGTTTGAGGGAACAATGTATGGTTAGGCTTAATAACATGTTTCATTTGAGTTAGGAATCATTCTGCTTAATGAATAATGGTATTGGGAACTTGCGATATTTACAAGAATATATTGGTGAAATATAAGTTTGAAAACAGAAATCTAGATAAGATTTGAATCCAGGAAGGGCATTGGGCTGTTGATTGGGATACTTAGCTTTGAATTATGTTCTGCACAGATGTCTCAGATAAATCAATATACAATGGCATAGGACCTTGTACCTTGGATGATTGCTTGTCGAAGAGATCATCCAGTCAAAAAGGGATAGTCTTTAGGATTAGGAAGATAGTCGGTATGTTAGAAAAAAGAGTGAGTATAGGATTTGGACCAAAAGTTCTTTAGCAATAGGGTTTCGGATAAAGAGTGAATGTAAATGTCAGCACATGTGAAGAGTCAGTCACAATGATGAACTGGGGAAAATATGTAGGAAAGCAGATATCAATAGAGACATTAGGAAATCAGGAAAATATAAAGTGAGTGATAGGATTAGTCATTTTCAACAGGGTTGAGGTTGAATATATTATCTTAAGAAGAAACAAATATGTAGTCACCAATAGGATTGATTTGAGAGCGTTAGGCAACCTGGATATGGATGTGTTTAGTAATCCATGCTCACTTTCCATTTAGGCTTTGGTGAAAGGTTAATAAAATAGGTACTTGTTACTTACTGTTTTTCTGTATGCTTAACAAAACACTGTTGAAGTCTTGAGGACTGTTTGCTAATCTTGTTTCCAGAATGTGCTGTCCCCAACTGCCAAACTGCAAATGTATACCCTCACCCGTTTGCACGCAAACCACCCACTTGCCCTGACCCATCAATAAACTTCCCTCCCTGCCCTCTCCAAGGAAAGCATATAAGCTCTGCTTAAGCTGTTCTCATTGCTCTCTGCTCTATTCAAGTGAGCTCTGAGCCCCAGAATGCTGGACCCATAATAAACCATTTACTGTTGCTTGAGACATTCCTCTGGTGGTCTCTTCCTCTGATGCTTGCCCGACCTTTACATCTGGAGGCACGAGCAAGATCCGGCAGCGGCGGATGAAAGATCCCCAAGGGGCTCTTTTCAGGGTAAGTAAGGGAACTCTTTTTGGTTTTAGGTTTCAGGTTAGGGCTTGGCAAAATGGCTATTGGTGATGAGCGTGAGCTCTCTCTGACAGAGGCTGGCATACGTGTCACAGAGCCACAGGCCACGTCCCTGGGGGATGCCCCAGAGGACTCAGGAAATCGAGGAACAATAGTCTCCTTGACTCAGTGATATTTTGCTTCGGATTCAGTATTGCCAGCCCATCAGGTTTTGCCGGCTACTCAGTCCTGGCCTCAGTATTGGACGTCCATTGCCTGTCTTTATTGTCTTGTCTTGTCAGTGTAGTGTGTGATTTCTTTCACTGTTTGTGTATCTCTCATTTTGGGACAGAGCACTTCAACACCTCTCTTCCTGACCCTTGATCACTGGACCAAAGTCTGTGCAAGGCCCAGAATCTTTCTTTTTCAGTAAATTGCTGGACCTGGCAGACCCTCTGTGCCTCAGAATGACCCACCTTTGGAGTTGGATAGCCCCTAGAAACATCTACTTCCCACTAATTTGAAACGTCAGAGATTTTGTCTTTCAACCGGGGCCACATAGACATCCAGATCAACAGCCATATATCTTAACTTTGCAGGACCTCTGCAAATCTCCTCCTACATGGGTGAAGCCTTTCTTTGTCTCTGCGCCCACTCCTACTCCTTCCACCATGATTCTATCTCACAAACCCTCTGCTCTTCCTCCTCCAACCTCTGTTCTCCCTGAGTCTCAAGACTCTACTGGACTCTCCTACCCTTCTTATCCGCTGCCGTCGTCCACCAACCCCCAACAACCTCTAAGTGATTCCTTTGCTGCTGACTCAGCCTCTCCGCCATTGGAGAAAGCTAGGCCGGCCCAGCGCCCACCAGATGACTCCCCCTTGTCACACACACAGCCCCTCCTTCCCTGGAGAAAGCTGGCCCGGCTAAAAGAACTCAAAGAACTCCCTGGCGTTTTCACACCTGCCTACTTGGGATGACTGCCAACAAATCCTAGGGATTCTCTTCATGACAGAGGAACGAGAGAGAAACTTTCTGGAAGCTAGAAAAAAATATCCTCGGACCAGATGGGTGACCAACACAACTTCCCAACATAATCAAAGCCGGCTTACCCTTGAACTGACCCAACTGGGACCCCGACACCTTTGAAGGTAGGGAGCATCTGTCCACTTATTGCCGGGCCCTAATAGTGGGTTTCCAACCGGCCGCTAGCCAACCAAATAATTTGGCCAAGGTAAGAGAGATTATTCAAGGGCCTGATGAATATCCCTCTATGTTTCTAGAGAGAATTATGGAGGCGTATAGGAGATATACTCCTTTCGATCTTCAGGCAGAGAATCAAAAGACATATGTCATGATGGCCTTCATTGGGCAAGCTGATCTGGATATTAAAAGAAAGTTACAATACTTAGATGGATTACAAGATATGACTTTGAGAGATTTACTCAGGGTAGCCGAGAAAGTATCCTATAAGAGAGAAACAGAGAGAATGAAAGGGAGCAAAGGGAGGATGACAGATGAAAAAGACAGATGAAGGTATTAACTAAGGTCCTGGTCACAACAATAAATAGGCCAGAAATTAAGAAACAGGGAGACAAGAAACGATACCTGGGTCCCCACCAGAGGCCACCCTTGGCCTCAGATCAATGTGCCTACTGTAAAGAAAAAGGACACTGAGCCAAAAAGTGCCCTAGAAAGAGACAGCCACGCCAGACAGCCTTTCTGACTCTGGAGGTTGACTGAGAATGTCGGGGCTCAGATCCCTTCCCCGAGCTCAGGGTAACTTTTGAAGTGAAGGGGACCCCATAAACTTTGAAGTGGATACAGCAGCAGTATACTCAGCCCTTAAGGCCCCACTGGGCCCTCTATCAAATAAAAGGTCTCTAGTTCAAAGGGCTAACAGCAGTAAATATCAGACTTAGTCAACTAAGAGGACCATGGACATGGGGAAAGGAAAAATCCAACATTCCTTCCTAGTAATCCCAGAATGCCTGGCCCCATTGATGGGCAGAGATCTGCTCAGTAAGCTCCGGGCCAAAACAACTTTTAACCCCGAAGGCCCCAAAATGAAATTTCTAAATCCTTCATTAAAAACTCCTATAGTCATGGCTTTATAAATGTCAGTCAAAGATGAACATCCAATTTTCACACACCCCAAGAATGATCAAACAGGCAAGCTACCCCAGAAATGGATAACAGATTACCCAGATGCCTGGGCAAAAATTGTTGGGTTAGGACTAGCCATGAAACAACCTCCAAGAACAGTGGAGTTAAAAACCTCAGCCTCCCCAATCAATGTCAAACAACATCCTCTGAGCAAAAATGCTAAAGATGGGTTAAGGCCCCATATTCAGAAATATCTGGCTTTAGGGTCCTAAGGCCCTGTCAATCGGCCTGGAACACTCCCCTGCTACCAGTAAAAAATCCAGGAACTGGGGACTATCCCCGTTCAAGACCTAAGAGAGATCAACAACAGAGTGCAGGACATTCACCCCACGGTAAATAATTAGTACAATCTGCTTATCACTCTGAACCCTGAGTAGAAATGGTATGGACATAAAGATGCTATCTTTTGCATGCCTCTGCATAAAGACAGTCAGTTTCTGTTTGCTTTTGAGTGGGTAGACCCAGGAACCGGAACGTATGGTAAACTAACATGGACTAGACTCCCACAGGGGTTCAAAAACTCCCCCACTCTCTTTGATGAAGCCCTCCACAGAGATGTCAACAACTTCAGAACTATGCACCCCGAAGTCACCCAGCTTCAATACGTGGATGACCTGCTACTGCAGCCAACACCAAGGAAAACTGTGAGTCTGGGAACCAAGCACTATTATGTAAGCTTGCTCAACTCGGGTATAGAGCTTCTTCCAAAAAACCCCAAATTTGCCAGCAAGAAGTAGTCTTCCTGGGCTATTCCCTTAGAGGTGGTAAACGTTGGCTCACTGAGCCCAGAAAACAAACGGTTGTGCAGATACCCCCCCCCCCCCAGCAGCAGACAACACAAAGAGTTTCTTGGGACTACTGGGTTTTGCAGGTTATGGATTCCTGTGTTTGTGTCCTTAACTTCTCCTTTATACCCGCTGTTAAAGGGAGATGCCCAATTCCAATGGACCCCTGAGCACCAGCAAGCTTTTGATAACATCTTACGACACTGGCACTGAACTCCTCAACTTCACTGAGCCAAGCCTACAATTTCAGAAAGCCCTACACTACGTTAAAAATGTACATCAATTCACACACCTTGGTCCAAAGAAACTGCAGGCATTCCTGAAGGATCAAGAACAGAGTTTTCCACTAACCGACTCACAGCGAAAGGACATAACTGAACGGGTAACAAAACCCTGTCCGTTCTGTCAATAGAACAATTACCCTTCCAAGCTTCCTGTAGGAAAGCGCCTATGAGCAACCAGACCAGGAAATTCTGGGAAGTGGACTTTACTGAAATTTAGCCAGCAAGGTATGGACTTCAATATCTCCTAGTGTTTGTAGATATATTTTCAGGATGGATTGAAGCCTTCCCCACAAAAAAAAAAGGCACAAATGGTGGTAGAAAATCCTGAAAGATATTTTTCTATGATACGGCCTACCTAAGGTAATAGGGTCTGATAATGGACCGGCGTTCATGACCCAGGTAAGTAAGGGGTTAGCCAGGATCCTGGGGATAAATTGGAAGTTACATTGTGCTTATAGACCGCAGAGCTCAGGACAGGTTAAAAAAATTAATAGAACCATTAAAGAGACCTTAACGAAATTAAGCTTAGAGAGGGCATCAAAGATTGGACTATGCTCCTGCCTTATGCACTGTTTCATGCAAGAAATACTCCCTCTGTTTCTTTGTGTAACCTCACCTCCTATAAAATTCTCTATGGGGCCCCTCCTCCAGTAAGGACCTAACCACAACTCTAAGACCTACCGATCCCTTCCACACCCCCTTGCTTGACAAACTTAAAGCTATTGAAAGAACTCAGGGATACCTGTCAAAACAGCTGGCCACTGCCTACCAACCTGGTGAAGAGGAGACTCCACATCGATATCAAAAAAGAGACTTCATCTACATAAGATGACATCAGGTGTCATCCCTGGAACCCCGCTGGACAGGACCATACCAGGTGCTAATTATAAAACCTACAGTGGTAAAGGTAGACGGAATCACTTCCTGGATCCTAATTCTCATCTCAAGCCTGTGCCCTGTCCAGACACTGGCTTGAAAGTGGAAAAGACTGGTAACCCTTTCAAATTGCATATTTGCCATGTGGATAAGGCTATAGACTCTCCCCTTGGCCACCACTAGTCCTAACCATCATCAGCCCATTCAGCAGCGATGGCTGATCACAAATCCAATTAGACAAGAAGTTTGGTCTGTCTCACATACAGCCCCCTTAGGGACCTGGTGGCCAACTCTCCACCCAGATATTTGTCAGCTGGGTATACGTCTTTCCAATTGGGATATCTCTGATGAAGAGGATCCCACTAAAATTCCATTAAATTTCTCCCGTACCATAGATAATGGAAACAAACATTATGGATGTAGGAACACACAAGCCTGATGCAGGTTGGCTAGCCTAGATTACTATGTTTGCCCGGTGGACTATCAAAGCCAAAAACAACAACGGCTGTGTGGGGGAAAAGTCGTCTTCTTCCGTAAGTCATGGGGATGTGAGCATACAGGGGCTGCCTGGTGGAACCCAAACTCCTCATCAAATTCAGTTCACAGCATTGGCCATATTACCAATTAGACAACCAAAACCGATGGCCCCCAGAGGGGTCTCTAGATCCTCAAATTCTGTGTGACTATTTCAACTTCGGCAAGTGATCAAAAGGATTGAAGAAAATTCCCCTATGTGTAGGCCTTTTCCCTCCTTTGCTCACATCACGAAATATGTTTCTCCAATAGATCCTTCTGCTCCAGATTCTCTGCTGTCACTCTCACATCAACAACCTGATTTCTCCCCTCCAATTACTAGATCAAAACCCCAAACCTCCTCTGGTTCTCAGACCATTGCCCCCATGCTGAGGCAGCAGGTACTGAGGTACCCTTCCACCCACTCACTCCTCTCTTCTCCTGTCAGTGCCCACACCGGGTCCCACCAGGTCCTCTTACCAGCTAACCCAAAGCTCAAACCAGCTGAGGAGTGCCCTCAGACGCCTATCCAAGTTGTAATGAAAATGGCCTTTAAAGTTGCTTTGTCATCACTAAAAACAGGTTACTAAGAATTTAATGTCCCTCACAGGCTTTTTGGGATACTCACTCCTGTCTTCCCATCTGCTCTACCTGTTCTACTGCTCACGTTTTGTTGCCAGGAAAATTCCAAACCCTTTTCCCATTATTCTTTTATATCTCTTTTTCCTCATTCTCAGAACCACAGAACTGCTCTCACCCCCCGCCTTCCCCGTCTTCCCCTCTGTACCAGGCCCACAGAAAAATCTGAAATGGCCTTCTCCAGAAGTCTTCATCGTGGCTGACTTTAGGACTTTCAGCAACAAAGTCTTTATAAAAGAGTTCAGTGTAGATAAACTTCCTCTTTTCGTGTTGCTCTGTTATACTTGGCCACTGGCTGGAAAAATCAGCCCTTCTAAGCTAGACACCCCCTTACTAGTTTTTCACAAAATATGTGAACAAGGCCTCTGGCCTTGAGCTGAGGCTTCCAGAGATGGCTACATTTCCAAGATAAAGAAGTTACCAACTGGGCTCCATGGTAACAGCTGGCAGGGAGAAAATAAAAGAGAAGAAAAAAGCTCTCCCCCTCCCAGGTGTCCTTAATAAGTTATCTTTCCCAGAGAAGAGGAAAATAAAAACAGAACCAAAAACTGCTTTTTGTGAACTTCTGCAGACTGTGAATTTCTGAGTCTTTTCCCTTACATGTTGGGTACAAAATTCTGAAACTACCTAAACTTGGGATTCAGGGGATTAATTGATTACAACAGAAGCAATGCCCTCTATATCCGGTTGCAACCAAATAGGACTGTTTCCCTATCTTTGGTGCTATCTTAGGTGCCTTGCCTTGTCCATACCTACAACAGTATAATTCTATATACTTAAACATTGTTTATTCATAAAATTATCAACAGATGTGATTAATTATGTAATGGTGCAGATGTTTCCCCGAGTGCTCTATCATGAGGCAGGATCATTTAAATTTCAAATAGGGGGGCATACAACCCGGTTCCGCTGGCAACCTGTATCCTTCACTTTAGCCATCCTATGAGGAATAGTAGTTGCTGCAGAGAAGGGCACAGGAACCACTGCCCTAATCCATGGGACACAACAAATGACCCAATTAGAAGCAGCAATAGACCAAAACTTAAAGATATTAAAAAACCACCATCACAGCTTTACAAGAATCTTTAACCTCTCTCTCTGAAGTTGTTTTACAGAACAGGCGAGGGTTCGACCTCCTCTTTATGAGAGAAGGGGCCTTTGTCCTGCATTGAGGGAAGAATGTTGTTATTATGCCTACCATACTGGAGTTGTAAAAGAATCTATGATTAAATTAAGAAGACGCATTGAAGAGCATCAACAAGAGAGAGAGGCCCAAAAAGGGTGGTTTGAGTCTTGGTTCACAGAGTCCCCCTGGGTAACTATGCTTTTATCAGCCCTGGCCGGTCCATTAATAATCCTCACATTATTGCTAACTGTAGGACCCTGTTTGCTCAACCGTGTAGTTTCCTTTCTCCAAGCTCAAATTGGACAAGTTAAACTTATGGTAATCAGAAATCAATATACCACACTAGCAAACATAAAATGTGACATCCTCAATGATCACTATTATGATTTAATGTAACCAAAAGAAAGTGGGGAATGAAAGGTAAATAAAATAGGTAATTGTCACTTCCAGTTTTACGGTATGCTTAACAAAACACTGTTGATATCTTGAGAACTGTTCGCTAATCTTGTTCCCTGAATGTTCTGTACCAACTGCAAAACTGCAGAATGTACTCCCTCACCCATTTGCACGCAAACTGCCCACTCGCGCTGACCCATCAATAATCTTCCCTCCCTGCCCTCTCCAAGGAAAGTATATAAGCTCTGCTTAAGCTGTTCTCAGGGCTCTCTGCTCTATTCAAGGGATCTGTGAGCCCCAGCATGTTGGACCCCCATAAACTTTTGGCTGTTGCATTAGACAGTCCCTGGTAGTCTCTTCCTCCGATGCTCGCCTGACATTTACATTGGTAAAATAATAAGTGTGACCATTGCTTCTGTGTCTAAATGTACAAATTATTATTGGGGGTACAAATAGGTGTACCCTGTGATATGAATATAGAGATAATGCATGAATAGACAATACTGTGAATAAATAATATAATGGATTCCAAATTTAATAATGGATTCAATTGATATCTGAAAATATAAAGGAAATCTTATATTGATATACATACATTCATTCCAACCAGTAAAACATCTAAACGTTATATTAGGATTATGATTTATCATGAAGAGTGTGTGAGTTTTCCTTCAAAATTGATTATGGAAGTTGAAAATAATGTGTTTGGAAAGAAATCTCATGAAAAGACCAGACAAGAAACCTGGAGGAATCCATGTGTTCTGAAGCAGGAATTTATTGAAAGTGAAACAAATGCCTATAAGTTTGCTAACTTGTGGATGAAATATATATCTTATGATGTGCATAAATTGAAGAAATAGTAATGTAGCAGTGTTGAATAAAAATGAATGTCAAAATACACATCATGTCCCATAGTAATCTACTTGCATTGATGTTAAACTGGGTCAGTTACTGTACAAATTTAGTATTTGTATGCAAAGTTAACTAAAGTTAGTTTTCAGTACTGGTAACAAATATGTATTTCAGGTGGATGAATATTTCTGAGAATAATCTTGTGAATACGTGATTATAAATCCATACACATGAACATGAATGAATTTAGGGAGTGTATATAAGACACATATATTTCATATTTTGAAAAATCTGGAGAGTATATATATACAAAAAACACACATGCAGAGACATTAAATTACCAATATATATGCCAATCGAAATTTATCATGAAATATATATCATCCACAGATGCAAAAATATTTCTTTTACTGAACATGGATTTATGTTTAATGTTGTTCAACTAGGAAGCTCACCCATAGGTTGAATTTTAAGATCCAACAGGGTTTAGGAGGAGTGATCTCTTCTCATAATTTGTATCTGCCAAGTCAGCCACCTCACAAGAATGTACATGTGATACCAGGTAGGATTCTATATGTGCATTTAAAAATACATGTTCTGAATAGGCTACAGGGAAAGGGAGACAGGAATTTATATATTTATTAACTTTAAAAACACAAGGAGAACTATTTCAATTAAAAATTAACTAGATTTATAACACCTACCCTTCATAATGCAAATGGCAAGTCCAAATATACACCATGCCTCCTTTGAACTGCTTGTATTTCTGTTCTGTTTGGGTTAGTTTTCTTCATCATATTAGGATTAGCAGTCAGAGTCTAGTAGTTTATGAGTTAGTGTCAGGGATTAAGTATTTCGAATGGAAAATTGGAAAATGAATCCAATGTGTATGCATATATGTGCTACACAAAAATCTTCCCACTCTCATCCACAACAATGCCTTGACATTAACTTCGCCCCAAGTAAGACACAATTAGAGGAGAAGAGTTAGAAAATCTGTGAATGCATATGTGGAATGGAATATACTCAGGATTTCACAAACTTGGAAGTGGTAGAGCAGTTTCCAAAAGTAAGGCACATGGTAAACACTCCACAAACATGGAGTTCTGCTGGCCTAAAGACTTCTTGATAAACTGCCTCTGAGGTTGGGCACTTGAAATATATGTTGTTGTCAGTAGCTTTAGCTTACTTTCTAGTGAGACCATCAAAGCTGGGTCTGCATCTATGTGACCTGGAGGACATTGTTTCTAATTTTCCAATGAACATGAGGCAGCAGTGCGAATACTCTCTTTGTAGTTAAACTATGGCCACTGGGAGCTAAGTGACTCACCGTGTGAACTGTGAAGCCATTTGGTCCTCCTCCACTTTTCGTGGTGGTTCTTGCTGCTGCACTGGGACTTTGGTATTTTCTTCATGAAATACAAGGAGATCAACTGGGACACAGTGCTGGAGGGAGTTCTGTCACGTGTGGAGGTCATGGTCTGCATGTGAATGCACCAACCAGGATTCTATCCCACATGGGTTGCCCCTTTGTCCATAGCAACCTGATTCTGAACATTGCCTTGAAATCTCCCTATACAAAAAGATGCCTTTACATGGAAGGTTCTGCTGGCTGTACCATGTCATTCACAAGCCATTTGGAAGCCAGTGGCAGATCCACATGGCCCCACCACACATTTTATCACACACCTTCACACCACTGCTCTAGGCCCACTAATTTGCAGGCTCCAACTTACTGGCATCTCTGTTCTACACAATTTTCAAGAAACCTAGTCAGTCAAGGCACTGTCTGATACACTCATGATTAGCAATAGGACATCCAAAGATTCTCCAGTGCCACCTGGTCATGGGAATTCCAAAAATTTCATGGTGTTTATCTAGCCATTTTTTTGAGGATGAAGTTGGAGGAACTGTGGTTTTCAAAAACCATTAAATGTTGAGGAAGCTCATTTCAATGAAACTCTGGAGAACTCTCATAGGCAAGGCTTCCCAAAGAGTTGTCAAAAGGTCACATGAAGCCAGTCCAATTGAAGTCTACAATGTGAGGTACATGTGTGTTTTGACTCTCAGCTATGGCTGCCAAGACTTTAAGAAGAAAATCATGGATTATCTTGGCTGAGATTCCCAGTGCTCTGTGGCCTTGATCTAAGTTTATAAGGGCTACTCTCATGCGTGGGCTCCTAAAATCCCAACAAAGCTCATGGCAATACTTCTCTGAGGTCAGTTTCAGAATTCAGTCTCTATAGGGATTCACACTAGAGTTCAAGCCCAGGTGGACCCAGTGATTTCTTCCAATCGCCACACAAATGACCAAAATTTAAACGAAAACACTCCCATATGTCCCTCATCTTTTCCACATAGACACTCATCATAACCTCTAGCTGGAGGTTTCTATGAGGGGCGCTGGACAAGACAGTGTCCAAAATAAGCTCCCTTGCCCGTCATTTGCCTAAAGTCAGGGTGGCCTGGAAACCCTTCCTCTGAACCAGGAGTGATCAAATAGGCCTACCATTATTACTGTTCCACTTCTCCAATTTGAGGCCTACTGACTGTGGGGTTTAGATTCTTCATGTGGATTGGGGTCATGAGAAAACCCAAGCACCAATGGGCTAGACTCTGAAGGGCTTTGAAAAACTCATTTGACCCAAAGGATTCCTATTCTCACCTTATGGAGGTCAGGAAACTTACAGAGGAAGGCGAGAGACTTCATCCATAATGAGTACACTTTTGGCCATTTTGGTTTTGGATGCACACATGGCATCTTTCTTTAGATCCATCAGGTGCTGAGAATCTAAGCCACAGCCTCACACAGGGCCAACAGGCTGATTCAGACACATCCCTTTCGAAATCAATTACTCAAAAAGGGACAGGTGATGCCCATTCATTTACATTAGAGAACTGTTTTATTCAGGCTTCACAACGGGGTGGCCTTAGGCAAAGACCTTCCTGACATTCAGTGCTATAGAACAATAGGTAAGCAAAAGTCCCAAAGCAGGGTTTCTCCACTGAGACTTTCCTGGTAACATTGATATCTGAGTTTTCTGAGATTCTCGTCATTCCCTTCAGCTATCCAGTACATGGCCAAGTCACAGAGCTTGGAGGTGGTACCTATCTTGGTCACAAAATCATGAGCCTATTCTGGAGAGTGGCCAGAATTCAGGAAGAAAACAGGAACTTAGGAAGATTTCAGGTCTTGCCCACAAATAAGGCAACCCTCTGTCCTTTTATAAATTGGGCAGCGTGAATGTTGGGAAGCTTTCTCCTAGACAGGACACATCCATTGATGCATTTTCTTTTGTAATGTCTACACCCACGGACACAGTGGGATACACAGACATAGAAACACTTGCCTTGTCAAATGACTTAATAGAAACAGTCCACTCCAAACCAAACAAACCAACTTTCCTACCTATTCTCAGAACATGAGACAAAACCACAAACCCACACTCATTCCCACAAATGCACCTCCTTCCCCCAAGAAGGTCTGTTACTAACCGGAGTGTCCTCTGCCTGGTGAGCCATTCTTTGTTCACCCGAAATGGCCTGTCTGTTCTCAAATCTGGACTCCTTGGCCCACTCTGTGAAGTTGTCAGGAGCCAGCTTTGAGCCGCCACTACCTGCATTCTCACTGAAGACACCTCTTCAGATTTTTTCTCGCATTTGACCATCTTCACATCTGTAAGTACCAAGAAAGACTGACTCTTTCCATGATAAATCCAAAAAAGTGAGATCTCTGTGACTGTTACTGGGCCTGACCCTGGGTGCCTGGTTTCCGGGATCCCAAGTTCAGAGAGTTCCATCACAAAGAAGTGAGGTAGGTCACTTCCTTCATGAACTGAATGAGCTCACAGCCTTGGAAAACACTTTGTCCTAACAGTTTCTTCCTAAGGTCCCATGAGATGGAGGCTGCCCCTACTTCCTGTGACACTTTCACAAGTTAGAATGGTATATCAACAATAAATACTGGGAGAGAGATCTCCACACAGGGTTGATTTGGTCCATTTTGTCTACATTAAAATGTGAGAGGCTTATTCAGACACATCTCTTCATCCTGACCAGGTTTTTGCCATGGAAAATGACTTTTGCTCTCTCAGGTCCTTCATAGCATTCTATATCTTCTTCAGGGATAATTTCTGCATGGATCTTTGAGATTCTCAGCAGGTGGAAGATCCCCTATATTCCTGGATTGTAAGACCAACTCTATCCCTGCACTGCTGTAAAGTTAGATTGAGGGAACAGTGTATGGTTAATGTTAATATCATGTTCTATTTGCGTTAGGAATCATTCTGCTGGATGAATAACGGTATTGGGAACCTGAGATATTTACAAGAATATATAGGTGAAATATAAGTATGGAAACAGAAATCTAGGGAAGACTTGAAGCCAAGTAGGACTTTGGGCCCTTGAGTAGCATACTTTGCTTTGAATTATATTCTGCACAGATGTCTCAGATAAATTGATATACAAAGAAATAGGATCGTATACACTAGATGATTGAATAACATACAGAATATCCAATAAAAAAGGGATAGTCTGTAGGATTAGCAAGATAGTCAGTAGGTTTAGAAAGAAGAATGAGTATAGGATTTGTACCAAAAGTTCTTTACAAATAAGGTTTCGGGTAGAGAGTGAATGTGAATGTCAGCACATGTAAAGAGTCAGTCACAATGACGAATTGGGGAAAATATGTAGGAAAGCAGATATAAATAGAGACATTAGGAAGTCAGTAAAAGTATGAAGTGTGTAATTTGTTTAGACATTTTCAACGGTTTGAGTCTGAATATATAACCTTAGGCAGAAACTAATATGTTGTCACAAATTGGATTGACTTTTGAGAGCATTAGGTAACCAGGACATGGATGTTTTTATTAATCCATGCTCACTTTTTATTTAGGCTTTGGTAAAATCATAAGTGTGACCTTTGCATTTTGTGTCCAGAATATTATTGTGATAAAATGTATATGTAGATCAGGTGACTTGAGTATTTCTTCCACCATTTCTGTAGCAATATTTTGTAGATGTATAAATTACTATTGAGGGTACAAATAGGTGTACCCTGTGTCTATGAATATGCAGATAATGCATGAATAAACCATACTGTGTGTAAATAATATAACTTGCTCTACTTTAAATAATGGATTGAATTGATATCTGAAAATATAAAAGAAATCTCATATTGATATACAATCATTCACTGCAACCAGTTATACATCTAATGGTAATATTATGGTTGTGGTTTATCCTGAAAGGTGTGTGAGTTTTGTTTCAAAAGTGATTATGGAAATCAACAATAGTGTGTTTGGAAAGAAGTCTCATGAAAAGAATAGTCAAGAAACCTGTAAGAATACATGTGTTCTCAAGAAGGAAGTGATTGAACATTATATATCATACTATATATAATGTGCATAAACTGCAGAAATAGTAATGTACCAATGTTGAATAAAAATGAACATCAAAATACACATCATGTCCCATAGGAATCTAATTGCATTGATGTTAATCTGGGTCAGTTACTGTAGAAATATTAGGATTTTTATCCACCATTCACTGAAGTTACTTTTCAGTACTAGGAAAAAAGTATGTATTTAAGTTGGATGAATATTTCTGAGAATAATCTTGTGAAAATTTGATTATAAATCCACATAAATCACAAAACATTATAAACACAAAAGTCACATGGACATTAAAATCTAGCAATATATATGCCAATTTAAATCCATCTTGAAATATATATCATCCACTGATCCAAAACTATTTATTTAATGAACTTGTATTTATGTATAATGTTGTTCAGCTAGGAAGCTCCCCCATAGATTGAATTTTCTGTTCCAAATCAGTGTTTAGGAGGAGTGATCTCCTAAATGTGTATGCAAATATGTGCTACACAAAAATCTTCCCACTCTCATCCAGAACAATGCCTTGATATTACCTTCACCCCAAGTAAGACACAGTTGGAGGACATGAGTTAGAAAATCTGTGAATACATATCTGGAATGTAAAATGGTCAGGAGTTCACAACCTTGCAGGTTGTAGAGGAGTTTCCAAAAGTAAAGGACAGGCTTGATAGACCCAACCTGATCTTTTATTAGAATTGGGAGCCATCTTGCCAGAAAGCCATGAAAAGATAATTTGGGCTTTACTATAAATTACTGCAAATTCTGAACCTGCTTGGAATGCCTGTCCGTGCCTTGAACTCATCCATGCCTGGCTCTCTGACCAGATAACAGTGCTCTCTGAAACATTAGTGACACCTAATAAATATTGGCCTTCCCAGGCCAGACAACGACCCTCTCTGAGTCTCTAATGGTCCTCATAATTTCTGATGTTGGGGCCAGCAAAAAAAATGTAAACTACCATCAGTGTGATGCTTTCAAAGTTCTGTTATCTGTAACCCCCTTTTTGTGTAACTTTCTGGGCTATATAGCTGGGCTGTAGGAAAGGTGGTGTTGCTGTCTTGTTCCCGCCATTTTTGGAGGGAGAGGCAGCCTGGCCAGTTTTAATAATAAGCCTGCCTTAATTTGATTTTAATTGGAGTCACTGGTCTTTTCTTGCATCCTATTCCAACATTTTGGAGTTCCCCAGTGAGATGACCCTGCCCGACCAGATCACAAGACCAGACTGCTGAAAATTCTGAAGCTGGCCTTCCCTCCAGGGCTACGGGCTGGGGAGCCACTCTAGGGGGTGCACAACTTGAGATGTTCCAAGGCCTTGGAGTGAGCCATCGGTCTGGGGAGCACTGCAGTGAACCACCACACTGAAACTATTAGCAAGTACCTGGTGGAGGAGGCCTCCATAGGTAAGTGGCACCTTGATAACATCTTATATATGGTTAAGGGAGATCTCTTCTAATGACAGAGAGGTGGCCTGGGGAGGCTCACATTCACTCCTGTCCAGGATAGTAATGAGAATCGTTCTGTCCTCTGTTCCGTTCTGTAGGGAATTCCTCTGGAAGGTTAGAGAGGTGCCGAGGGACACGCATGCGCTCCTACCCCAGAGCTTTAGCAAGACGTTGAATTGCTCATCTGTTTTTCTGTTTTGGCACCGGGATTCTGTTTTTTTTTTTTTTTTTTTTTTGTGTGTGTGTGTGTGTGTGTTTTGTTCTGTGTTCTATATGTTTTTTGTTTGTTTGTTTTTGTGCGTTTTGTTTTGTGATTTCTGTGATAAAATCTTAAGGATATTGAACGTGAAAATGGGTAACAAAGCAAGTAAGCCTGACACCCCTTTGGACTGTGTTTTAAGGAACTGTGATGAACTTTACCACGATTTGTTAAGCAGAATGAGAGAAGGCCCTAGCTGGCTGCCTGGAGCACACCCAGTGCAGATGGTAATGCCTGCTGGGGAATGAAGAACTGAGTATCTCCCAGTATCTGCCAAAGCCCTGTTGCTTCAGGGAATTTCCTCCTTCGTTCCCTGCACTGCAAGGATAATGCCACCTCTGTCTTCTTAAAAAAAGAGAAAAACAAAAAGGGGACACTAAATGCAGTAAAGTCGCCATGGAGACACTTTATTTTATATTTCAGGTAGCTCCTCTGTGAAAACATTTGGTCCCCTTGTGGGGACATCTGTGGTGCCACTGGAGAAGGAGATTTTCTCTTATTTGCTCTGTTTTAAAGGGTTCTGTCTGTCAGCCATTGTCTGGAGTTCATTTCTGTCTGTCTTGTGCCTTTTTTCTAGCCCTTTAAGACATGTGCAATAATGTGTTAATATTATAAATTGTTTCTTGGAAATGATCTTAGCTGAATATGTGTCTAAATGATGATGTTTCATTGTACCAATCTGGTATCTGAATGGGTTTTTGAAGCATTCCACAATCTTGCAGTTAAAAGTCGGGTTTAGGTATTTGTTTAGTTCATGGTTTCAGATAATTCATGCCAGAGAACTTAAATACTTAGGATGGAAAATAAAGAACTCTACTTCCAAGTTGGCAAGTAACTTCCCAATCATTCAGTCTTTTTTTCACCAATTTTAAATTAGGTAGCCTGGGAAAATGTCACTGTGTGTACCAGTGCATTAATTTGGACAAGGATACTAAATCATAGTATGATATCTGTTGACAAAACAACTTGTAAAGATATAAAATTTTGTGAATCGTATCTTAAACTTGTATCATAATTTTCAACATCCTAACATGAAAATTATGGTTAAAATACCTTAGGCCTAAGGTTTCTGCTCAGAATAGCCTTTTTTCCTTCTTCTTCCAGACCTCAGCCAGGACTTATTTTGAAATGCAAATGAAAGAAGCCTGTAAGCTTAGTAGGAGACTTATTTGAGGCCTAAGGGAAAAAAAAAGGTAAATTGTATGGTATTTACCAATTACTGGCCAGTCATTTTTCTAGGACTCATAATTTTTTCCTTAGGTTCTTTATTTATTTTTTGAGCTCATGATTTTGCTCCTACAGACCTAGGTTAATGTTTTTCTGATCAGTAATATCTTTGACCAACTGTGGAATTTTTAAATCATTGCAATGGAGATTTCACCTGTGAAAAGCTACAAGGCCTTCACTTTTATTATGTGTGCACAATTTGTTATGTGTTGTATGTCTATATATATATATATATATATATATATATATATATATATATATATATATCCATATATCATATATATGATACACAAATTAACTTATATAAGGAGCACTCATATTAAAAAGAACTCATAAAAACAATTTTAAAATGTGGATCCAAAGATCTTTAATTCACGTGATTTAAATGTTTCAATTTAAATTGGGTAAACAGATAAATATAAATGTCTTTAAATTTAAGCTTACAAGTTTTTCTAGGTGTTCAAAAATCTAATAAACTATTAATGTCTACAAAAGGTCTAATATGCCTTTGTTCCAGGACTTTTCTTTCAATCAAAAAAATGGTTTACAGTGTTCAAAAAATTTGTCTAATATTTTGATAAATAAGTAAAGTAAATTTGATATGGGATTACTCATTCATGAGTACTTTTGTTTGATATCTGATTGATATACTAAGGTCTGTATAAGTTTGTACTAAAGTCTGTATAAGATTGTAAAAATCAGTCATGTGTAAAAGAGACAAAAATTTCTTAAACATAAGTTTACCCATAACATTAAGTTTATTAAGATTTAAATTTTCTAGAGCAAGCAACCATAAAAATTAAACAAATGTTTAAATAAGAACTGTTATTTTAGAGCACTGTACTGCCATTTCTTTAAAAGCTAAACTTGGTTAATGTAGAAACTTCAATGCAATTGTGATGCTATTAATGTGCTCATATTTTCCAGTTATACAACTCTATAAGGTAGAAACTTTAAAAGAGCATTATATCAAGCAGGTGTTCTGAAGTTGTATGGTAATAAAATATATATTGGGGATTTATTTACCTGTTATCAATAATATATGTAAAGTTTTATGTTACTTTTTACATTGTGGAACAATTTAAATATATTTTTAAGTTAATGAGACCCTAATCTATGTAAAGGTTAAAATCTTTCAGCCGTACTTTAATTCATGTTTTAAATGTGATATCATATGGTGTGAGCTAATGTTCATGTGACCTCAAACAATTTATGTAAACTTTGTAAAATGATATTTAAAAAAAAGATCAGCTTGAGAACTAAAGCATTTAAGATTTATAAGGAGCCCTGCTTACCTGAGATAAGACTCTTTGTCCCATCTTACTACATGTGAGAATGACTACGAAAGCAGTAGGTCAGATTTTATTTCATTTAAAGTTATGTTCAAATTTTTTTTTCTGTCAAGATTACTAGGATCTCAAAAAGGTGATATAAAATATAACTCACCAAAAAATTCAGGGTAGCTATTACATGAACTAAGTATTTTTACTCTTGTTAAAAAATTTTATTTTTTAATTTCTTTTTAAGTGATCTAAAGATTCCCTGTTGGTGTTTTACAGAAGTGTTGCTTTAAGAACACAACATGGGTTAATTTAAGAAAATAAGTCATCAACTACAAGACAGACAGAATAATAAGATCCCAATTAATAAAATATAAATAATTATAAACTTATAGACATTAAAGTGCAGTACTCTTAATATATGGCTGTTAAAATTTATTTGCTGGTTGTTTCAGATTAGGATTGAAAATTAAAGTTAAATGAAAAGGGCCAAAAAAAAACAATATTTGACTCTTGCCCTTTGAGTCAGTCTGAATCCAGGGAAAAGGGGACTTCTCTATGAGCTTTGCAACTCTGGGCCACATAACCTCCCGATCAGGGAGATTAATGAGACCACTGGAGAACAGAAAGCCAATCAGTGCATTTGCTACAAAGAGGAGAGTCATCAGGAAAGGGAGACATCCCTGATGCTTCTGAGGGAAGCCACATGGTCAAGCAAGACCTGAACCCACCTAGCTCAAATTGCACTAGCAGAACTGAGAAGCTGCTCTCAAGTTTCCCAAGGAATGACTCCCATAAAAGCTCAGCTGACTGCTAACAATAGATAGAAACAAAAGTCATTTGACTGCTTCATCTTAAACACTTAGCAAAGACAGTTAAAACCAAAATACAGCCATTCCTGGGCATTTTAAATAATAATAATAATAATAATAATAATAATAATAATAATAATAATATTTTAAGGTATACACTTTATGTTAGCCTCCCAAAATAAGTAAAACTGTTGGCTACAAAGACTATCAAGAGGAGCTGCCAGAGGCAGAAGTTTTTAGTTTAAGGCCTACAGATATTCCTAACCTACAGGTAGGCTTGGTGTTTGCTAGTACGATTATCCAGCCCTGAGTAACAGAATTAAATGTTTCTCTATTAGACACAGAGGTCATACTACTGAAAGGATTTTGCAAAATCAGATGACATTAAATTATTAAACTGTATATTATTGGGAGGGACAACTGTAACACTTAAAGTTAAATATAGAGTTGACAGTCCTGATAATTGGGGATATTAAAGACTGGTGAGGGTACTTCATACAGTGACATGATCCAGCTACTGCAACATTTATTCAATACTCATGTTTTTTGTTTCTCTCATAGAAGAACCCATCCCCAGATGACTTTACAACCTGTTCTTCCTCAACAAGACTTCAAAAAGAACTGACTTCTAAAAGGCAACTCATATTCCTCAACTGACTTCAAAAAGGCAACTCATGTCTCTCACGCCATGCACACTCATGTCACCCTCTCTCAGCTGAGAAGAAGGCAAAATGAGAGACGACTCTCCACTTACACCAATGGAGCCCAAAATAAATAGACTATCAATATAAGTAATTAATTAAGTCAGGTAATATCAGGGAGACTGGTTTTCGGTGAGTTCTAAAAATTTGGAGACTGTTAACTGAGGGATTAAAATTTCCTCAGTGCTTTTCCACTAACCTATCAAGGATTACAAAGGGACACATAAGAAAAGGGGGGAATGATAGACCCAACCTTATCTTTTATTAAAATTGGGAGCCATCTTGCAACAAAACCATGAAAAAATCATTTTGGCTTTACTGTAAATTACTGCAAATTCTGAACCTGCTTGGAATGACTGCCCATGCCTTAAACTCACCCGTGCATGGCTCTCTGACCAGATAGCAGCCCTCTCTGAAACTTTGTCACACCTCATAAATATTGGCCTTCTGTGGCCAGACAATGACCCTCTCTGAGGCTCTAATGGTCCTCATAAATTTTGATGTTGGGGCTAGCAAAAAAAAAAAAATGTAAACTCCCATTAGTGTGATGCTTGTCAGAGTTCTGTTATCTGTTACCCCATTTTTGTGTAACTTTCTGGGCTGCAAACCTGGGCTGTAGTAAAGGTGGGGTTGCTCTCTTGCTCCCGCAATCTTTGGAGGGAGAGGCAGCCCAGCCAGTGGAAATAATAAGCTTACTTTAATTTGATTTTAACTGGAGTCAGTGTTCTTTTCTTACATCCTGGTCTAAGAGGTAAACACTCCACAAACATAGAGCTCTGCCGGCCTAAAGACTTCTTGAGAAACTGCCTCTGAGGTTGGGTACTTTAAATATATTTTGTTGTCAGAAGGTTTAGCTTCTTTTTTATTGAGACCATCAAAGCTGGGTCTGCATCTATGTGAATGGAGAGCATGGTTTCTTATTTTCCAATGAACATGAGGCAGCAGTGCTGAATTCTCTCTTGGTAGGTAAACTGTGGCCACTGGGGGCTAAGTGTCTCCCTGTGTGGACTGTGAAGCCATTTGATCATCCTCCATTTTTGTGGTGTTTCTTGGTGCTGCACTGGGAGTTTGGTATTTGCTTCACGAAATACAAGGAGTTCAACTGGGACACAGTGCTGGAGGGAGTTCTTTCACGTGTGGTGGGTCAGGAACTGCAGGAGAATGCACCAACCAGGCTTCTATTTCACACAGCTTTTTCCTTGACCATACCAACCTGATTCTGAACATTGCCTTGAAACCTCTCCATATAATAAGATGCCTTTACATGTAAGGTTCTGCTGGATGCACCATGGCAGCCAAAATGCATTTGGAAGTCAATTGGAAATCCACATGGCCCCACCTCAGATATTTTATCACACACCTGCACACCACTGCTCTGGGCCCACTACTCAGCATTCTCAACTTACTGGCATCTCTGTTCTTCACCATTATCATGAAATCCAGTCAATCAAGGCACTGTCTGGTACACTCATGATCAGCAACAGGAAATCCAAAGGTTCTCCAGTGCCACCTGGTCATGGGAGTTTCAAAAATTTCAGGGTATTTATCTAGCCACTTTTCAAGGATGAAGTTGGAGAAACTGTGGGTTTCAATTCATTCAGGAACCATTTAATGTTGAGGAACCTCATTTCAATGAATGCTCTGGAGAACTCTCAAAGGCAAGGCTTCCCAAAGAGTAGCCAAATAGTCACATGAAGCCCAGCCCATTGAGGTCTACAATGTGAGGTCCATGTGTGTTTTGACTCTCAACTATGCCTGTCAAGTCTTTCATAATAAAATCATGTGATATCCTGGCTGAGATTCCAAGTGATCAGTCGAAAGCCACCCTTGGCCTAGATTTCAGTTTCCAATGGCGACTCTCATGCGTGGCCTTCTAAAATCGCAACACAATTCATGACAATACTTCTCTGAGGTCAGTTCCAGAACTCAGTCTCTAAGGTGAATCATACCAAAGTTCTAGCCCTGGTGGATCCAGTCATTTCTTCCAACCACTACACAAATGAACACAATTAAAACCAAAACACTCCCACATGGTCCTCACCTTCTTCCATATAGACACTCATTATAACCTCTGGCTGGAGGTTTCCATGAGGGGCGCAGCACAAGACAGTATCCAAAACAAGCTTCCTTATCCCTTATTTGCTTAAAGTCAGCTGGGCCTGGACACCATTCCTGTGAACCAGGAGTGATAAAATAAGCCTGGCCTTAATACTGCTCTGCTTCTCCAATTTGAGGCCTACTGACTGTCAGGTATAGATTCTTAATGTGATTTAAAGTAATGAAAAAACCCAAGTTCATATGGGCTAGCCTCTGCAGGGCTTTGAAGAACTCATTTGACCCAAAGGATCCCTAGTCTCATTTGATGGAGATCAGAAACCTATCAGAGTAAGGCAAGATACTTCATACACAATTACTGATATTTTTGCCATTTTGGTTTTGGAAGCACACATGGGATCTTTCTTTAGTTCCATCAGGTGCTGAGAATCTAAGCCACTGCCTCACACAGGGCCAAGTGGCTGATTCAGACACATCCCTTTCCAAAGCAATTAAGCAAAGATACACAGGTGATGCCCATTCATTTCCATTTGAAAACAGTTTTCTTCAGGCTTCACAAATTGGTGGCCTGAGGCAGAGACCTTCCTGACTCTCAGAGCAACAGAAAAATAGGTAAGCAAAAGGCCCAAAGCAGGGTTTCTCTACTGAGACTTTCTTTGTCACACTGATATCTGAGTTTTCTGAGATGCTTGCTATTCCCTTCAGCTATCCAGTATATGGCAATGTCACAGAGCTTGGAGGTGGTACATATCTTGGACACAAAACCATGAGCCTACTCTGGAGAGTGGCCAGAATTCAGGAAGAAAACAGGAACTTCGGAATATAGTAGGTGTTGCCCTTCCCTAAAGCAACCTGCAGTCCACTCATAAATTGGGCAGGATGAATGTTGGCAAGCTTTCTACTAGACAGGACACATCCATTGATGCATTATCTTTTATAATGTCTACAACCACAGACACAGTGGGATACACAGGCATACAAACAATCACCTTGTCAAATGACTTACTATAAACAGTCCACTCTAAAGCAAACAAACCGCCTTTCTTACCTATTCTCAGAACATGAGACATAACCACAAAATCACAATCACACCCACAACGACACCTCCTTTATTCAAGTAGGTCTGTGACTAATTGGAATGTACTCTGAATGATGGGCCATACTATGTTTCCTTGAAATGGCCTGTCCTTCTCAGATCTGGTCACCTTGGCCAACACTGTGAAGTTTTCAGGAGCCAGTGGTGAGCCACTACCTGCTTTCTCATGAAATTCCCCTTTTTAGAGCTCTCTTGGCATTTGGCAATCCTCACATCAGTAGGTACCAAGGAAGACTTACTCTGTCCTTGGTTATTCCAAACAACTGAGCCCACTGGGCAAGAAACTGGGACTGACTCTGGGTGCCTGGCTTCCTGGATCCCAAGTTCAGAGAGATCCGTCATCAAGGAAGAGAGGTAGGTCACCTCATTCAGGAACTGAATGAGGTTACTGCCGTGGCAACCACTTTGTCCTAACAATTGCTTTCAAGGGTCCCATGAGATGGTGGCTGCCCCTACCTCCTGTGACACTTTCACAAGTTAGAATGGTATATCAACCATTGGCACCTGGGAACAGCTCTCCACACAGGCCTGGTTTGGTCCATCTTCTCGACATTAAGAAGAGAGAAGCTGTTTCAGACACAACCCTTCATCCTGACCAGGTTGTTTGCCATGGAGGATGAATTTTGCTCTCTTAGGTCCTCCATAGCTGCTTACAACTTCTCCAGGAATCATTTCTGCATGGACCTTTGAGTTTCTCAGCATGTGGAAGATCCCCTATATTCCTGTATTGTAAGAACAACTCTATCCCTGCTCTTCTGTAAAGTTAAATTGACTGAACAGTGTATGGTTAGGTTAACTAACAGGTTCGATTTGGATTAGGAATCTTTTTGCGGGATGAATAATGGTATTGGGAAACTGCGATATTTACAAGAATATATAGGTGAATTATAAGTATGAAAACAGAAATCTAGCTAAGATTTGAAGCCCAAAAGGGCATTGGGCCCTTGACTGGGATACGTAGCTTTGAATTATGTTCTGCACTGATGTGTCAGGTAAATCGATATACAATGGCTTAGGTCCTTGTACCATGGATGATTAAATGTAGAAGAGAACTTCCAGTCAAAAGGGATAGTTGGTAGGATTCGGAAGATTCTCGGTAGGTTTAGAAAGAAGAGTGAGTATAGGATTTGGACCAAATGTTGTTTAGCAATAGGGTTTCTGGTAGACAGTGAATGTTAATGTCAGCACAAGTGAAGAGACAGTCACAATGATGAACTGGGGAAAATAGTTAGGAAAGCTGATATCAATAGAGACATTACGAAATCAGGCAAAGTATAAAGTGAGTGATAGGATTAGATATTTTCAACAGGGTTGAGTTTGAATATATAATCTTAGAAAGAAACAAATGTGTAGTGACCAATAGGATTGACATTTGACAGCATTAGGCAACCTGGACATGGATGTTTAGTAATCCATGCTCACTTTTCATTTAGTCTTTGCTACAATCTTAAGTGTGACCTTTGCTTTTTTTGTCCAGAATATTACTGTGATAAAACGTATATGTAGATCAGGTGACATGACTATTTTTCCACCATTTCTGGCAGCAACATATTCAAGACGTATAAATTAGTAATGGGGGTAAAAAGAGGTGTACCCTTTGTCTGTGCATATAGAGATAATGCATGAATAGACCATACTTTGAATAAATAATATATCTGGTTCCGACTTTAAATAATGGATTGAAATTATATGTGAAAAAATACAAGAAATCTTATATTGACATACAAACATTCATTCCAACCAGTTATATATCTAATGACCACATTAAGGTTATGGTTTATCATGAAGGGTGTGTGAGTTTTGCTTCAAAAGTGATTATGGAAATCTAAAATAATGTGTTTGGAAAGAAGTCTCATGAAAAGACCAGTCAAGAAACCTGGAGGAATACATGTTTTATGAAGCAGGAAGTGATTGTGAAACAAATGCGCATAAATTTGTGAACTTGTGGATGAAATATATATATCCTATGATTTGTAAAAATTGAAGAAATAGTAATGTACCAGTGTTGAATGAAAATAAACGTCAGAATACACATCATGTCCCATACGAATCTACTTGATTGATGTTAATCTGGGTTAGTTACTGTACAAATATTAGGATTTGTAAGCACCATTTACTGAAGTTAGTTTTCAGAACTATGAAACAAATGTGTATTTCAGGAGGATGAATATTTCTGAGAATAATTTTGTGAAAAGTTTATTATAAATCCACATTTTTGAACATGAATGAATTTAGGGAGTGTATTTAAGATACATACATTTCATATTTTAAAAATCAGGACAGTATATATATATATATATATATATATATATATATATATATATATATATTCATAATTATATATATGTGTATATACATATATATGTGTGTATATATATATATATATATATATATATATATATATATACACACACACACACAAAACACACACACAGACATTAAAATGTAGGAATATATACGCCAATCGAAGTTCATCATAAAATATATAGCATCCACAGATGCAAAAATATTTATTTTACTGAACAAGGATTTATGTATAATGTTGTTCTACTAGGAAGCTCACCCATAGTTTGAATTTTCAGTTCCAACAGCGTTTAGAGTAGTGATCTCTTCTCACAACTTGTATCTGCCAAGTCAGTCACCTCACAAAAATGAACGTGTGATACCAGGTAGGATTCTATAAAGCATATAAAAATACATGTGCTGAATAGGCTACAGAGAAAGGCAGACAGGCATTTACATATTTGTTAACTTTAACAACACATGGAGAACTATTTCAATTAAAAATTGACTAGATTTATAACACCTACCATTTATCATGAAAAAGGCAAGTCCAACTATACCCCACGCCTCCTCTGAACTGCTTGTATTTCTATTCTGTTTGGGTTGTTTTTCTCCATCATTTGGATTAGTAGACAGAGTATAGTAGGGTATGGGTTATTGTCAGGATTCAGTATTTTCAATGGTATATAGGAAAATGAATCCAATGTGTATAAAAATATATGCTACACAATTATCTTCCCACTCTCATCCAGAACAATGCCTTTACATTACCTTCACCTCAAGTAAGACACAATTAGGGTAGAAGAGTTTGAAAATCCGTGAATGCATATCTGGGGTGGAAACAGTACTAAGAAACAAATACGTATTTCAGGTGGATGAATATTTCTGAGAATAATCTTGTGAAAAGTTGATTATGAATCCACAACATAAATATGAATGAATTTAGGAAGTGTGTAATAAGACACATATTTCATATTTTGAATACTCCTGAGAGTGTATCTATATATATATTTATATACACACACAGAGACAGACATTAAAAATTGCAATATATATGCCAAACGAAATTCACCATGAAATGTATATCATCCACAGATCCAAATATATTCATTTTACTGAACATGGATTTATGTATAATGTTGTTCAACTAGGAAGCTCACTCACATTTGAATTACCAGTTCAAGCAGCGTTTAGGAGGAGTGATCTCTTCTTCCAATTTGTATCTGCCAAGTCAGCCACCTCACAAGAATGTACGTGTGGTACCAGGTAGGATTCTATATGTGCATATAAAAATACGTGTGCTGAATAGGCTACAGAGAAAGGGGGACAGGAATTCACTTATTTGTTAACTTTAAAAACGCATCGAGAACTATTTCAACAAATAATTGACTAGATTTATAACTGCTACACTATACCATGCAAAAGGCAACTCCAACTATAAAACATACCTCATCTAAACTGCTTGTATTTCTATTATGTTTGTGTTATTTTTCTCCATCATATTAGGATTAGTAGTCAGAGTCTAATAGGGTATATGTTAGTTTCAGGGATTCAGCATTTCTAATGGAAAATAGGAAATTGAATCCAATGTGTATGCAAATATGTGCTACACAAAAATCTTCCCACTTTCATCCAGAACAATGCCTTGACATTACATTCTCCTCAAGTAAGACACAATTAGAGGATAAGAGTTAGAAAATCTGTGAATATATATCTGGAATGGAAAATACTCTGGAGTTTACAACTTTGGAGGTGGTAGAGAAGATTCTAAAAGTAAGGGACAGGGTAAACATTCCACAAACATGTAGCTCTGCTGGCCTAAATACTTTTTGAGAAACTGCCTCTAAGAGTGGGCACTTGAAGTATTTGATGTTCTGAGGAGATTTAGTTCCTTTGTAGAGAAACCATGAAAGCTGGGTCTGCATCTATGTTACTTGGAGGACATGGTTTCTTATTATCCAATGAACATGAGGCAGCAGTGCTGAATTCTCTCTTTGTAGGTAAACTATGGACACTGGGGTCTAAGTGTCTTTCAGTGTGGACTGTGAAGCCAATTGGTCATCCTCCACTTTTCGTGGTGTTTCTCGCTGCTGCACTGGGAGTTTGGTATTTGCTTCAAAAAATACAAGGAGTTAAAATGGGACAGAGTGGTGGAGGGAGTTCTTTAAGGTGTGGTGAGTCAGGGTCTTCAGGAGAATGCACCAACCAAGGTTCTATCCCATGTAGATTGCCCCCTTGAGAATAGCAACATGATTCTGAACATTGCAGTGAATCCTCTCCGTATAACAAGATGCCTTTACATATATGGGTCTGCTGGCTGCACCATGTCAGTCACAAGCCATTTGGAAGCCAATGGCTGATCCACATGGCCGCAACACAGATGTTTTATCACACAATTGCATACCACTGCTCTAGGCCCACTACTCACCAGGCTCCAACTTACTGGCATATCTGTTCTACACCATTTTCATGAAACAAAGTCAATCAAGGCAGTGTCTGGTATACTCAGGATCAGAAACAGGACATCCAAAGTATTTCCAGTGCCAGCTGATCATCAAAATATCAAAAATTTCATGGTAATTTTCTAGCCATTTTTCACGGATGAAGTTTGAGGCTCTGAGGGATTCAATTAATTCAGGAACCATTAAATGGTGAAGAAGCTAATTTCAATGAAAGCTCTGGAGCACTCTCACAGGCAAGGTTTCCCTAAGGGTGGCCAAAATGTCACATGAAGCCAGGAACATTGAGATCTACAATATGAGGTCCATGTGTGTTTTAAACTCAAATATGGCTGCCAAGTCTTTAAGAAAAATTGTATGTTATATCCGGGCTGAAATTCCCAATGTTCTGTGGAAATCCAACCTGGGCCTAGATCTCAGGTTCCAAGGGCGACTCTCATGTGTGGCCTCCTAAAATCCCAACACAATTCATGGCAATACTTCTCTGAGGTCAGTTAAAGAACTCAGTCTCTAAGGGGAATCACACCAGAGTTCAAGCCCAGTGGAACAGTCATCTCTTCCAACCGCCACACAAATGACTACAATTAAAACCAAAACACTCCCACATGGTCCTCATCTTTTTCCATATAGACACTCCTTATAACGTCTGGCTGGAGTTTTCAATGAGGTTAACAGCCCAAGTCAGTGTCCAAATTAAGGTCCTGTTCCCCTCATTTGTCTAACATCAAGGTGGCCTGGACACACTTCCTGTAAACCAGGAATGATCAAATAGGCCTGCCATTAATACTGCTTGGCTTTTTCAATTTGAGGCCTTCTGACTCTGTGGTTTAGATTCTTTATGTGAATTTGAGTCATGAGAAAATCCAAGCCCCTCTGCAGAGATTTGAAGAACTCATTTGGCCGAAAGGATTCCTATTCTCACTTGATGGAAGTCAGGATCCTAACAGAGGAAGGTAAAAGAATTCATTCACAATGAGTGAATATTTGCCATTTTGGTTTTGGATGCACACATTTGATCTTTCTTTTGATCCATCAGGTGCTGAGAATCTAAGCCACAGCCTCACACAGGGCCAAGTGGATGATTCAGACACATCTTTTTCCAAAGCAATTAAGCAAAGACACACAGGTGATGCCCTTCATTTCCATTTGAAAAATGTTTTCCTCAGGCTTCCCAAAGGGGTGCCCAGAGGCAAAGACATCCTGAGATTCAAGGCAACAGAACAATAGGTTAGCGAAAGGCCCAAAGCAGGGTTTCTCCACTGAGACTTTCCTGGTCACACTGGTATCTGAGTTTTCTGAGATGCTGGCCATTCCCTTCAGATATCCAGTACATGGCCATGTGACAGAGATTGGAGGTGGTACATATCTTGGACACAAACCCAAGAGCCTATTCTTAAGAGTTGTCAGAATTCAGAAAGAAAACAGAGACTTAATAAGGTAGTAGGTGTTGCCTATCGATATGGAAACCACACTCCATTCATTAATTGGGCAGGATGAATGCTGGGAAGCTTTCTACTAGAGGGGACACATGCATTGATGCATTCTCTTTTCTAATGTATACAACCACGGACACAGTGGGATACACAGACATAGAAACACTCACCTTGCAAAACGACTTACTAGAAACAGTTCACTGCAAACCAAAGAAACCTCCTTTCCTACCTATTCTCAGAACAGAGACAAAACCACACACCCACACTCAAAAAGACACCTCCTTCCCCCAAGTAGGGCTGTGATTATCCGGAGTGTCCTCTGACAGGTTTGCCATACTATGTTCCCCGGTAATGGTCTGTCCTGTCTCAGATCTGGTCTCCTTGTACAACTCTGTAAAGCAGTCAGGAGCCAGCGGTGAGCCACTACCTGCTTAGTCAGGAAAGGCCCGTGTTCATATCTTTCCTGGCATTTGGCCATCCTCACATCAGTCAGTACCAAGAAGACTGACTCTGTCCTTGGTGATTCCAAACAAATGAGACCACTTGGACTGGGACTGGGACTGGCTCTGGTGCTTGGTTTCCTTGGTCCCAAGTTCAGAAAGTTCCATCAACAAGGAAGTGAGGTAGGTCACTTCCTTTAAGAACTGAATGAGGTCACTGCCTTGGCAACCACTTTGTCCTAACAGTTGCTTCCAAGGGTCCCATGAGATGGAGGCTGCCCCTACTTCCTTTGGCACTTTCACAACTTAGAATGGTATATCAACCTTAGGCACCCGAGAACAGCTCTCCACACAAGCCTGGTTTGGTCCATCTTCTCTACAGTAAGAAGATAGAGGCTGATTCAGACAAAACCCTTCATCCTGACCAGGTTGTTTGCCATGGAAAATGACTTTTTGTCTCTCAGGTCCTTCATTGCTGCCTACATCTTCTCCAGGGATCATTTCTGCATGGACCTTTGAGGTTCTTAACAGGTAGAGCATCCCCTACATTCCTGTATTGTAAGAACAATCTGTCTCTGCTCTTCTGTAAAGTTAGATTGAGTGAACAGTGTATGATTAGGGTTAATTTCATGTTCGATTTGGGTTAGGAATCATTCTGCTGGATTAATAATGGTATTGGGAACCTGTGATATTTATAAGAATATCGAGGTTAAACATATGTATGAAAACAGAAATTAAAGTAAGATTTGAATCCCAGAAGGGCATTGGGCAATTGATTGGGATATTTAGCTTTGAATTACTATCTGCACACATGTCTCAAATAAATCGACATACAATGGCAGAGGAACTTGAACCTTGGATGATTGAATGCTGAAGAGAACATCCAGTCAAAAGGGATTGTCGGTCGGATTAAGAAGATAGTCACAGTTATTAATATGGTATTATGTAAAAATGTGGATGTGTAACCGATGTGATTCTGCAACTTGTATTTGGGGTAAAAATGGGAGCTGATAACCCATTTGAATCAAATGTATGGAAGATGATATGCCATGAGCTTTGTAATGTTTTGAACAACCAATAAAAAAAATTAAAAAAAAAAAAGAAGATAGTCGTTATGTTTAGCAAGTAGAGTTATTATAGGATATGTAACAAAAGTTCTTTAGCAATTTTTTTCGGGCAGTGAGTGAATATAAATGTCAGCACATATGAAGAAATCAGACACAATGATGAACTGGGGAAAATTTGTAGAAAAGCAGATATCAATAGAGACATTAGGAAATCAGGCAAAGTATAAAGTGAGTGATAGAATAAGACATTTTCAACAAGGTTGAGATTGAATATCTAATCTTAGGAAGAAACAAATATGTAGGTCACCAATAGGATTGACATTTGAGAGCATTAGGCAACATGGACATGGATATTGTTAGTAATCCATGTACACTTTACATTTAGGCTTTGGTACAATCCTAAGTGGGACCTTTGCATTTTGTTTCCAGAATATTACTGTGATAAAATGTATATGTAGATCAGATGACATGATTTTTTCTTCCACCATTTCTAGGAGCAGTATTTTGAAAACGTATAAATTAGCATTGGGGGTAAAAAGAGGTGTACCCTGTTTTTATGAATATACAGATAATGCATGAATAGACCTTAATTTCAATAAATAATACAACTTGTTCCACTTTAAATAATGGATTGAATTGATATCTGAAAATATATAAGAAATCTTATATTGATATGCAATCATTCATGACAACCAGTTATACACCTAATGTTAATATTAGGGTACGATTTATCATGAAGTTTGTGTGAGTTTTGCTTCAAATGTGATTATGGAAATTGAAAATAATGTGTTTGGAAAGAAGTCTCATGAAAATGCCAATCAAGGAACACCGAGGAATTCATGAGTTCTGAAGCAGGAAGTGATTGAAATTGAAAAAAATGACGATAAATTTCCTTACTTGTGGATGAAATATTATAATATGATGTGAATAAACTGAAGAAATAGTAATGTACCAGTGCTGAATAAAAATGAACATCAAAATACACATCATGTCCCACAGGAATCTTCTCGCATTGATGTTAAACTGTGTCAGTTACTGTAGAAATATTAGGATTTCTTTGCACCATTCACCAAAGTTAGTTTTCTTTTTTTTAATTTTTATTTATGCTTGTTCAAAACATTACATAGTTCTTGATATATCATATTCCACACTGTGATTCAAGTGGGTTATGAACTCCCATTTTTACCCCATAAACAGATTGCAGAATCACATCAGTTACACATCCATTGATTTACATATTGCCATACTAGTGTCTGTCGTATTCTGCTGCCTTTCCTAACCTCTACTATCCCCCTCCCCTTACCTCCCCTCTCCTCTTCTCTCTCTACCTCTTTACTGTAATTCATTTCTCCCCCTTGTATAATTTTTTCCTTTCCCTCACCTCCTCTTGTATGTAATTTTGTATAACCCTGATGGTCTCCTTTTATTTCCATGCAATTTCCCTTCTCTCTCCCTTTCCCTTCCTCCTCTCATCCCTGTTTAATGTTAATTTTCTTCTCATTCTATTCGTCCCTACTCTGTTCTTAGTTAATCTCTTTATATCAAAAAGACATTTGGCATTTGGTTTTAGGGATTGGCTAGCTTCACTTAGCATAATCTGCTCTAATGCCATCCATTTCTCTGTAAAAATTTTGTCATTTTTTAATGCAGAGTAATACTCCATTGTGTATAAATGCCTCATTTTTTATCCATTCATCTATGGAAGTGCATCTAGGTTGGTTCCACAGTCTTGCTATTGTAAATTGTGCTGCTATGAACATCAATGTAGCAGTGTCCCTGTAGCATTTTTTTTAGGTCTTTAGGGAATAGACTGAGAAGGGGAATACCTGGGTCAAATGGTGGTTCCATTCCCACCTCTACAAGAAATCTCCATACTGCTTTCCAATTTGGCTGCACCAATTTGCAGTCCCACCAGCAATGTACAAGTGTACCCTTTTCTCCACATCCTCGCCAGCACTTGTTGTTGTTTGAGTTCATAATAAATATCTGGAATGGAAAATGCTCAGGAGTTCACAACCTTGAAGGTGGTAGAGGAGTTTCCAAAAGTAAGGGACAGGGTAAATACCACAAACATGGAGCTGTGTCGGCCTTAAGACTTCTTGAGAAAATGCCTCTGAGGTTGGGCACTTGAAATATATGTTGTTGTCAGGAGCTTTAGCTTCCTTTGTAGTGAGACCATCAAAGCTGAGTCTGCATCTATGTGACATGGACGACATGTTTTTTTTTTTATTTTCCTATGAACACGAGGCAGCAGTACTGAATTCTCTCTTTGTATGCAAACTGGGGCTACTGGGGGCTAAGTGTCTCCCCATGTGGACTGTGAAGCCATTTGATCATCCTTCACATTTAATCATGTTATTTGATGCTGCACTGAAAGTTTGGTATTTACTTTATGAAATAAAGGAGTTTAACTGTGATACAGTGCTGCAGGGAGTTCTGTCATGTGTGGTGGTCAGGATCGGCAGGAGAATGTACCAAGAAGGCTTCTATCACACATAGTTGCCCCCTTGACCATAGCAACATGATTCTGAACATTGCCCTGAAACCTCTCCATACAACAAGATGCCTTTACATCCAAAGGTCTGCTAGCTGCACCATGTCAGTCACAAACCATTTATAAGCCAATGGCAGATCCACGTGACCCCACCACAGATGTTTTTTCACACACCTACACTCTACTGCTCTTGGCCCACTACTCAGCAGGCTCCAACTTACTGGCATATCTTTTCTACACCATTATCATGAAACTCAGTCAAACCAGGCACTGTCTTGTATACTCATGATAAGCAACAGGACATCAAATGGTTTTCCAGTTCCAGCTGGTCATGGAAATTTCAAAAATTTCATGGTATTTTCTAGCCATTTTTCAAGGATGAAGTTGGAGTTACTGTGGGTTTCAATTCATTCAGGAACCATTAAATATTGAGGAATCTCATTTCAATGGAAGCTCTAGAGAACTCTCACAGGCAAGTCTTCTGAAAGAGTGGCCCAAGGTCACATAAAGCCAGCCACATTGAGGTCTACAATGTGAGGTCCATGTGTGTTTTGACTCTCAACTATTGCTGCCAAGTCTTTCAGAATATAATCAAGTGATATCCTCGCTGAGATTCCCAGTGCTCTGTGGAAAGCCACCCTGGGCCTAGATCTCAGTTTCCAAGGGTGACTCTCATGCGTGGCCTCCGAAAATTCCAACACAATTCATGGCAATACTTCTCTAAGGTCAGTTTCAGAACTCAGTCTCCAAGGGGAATCCCACAAGAGTTGAAACCCAGGTGGACGCAGTCATCTTTTCCCACCGCCACACAAATGACAACAATGAAAACCAAAACACTCTCACATGGCCCTCATGTTCTTCCATATAGACACTAATCATAACCTCTGGCTAGAAGTTTCCATGAGGGGCGCAGACCAAGACACTGTCCAAAATAAGCTCCCTTTCCCCTCATTGCCGAAAGTCAGGGTGGCCTACACACCCTTCCTGTGAACCAGAACTGATCAAATAGGAATGGCGTTAATACTGTAATGCTTTTCCAATTTGAGGCCTACTGACTGTCAGGTATAGATTCTTTATGTGATTTGGAGTCATCAGAAAACCCAAGCACTTCTGCAGGGGTTCAAAGAACTCTTTTGAACTAAAGGATCCTGATTCTTACTTGATGAAGGTCAGGAATCTAATAGAGGAAGGCAAGAGACTCATTTGCCATTTCTGTTTTGAATGCACACATGGAATCTATCTTTTGATGCATCAGGTGCTGAGAATCTAAGCCACAACCTCACACAGAACCAAGAGGCTGATTCAGACACATCCTTTTACAAAGCAATTAAGCAAAGAGCCACAGGTGATGCCCATTCATTTTCATTTGAAAACTGTTTTCTTCAGGCTTCACAAAGGGGTGGCTAGAGGCCAAGACCTTCCTGACATTTAGGGCAACAGAAGAACAGGTAAGCAAAAGACACAAAGCAGGGTTTCTCCACTGAGACTTTCCTGGTCACACTGATATCTGAGTTTTCTGAGATGCTTGACATTCACTTCAGCTATCAAGTACATGGCCATGTCACAGAGCTTGGAGGTGGTATATATCTTGGACACAAAACCATGAGCCTATTCTGGAGAGTGGCCAGAATTCAGGAAGAAAACAGGATCTTAGGAAGATAGAAGGTTTTGCCCATCCAGAAGGCAAGCCGCAGTCCATTAATCAATTGGGCAGGATGAATGCTGGGAAGCTTTCTACTAGACAGGACACATCCATTAATTCATTCTCTTTTCTAATTTCTACAACCACAGACACAGTGGGATACACAGACATAGAAACACTTACATGTCAAACGACTTACTAGAAACAGTCCAATCCAAACCAAACAAACCACATTTCCTACCTATTCTCAGAACATGTGACAAAACCACAAAACCACAACCACTCCCACAAAGGCACCTCCTTCCCCCAAGTAGGTCTGTGACTATCCAGAATGTCCTCTGACTGGTGGGCCATAAAATGTTCTCCCGAAATGTCCTGTCCTGACTCAGATCTGGTCTCTTTGGCCAACTTTGTGAAGTTGTCAGGAGCCAGCGGTGAGCCACTACCTGCTTTCTCAGAAAAGGTCCCTCTTCAGAGCTCTTCTGGCCTTTGGCCATCCTCACATAGGTAGGTACCAAGAAAGACTGACCCTGTCCTTGGTAAAACTGAACAAGTGAGCCCACTGGGACTGGGACTGAGACTGGCTCTGGGTACCTGTCTTCATGGATCCCAAATTCAGAGAATTGCTTCACCAAGAAAGTGATGTAGGTCACTTCCTTCAGGAACTGAATTAGGTTACTGCCTTGTCAACCAATTTGTCCTAACAGTTGCTTCCAAAGTCCAATGAGTTGGAGGCTGCCCCTTCTTCCAGTGAAACTTTCACAAGTTTGCATGGTATATCAACCATAGGCACCCAAAAAAAGCTCTCCAGATAGGCCTGGTTTGGTCCATCTTCTATACATTAAGAAAAGAAATGTTGATTCAGACACATCCCTTCATGCTAACCAGGTTGTTTGTCATGGAAGATGACTTTTGCTCTCTGACGTCATTCATAGCTGCCTACATTTAATCCAGGGATCATTTCTTTAATGACCTTGGAGGTTCTCAGCAAGTGGAAGATCCCCTAATTTCTGTATTGAAAGACCAACTCTGTCCCTGCTCTTCAGTAAAGATAGATTGAGAGAACAGTGTATGGTCAGGGTTAATAACATGTTCCATTTGGGTTAGGAATCATTCTGCGGGATGAATTATGGTATTGGGAACGTGCGGTATTTATAAGAATATAAGTGAAATATAAGTATGAAAACAGACATCTAGGTAATATTTGAAGCCCAGAATTGCATTGGACCCTTGGCTGGGATTCTTAGCTTTGAATTATATTCTGCACAGATGTCTCAGATAAATCAATATACAATGGCATAATTCCTTGTACCTTGGTTGATTGAATGTTGAAGAGAACATCCAGTCAAAAAGAAATAATTTGTAGGATTAGTAAGATTGTTGGTAGGTTTTGAAAGAAGAGTGAGTATAAGATTTGGATGAAAAGATCTTTAGCAATAGTGTTTCGGATAGAGAGTGAATGTAATTGTCAGCACATGTGGAGAGTCTGTCAAAAGGATGAACTGGGGAAAAAAGTAGGAATGCAGATATCAATTGACATTAGGATATCAGGCAAAGTATAAAGTGAGTGATAGAATTATACATTTTCAACAGGGTTGAGTTTGAATATATAATCTTAGGAAGAAACAAACATGTAGTCACCAATAGGATGAACTTTTGAGAGCATTAGGCAATATGGACATGGATGTTTTCCGTAATCCATGCTCACTTTTCATTTAGGCTTTGGTACAAACATAAGTTTGACCTCTTCTTTCTGTGTGCAGAATATTACTGTGGTAAAATGTATATGTAGATCAGGTGACATGAGTATTTCTTCCACCATTTCTGAGAGCAATATTTTGAAGACGTATCAATTATTTTTGCAGGTAAAAATGGTGTACACTGTGTCTATAATTATAGAGATAATGCATGAATAGACCATACTGTAAAGAAATATTATAACTGGTTCTAACTTTAAATAATGGATTGAATTGATATCTGAAAATATACAGAAAATCTTACATTGATATACAATCCTTCATTCCAACCAGTAATATATATAATGGTTATATCAGCATTATGGTTTTTCATGAAGAATGTGTGAGTTTTGCTTCAAAAGTGATTATGGAAATCGGAAATAATGTGTTTGGAAAGAAGTCTCATGAAAAGACCAGTCAAGAAACCTGGAGGAATACATGTGTTTTGAAACAGAAAGTGATTGAAAGTGAAACAAATGCCTATAAATTTGTGAACTTGTGGATCAAATATATATACTATGATGTGCGTAAACTGAAGAAATAGTAATGTACCACTGTTACATAAAAATGAACGTCAAAATACACATCATGTTCTCTCCCACAGGAATCTACTTGCATTGATGTTAAACTGGGTCAGTTATTGTAGAAATATTAGGATAATGCCGCAGTCTTGCTGGGCACAATCAGCAGCCACTTGTCAAAAGAAACTAACTTTATTTTTAGAACCACACATGCCAAACAAAACAGCCTCTCAGGAAAAAACCTTCAGAGCCCCAACTGCCACCACTGGCTTCCCAAAACCTCTCTCTCCCACAGGAGCCTCTCTCCGCCTCCCACAATACTCCTGCTCTTGAGGGCGATTGGCTGGGTCATGTGGGCGGAGTCAAAAAAAGTCCCCCAATGAGCAGTTTTGTGGTCTGAAAGGGCAGGGAAACAGCCCATTGAGCATCACCGCAGAGGAGCCAATCAGCTAGGTGTTGCTGGGGCCGCTGTGAGCCAATCATCAGCCGGCAGCTGGAAGTTTGCTGGCAGCAGGAATTTTGCTGGGGCCCCTTCGGCTGTGGCTCTCAACATCTTCGCCTCTCTGTTTAAACAACACGCATGTGGCTTAGGGACCGTGCCTGCCTTAGGTTGTCCAATAGTACATATGGTCTTTACCCGTTAAGTTGGTACCATTGCAATTGGATCTTACCCGTCACTGACTACCCGTCCAGTATAGAGCCACACATGTGGAGAGGTCTTTGTACCAGCGGGGGTGGGTGAGGTTCTTTGCCTCACCTCTGTTGGCCCCCCAAATTTTAGCTGGACGATCATGACACGCAGAAGGGAGGAAGATACACCAAGCCAATTGATGGCTCCTTTTGGAAAAATTGTACCACCGATGACATCATCAGCAAATATACCCCAACACTACCACAAGTCGCTGCACCAACAGATAGTTCACAATGCATTTAGGTGAGTTCACAATGTGTCCAGGCAAGTTCTGCAAGCAGTACAGGGATGGCTATTGCAGAAGCTGTAGATTGGTATTATCTTTGATTTCACCTGCACTGGGATGAAGATAGGAACTCTGGCAATAATGTCTAAAGAAAAAAATTATGTAATATTCCAGAAGGCACTAAAACCAAAAAAAAATTATGTAACATTCCAGAAGGCACATCAAAAACCAAAGTGGCCCAAAAAGCAGTCATTGAGGATGAAGTCTCTCACTTTCCTCTGTAAGGTTCCTGACCTCCATAAAATGAGAATAGGGATTTATTGGGTCAAATGAGTTCTTCAAAACCCTGCAGAGTGTAGCCAATGGGTTATTGGGTTTTTTCATTACTCCAATTCACATCAAGAATCTATACTCCACAGACAGTAGGCCTCAAATTGGAGAAGCAGAGCAGTATTAAAGTCAGGGTTATTTGATCACTCATGGTTCACAGAATGGGTGTCCAGGCCACCCTGACTTTAGGCAAATGAGAGGAAAGGGAGATTATTTTGGACACTGTCTTGGGCTGTGCCCCTCAAGGAAACGTCAAGCCAGAGGTTATGATGAGTGTCTATATGGAAGAAGATGAGGGCCATTTGGGAGTGTTTTGGTTTTCATTGTGGTCATTTATGTGGCAGTAGGAAAAGATGACTGGGTCCACCAGGGCTTGAACTCTGGTGTGATTCCTCTTAGAGACTGAGTTCTGGAACTGACCTCAGAGAAGTATTGCCATGATTTGTGTTGGGATTTTAGGCGGCCACCCATGAAAGTCGCCCTTTGAAACTGAGATCTAGGCCCGGGGTGGCTTTCCACAGAGCACTGGGAATCTCAGACAGAATATCATATGATGTTATTTTGAAATACTTGCCAGACATAGTTGAGAGTCAAAACACACATGGACCTCACATTGTAGACCTCAATTGGCCTGGCTTCATGTCACTATTTGGCCACTCTTTGGAAAGCCTTGCCTGTGAGAGTTCTCCAGAACTTTCATTGAAATGAGCTTCCTCAACATTGAATGATTCCTGAAAGAATTGAAACCCACAATGCCTCCAACTTCATCCTTGTAAAATGGCTAGATAAATACCATAAAATTTTTGAAATTCGCATGATGAGGTGGCACTGGAGAACCTTTGATGTCCTGTTGCTGATCATTAGTGTACCAGACAGTGCCTTGATTGATTGGGTATAATGAAAGTGGTGTAGAACAGAGATGCCGGTTAGATGGAGACTGCGGAGTAGTTGGCCCAGAGTTGTGGTGTGCAGGTGTGTGATAAAATATTTATGGTGGTGCCATGTGGATCTGCCATTGACTTCCAAATGGCTTTTAGCTAACATGGTGCACCCAGCAGACCCTAATATGCAAAGGCATCTTGTTATATGGAGAGGTTTCAGGGAAATGTTCAGAATCAGGTTGCTATGGTCAAGGGGGCGAGCTATGTGGGATAGAAGCCGGGTTAGTGAGTTCTCCTGGAGACTCTGACCCAGCACATGTCACAGAACTCCCTCCAACACTGTGTCCCAGTTGAACTCCTTGTATTTCTTGAAGCAAATACCAAACTCCCAGTTCAGCACCAAGAAACACCATGAAAATTGGAGGATGACTAAATGGCTTCACAGTCCACATGGTTAGACACTTTGGCCCACTGGACTCTGTTTACCTACAAAGAGAGAATTCAGCACTGCTGCCTCAGGTTCATTGGAAAATAAGAAACCATGTTCTCCAAGTCACATAGATTCAGACCCAGCTTTGATGGTTTCACTACAAATGAAGACAAAGCTCCTGACAACAATATATATTTCAAGTGCCACACCTCAGAGGCAGATTCTCCAGAAGTCTTTTTTCCAGCAGAGCTCCATGGTTGTGGAGTGTTTACCCAATCCCTTACTTCTGGAAACTCCTCTACCTGCTCCCAGGTTGAGAACTCCTGAGAATTTTCCATTCCAGATATGTATTCACAGATTTTCTAACTCTTCTTCTCTAATTGTGTCTCACTTGGGGCAAAGGTAATGTCAAGGCATTGTTCTAGGTGAGAGTGGGAAGATTATTGTATAGCACATATTTGCATACACATTGGATACATTATCCTATTTTCCATTTGCAATACTGAATTTCTGACACTAACCCATACCCTACTAGACTATGACTACTATCCTAAAATGATGGAGAAAAAGAAACCTAACAGAATAGAAATACAGGCCTTTTGTAGGAGGCATGGTGTATACTTGGATTTTCCTTTTCCTTTATCAAGGATATGTGTTATAAATCTAGTCAACTTTTCATTGTAATATTTCTCCATGAGTTTTCAAAGTTAACACATATGTAAATTCCTGTCTCCTTTTCTCTGTAGCCTCTTTAGAACATGTATATTTTTATGCATATATAGAATCCTACCTGGTAACACACGTAAATTCTTGTGATCTCACTAACTTTGGAATATACAAATTATGAGAATAGATCACTTCCCCTAAATACTGATGGAACTGAAAATTCAAACTATGGGTGAGCTTCCTAGTGAACAACATCATACATAAATCCATGTTCAGTAAAATGAATATTTTTAGATATGTGGATGATATATATTTCATGATAAATTTCGATTGGCATATATATTGCTACATTTTATTGTTGTGTGTGTGTGTGTGTGTATATATATATATATATATATATATATATATATATATATATATATACCAGATTTTCCAGATTTTCCAAAATATGAAATATATGTGTCTTATTATACACTCCCTAAATTCATTCAAGTTCATGTATGCGATTTAAAATCAACATTTTACATGATTATCATCAGTCTGGCTGGGCACAATTCAGGAGCCAATTGTCAAAAGAAACAAACTTTATTTTTAGAACCACACAAGCCAAACAAAACAGCTTCTCAGGAAAAACCCTCAGAGCCCAACTGCCACCACAGTCTTCCCACAAGCCTCTCCCTCAACCACAAGCCTCCTCCTTTTGAGGCCAATTGGCTGGGTCACATGGGCGGAGCCAATAAAGTCCACCAATGAGCAGCTCCGTTGTCTGAAAGGGCAGGGAAACATCCCATTGAGCATCACCACAGAGGAGCCAATCAGCTAGATGTTGCTGGGGCCGCTGTGGAGCCAATCATCAGCCGGCAGCTGGAAGTTTGCTGGCAGCTGGAGGTTTCCTGGGGCCCCTTTGGCTGTGGCTCTCAACATCTCCCCCTCTCTGTTTAAACAACGAGCATGTGGCTTAGGGACCATGCCTGCCTTAGGTTGTGCAGTAGTACATATGGTATTTACTGGAGACCCTTGGCTGTGGCTATCAACAGGATTTGTATGTACCATTCACTGAAGTTAGTTTTCAGTACTAGGAAACAAATATGTATTTCAGGTGGATAAATATTTCTGAGAAAAATCTTGTGAAAAGTTGATTATAAATCCACATACTTGAACATAAATGAATTTAGGGAGTGTAAATAAGATACATATATTTCATATTTTGAAAAATCTGGAGAGAGTGTGTGTGTGTGTGTGTGTGTGTGTGTATACACACAGACACATACAGATATTAAAATGTAGCAACATATATGCAAATCTAAATTCACTATGAAATATACATCAATCACAGATCCAAAAATATTCAATTTTCTTAACAGGGATTTATGTATAATGTTTTTCTACTAGGAAGCTCACCCATTATTTGAATTATCAGTTCCAACAGCGTTTAGGAGGAGTGATGTCTTCTCACAAATTGTATCTCCCAAGTCAGTCACCTCACAAGAATGTAGGTGTGACACCAGGTAGGATTTGATATGTGCATATAAAAATACATGTGCTGAATAGGCTACAGACAAAGGGAGACAGGAATTCACATATTTGTTAACCTTAAAAACACATAGAGATCTATTTCAATTAAAAATAGACTGGATTTATAACACCTGACATTTATCATGCAAAAGGCAAGATCAATTATACACCATGCCTCCTCTGAACTGCTTGTATTTCAATTCTGTTTGTGTTACTTTTCTGCATGATATTAGAATTAGTAGTCAGAGTCTAGTAGGGTATGGGTTCGTGTCAGGGATTCAGTATTTCGAATGGAAAATTGGAAAATGAATCCAATGTGTATGCAAATATGTGCTACACACAAAAAATTCCCACTTTCATTCAGAACAATGGCTTGAAATAACCACGCTCCATGTAAGAAACAATTAGAGGAGAAGAGTTAGAAAATCTGTGAATACATACGTAGAATGGAAAATGCTCATTAGTTCACAACCTTTGAGGTGGAAGAGACGTTTCCAAACCTTAGGGACAGGGTAAAACTCCACAAACATGGATCTCTGCTGGCCTAAACACTTCTGGAGATACTGACAATGAGGTTGGGTACTTGAAATATATGTTGTTTTCAGAAGCTTTAGCTTCCTTTGTAGTGAGACCATCAAACTTGGGTCTGCATTTTTGTGACCTGGAGGACATGAATTCTTATTGTCCAATGAACATGAGGCAGCAGTGCTGAATTCACTCTTTGTAACTAAACTGTGGCCAATGGGGGATAAGTGTCTCCCCGTCTGGACTTTGAAATCATTTGGTCATCCTCCACTTTTCGTGGTGTTTCTTGCTGCTGCAGTGGGTGTTTTGTATTTGGTTCATGACATACAAGGAGTTAAACTGGGACACAATGCTGGAGGGAGTCCTGTAACGTATGGTGTGTCAGGGTCTGCAGGAGAATGCACCAACCAGGCTTCTATCCCCCATTGCTTGCCCCCTTTACCATAGGAACTTGATTCTGAACATTGCCCTGAAAACTCTCCATGTAACATGATGCCTTTACATACAAAGTTCTGCTAGCTGCACCATGTCAGTCACAAGCCATTTGGAAGCCAATGTAAGATCCACATGACCCCACCACAGATGTATTGTCACACACCTGCACACAACTGCTCTCGGCCTGCCATAAATACTGCTCTGCTTCTCCAATTTGAGGCCTACTTACTGTCAGGTATAGATTCTTTATGTGATTTGGCATCATGAGACAACCCAAGCAGTTCTGCAGGACTTTGAAGAACTCATTTGATCCAAAGGATCCCTATTCTCACTTGATGGAGGTCAGGAACCAAACAGAAGAAGGCAAGAGACTTCATCCACAATGACAGATTTTTTGCCATTTTGGTTTTGGATGCACACATGGGATCTTCTTTAGATCTCTCAGGAGCTGAGAATCTTAGCCACAGCCTCAAACAGGGCCTAGTGTCTGACTAAGACACATCCCTTTCCAGAGCAATTAAGCAAAGAGCCACAGGTGATGCCCATTCATTTCCATTTGAAAACTGTTTCTTCACGCTTCACAAAGGGGTGGCCTGAGGCAAAGACCTTCCTGACATTCAAGGCAACAGAAACATAGATAAGCAAATGGAGCCAAGCAGGGTTTCTCCACTGAGACTTTACTGGTCACACTGATATCTGAGTTTTCTGAGATGTTCCCATTCCCTTCAGCTATCAAGGACATGGCCATGTCACAGAGTTTGGAGGTGGTACATATCTTGGACAATAAACCATGATACTATTCTGGAGAGTAGCCAGAATTCAGGAAGAAAACAGCAACTTAGGAAGTTAGTAGGTGTTTCCCATCCATAAGGCAAGCAACAGTCCATTAATCAATTGTGCAGGATGAATGCTGTGAAGCTTTCTACTAGACAGGACACCTCCATTGATGCATTCTCGTTTCTAATGTCTAAAACCACGGACACAGTGGCTACACAGACATAGAAACACTCGCCTTGTCTATAGACTTACTAGAAACAGTCGACTCCAAACCAAACCAACCACCTTTCCTACCTATTCTCAGAACATGAAACAAAACCGCAAACTCACACCCACAACCAAAAAGGCACCTCCTTCCCAAAAATAGGTCTTTAACTATCTGGAGTGTCCTCTGACTGGTGGGCCATACTATGTTCCACTCGAAATGGCCTGTCTGGTCTCAGATCTTGTCTCCTTGGCCAACTCTGTTATTCTGCGAGGAGCCTGCTGTTAGCCACAACCTGCTGTCTCAAGAAAGGCCCCTCTTCAGAGCTCTACTGGCATTTGGCCATCCTCACATCAGTAGGTACCAAGAAGGCCTGACTCTGTACTTGGTAAATCCAAACAAGTGAGCCCACTGGGACTGGGACTGGGAATGGCTCTTGGTGCCTGGCTTCTTGCATCCCAATTTCAGAGAGTTCCATCACCAAGGAAATGAGGTATGTCACTTTCTTTGCAACTGAATGAGGTCACTGCCTTGGCAACAACTTTGTCCTAAGACTTGCTTCCAATGGTTCCATGAGTTGGAGGGTGCCCCTACTTCCTGTGACAATTTGACTAGTTAGAATGGTATATCAAAATAGACACCATGGAACAGCTCTACACGCAGGCCTGGTTAGGTTCATCTTCTCTACATTAAGAAGAGAGAGTCTGATGCATACACATCCCTTCATCCTGTCCAGGTTGTTTGCCATGGAAGATGGCTTTTGCTCATGCAGGTCCTTCATAGCTTCCTACATCTTCTCCAGGGATCATTTCTGCATCGAACTTTGAGGTTCTCAGCAGTTGGAAGATAACCTACATCCCTAATTGAAAGAATAGCCCTGTCCCTGCTCTTTTGTAATGTTATATTGAGGCAACAGTGTATGGTTAGGGTTAATAACACGTTCGATTTGGGTTAGGAATCATTCTGCAGGATGAATAAGGTTATTGGGAACCTGCAATATATAGAAATATAGTGGTTAAATATAAGTATGAAAACAGAAATCTAGGTAAGATTTGAAGCTCAGAAGTGCATTTGGCAATAGATTGGGACACGTAGCTTTGAATTATGTTCTGCATACATGTTTCAGAAAAATCGATATACAATGGCATAGGACCTTGTACCTCAGATGATTGAATGTAGTAGAGTACATCCACTCAAAAAGGGATAGTCGATAGGATCAGGAAGATAGTCAGTATGTTTCGGAAGAAGATAGAGTATAGGATTTGGACCAAAGTTCATTAGCAATAGGGTTTCAGTTAGAGAGTGAATGTCAATGTCAGCACATGTGAAGGGTCAGTCACAATGTTGAACTGGAAAAAATATGTAGGAAAGTAGATATCAATAGAGACATTAGGAAATCAGGCAAAGTATAAAGTGAGTGAAAAAACTAGACATTTCCAATAGTTTTGAGGTTGAATATATAATCTTAGGAAGAAACAAAAATGTGGTCACCAATAGGATTGACATGTGAGAGCATTAGGCAACCTGGATATGGATGTTTTTAGTAATCCATGTTCAGTTTCCATTTAGGCTTTGGTACAATCATACGTGTGACTTTTGCATTTTGTGTCCAGAATATTACTATGATAACATGCATATGTAGATCAGGTGACATGAGTATTTCTTCCACCATTTCTGGGAGCAATATTTAGAAGACTAATAAATTAGTATTGGGGGTACTAAGAGGTGTACCCTGTGTCTATGAATATAGAGATAATGCATGAATAGACAATATAGTGAATAAATAATATAACTGGTTCCACTTTAAATAATGGAATAAACTGATATAAGAGAATATATAAAAAATACTATATTGTTATAAAATCATTCATTCCAACCAGTTATACATCTAGTGGTGATATTATAGTTATGGTTTATCATGAAGTGAGTGTCAGTTTTGCTTCAAAAGTGATAAAAAAAATCAAAAATAATATATTTCGAAAGAAGTCTCATTATAAGACCAGTCAAGAAACCTGGAAGAATCCATGTGTTCTGAAGCAGGAAGTGATTGAAAATGAAACAAATGCCTATAAGTTTGCTAACTTGTGGATGAAATATATATCCTATGATGTGCATAAATTGAAGAAATAGTAATGTACCAGTGTTGAATTAAAATGAATTTCAAAATACACATCATGTCACATAGGAATGTACTTGCATTGATGTTAAACTGGGTCAGTTACTGTAGAATTATTAGTATTTGTATGCAACATTAACTGAAGTTAGTTTTCAGTACTGGAAACAATATGTATTTCAGGTGGATGAATATTTCTGAGAATGATCTTGTGAAAAGTTGATTATAAATCCATATACATGAACATGAATGAATTTAGGGAGTGTATATAAGACACATATATTTCATATTTTGAAAAATCTGGAGAGTGTATGTATATATATATATATATATATATATATATATATATATATATACAAAAAAACACACACAGACAATAAATTAGCAATCAAATTTATCATGAAATATATATCCTCCACAGATGCAAAATTATTTCTTTTAGAACATGTATTTATGTATAATGTTGTTCTTCTAGGAAACACACCCCTAGGTTAAATTTTCAGTTCCAACAGAGTTTAACAGGAGTGATCACTTCTCACAAATTGTATTTGCCAAATTAGCCACCTCACAAAATGTAGGTGTGATACAAGGTAGTGTTCTATATGTGCATTTAAAAATACATGTGCTGAATAGGCTACAGAGAAAGGGAGATAGGTATTCACATATTTGTTAACATTAAAAACACATGGAGAACTATTTCAATTAAAAATTGACTAGATTTATAACACCTACAATTAATCATGCAAAAAACAAGTCCAACTATACACTATGATTCCTCTGAACTGCTTGTATTCCTATTCTGTTTGTGTTATTTTTCTCCATCATATTAGGAGTAGTAGTCAGAGTCTATTAGGGTATGCGTTAGTGTCAAGGATTCAGTATTTCGAATGGAAATATGGAAAATGACTCTAATTGGTATGCAAATATGTGCTACACAAAAATGTTCACACTCTCATCCAGAAGATTGCCTTGACATTACCTTAGTTCCAAGTAAGATACAATTAGAGGAGAAAAGTTAGAAAATCTGTAAATACATATCAGGAATAAAAAATGCTCAGGAGTTCACAAACTTGTAGGTGGTAGAGGAGTTTCCAAAAGTAAGGGACAGGGTAAACACTAAACAAACATTGAGCTCTGCTTGTGTAAAGACTTCTTGAGAAACTCTCTGAGGTTGGGCTCTTAAAATACATGTTGTTGTCAGGAGCTTTAGCTTCCTTTGTTGTGTGACCATCAAATCTGGGTGTGCAAATATGTGACCTGAAGGACATTGTTTCTAATTTTCCAATGAAAATGAGGCAGCAGTGCTGAATACTCTTTTTGTAGTTAAACTATGGCCACTGGGGTGTAAACTATGGCCACTGGGGTCTCCCCGGGTTGACTGTGAAGCCATTTGGTCATGCTCCAATTTCCGTGGTGTTACTCCTTGGTGCACTGGGAGTTTGGTATTTGCTTCATGAAATACAAGGAGTTCAACTGGGACACAGTGCTGGAGGGAGTTCTGTCACGTGTGGAGGGACACAGTCTGCATGAGAATGCACCAACCAGGATTCTGTCCCACATAGGTTGCCCCTTTGTCCATAGCAACCTGATTCTGAACATTGCCCAGAAACCTATCCATATAACAAGATGCCTTTACATATAAGGGTCTGCTGGCTGTACCCTGTCAGTCACAAGGCAATTGGAAGCCAATGGCAGATCCACATGCCCCAACACACATGTTTTATCACACACCTTCACACCTATGCTCTAGTCCCACTAATGAACAGGCTCCAACATACTGGCATCACTGTTCTACACAATTTTCATGAAACCCAGTCAGTCAAGGCACTGTGAGATACACTCATGATCAGCAACAGGACATCCAAAAGTTTTCCAGTGCCACCTGGTTATGGGAATTTCAAAAGTCTCATGGTATTTATCAAGTCATTTTTTGAGGATAAAGTTGGAGGCTCTGTGGGTTTCAATTCATTCAGGAACCATTAAATGTTGAAGAAGCTCATTTCAATGAAAGATCTTGAGAACACTCACAGGCAAGTCTTCCCAAAGAGTGGCCAAAAGGTCACATGAAGTCAGGCCCATTGAGGTCTACAATGTGAGGTCCATGTGTGTTTTGACTCTCAACTGTGGCTTTAAAGAATTTCAGAATAAAATCATGTGATATCCAGGCTGAGATTCCCAGTGCTCTGGGCAAAGCCACCCTGCACCTAGATCTCCCTGCACCACAATTAATACCTGAGATCTAGGTTGCATGGCCTAGCAAAATCCAAACACAATTCATGACAATACTTCTCTGATGTCACTTCCAGAATTCAGTCTCTAAGGAGAATCATACCAGAGTTCAAGCCCAGGTGGACCCAGTCATCTGTTCCAAGCGCCAAACAAATTACCACAATTCAAAACAAAATGCTCCCACATGCCCCTTATCTTCTTCAATTTGAGGCCAAATGACTGTGGGGTTTAGATTCTTTATGTAAATTGGATTCATGTGAAAACCCAAGCACCTATGGGCTAAACTCTGCAGGGCTTTAAAGAACTCATTTGACCCAAAGGATCCCTATTTTCACTTGATGGATGTCAGGGCCATTAGAGAGGAAGGTGAGAGTCTTCATCCACAATAACTGCTCTTTTGGCCATTTTGGTTTTGGATGCACCCATGGGATCTTTCTTTAGATCCATCAGGTGCTGAGAATCTAAGCCACAGCCTCACACAGGGCCAAGAGGCTGATTCAGACACATCTCTTTCCAAAGCAATTAAGCAAAGAGCAAAACACACACAGACATTATAAAGTGGCAATATATATGCCAATTGAAATTCATGATGAAATATATATCGTCCACAGATCCAAAAATATTAATTTTACTGAACATGGATTTATGAATAATGTTGTTCAACTAGAAAGGTTACCCTTAGGCTGAATTTTATGATCCAATAGCGTTTAGGAGGAGTGATCTCTTGTCATAATTTGTATCTGCCATGTCAGCCACCTCACAAGAATGTATATGTGATACCAGGTAGGATTCAATATGTTTATATAAAAATACATGTGATGAATAGGCTACAGAGAAAAGGATACAGGAATTCACATATTTATTAACTTTAAAAACACAAGGAGAACTATTTCAATTAAAAATTAACTAGATTTATAACACCTACCCTACATAATGCAAAAGGCAAGTCCAACTATACACCATGCCTCTTCTGAACTGCTTGTATTTCTATTGTGTTTGTATGCACTGTGGGTTTCAAGAACCATTAAATGTTGAGGAAGCTCATTTCAATGAAACTCTGGAGAACTCTCATAGGCAAGGCTTCCCAAAGAGTGACCAAAAGGTTAGATATAGCCAGGCCCATTGAGGTCTACAATGTGAGGTCCATGTGTGTTTTGACTCTCAACTATGGCTACCAAGTCTTTAAGAATAAAATCATGGGATATCTTTGCTGAAATTCCCAGTGCTCTGTGGAAAGCCACCCTCGGCCTTGGTCTTAGTTTCCAAGGGCGACTCTCATGCTTGACCTCTTAAAATATCACCACAATTCATGGCAATACTTCTTTGAGTTCAGTTCCAGAAGTCAGTCTCTAAGGGGAATCACGCAAGAATTCAAGCCCAGGTGGACCCAGTCATCTCTTCCAACCGTCACACAAATGACCACAATTAATACCAAAACACTCTCACATGGCCCTCCTCTTCTTCTATAAAGGCACTCATCATAACATCTGGCTGGAGGTTTCCATGAGGGGCACAGCCCAAGACAGTGTCCCAAATAAGCTCCCTTGCCACTCATTTGCCTAAATTCAGGGTGGCTTGGACACCCTTCTTGTGCACCAGGAGTGATCTGAAAGGGTAAAATAAATTGAAATTAAAGTGTAAAAGTTGAAGTGTAAAAGACCGGGTTTTGTAAAGTTTCTAAGCTGCAAGGCCTGAGTTAAAATGTAAAGGACCAGGTATTGTTAAGTTCCTATGCTACATGCAAAACCTGAAATTCCTGTAGCTTGTAGTACAATTCCGGACTGCCCAGTAAATATTCCCCCTGACCGCCTGGTTGTTTAATAACCTAGGACCCTGTGTGGCCTGGCACATAGGCATCGCAAGGCCTAAACCAATCTGTTTGAATGTGTACCTCGCTTTAGAACTCACCTATCACTCCCGCCTGACCTGTTCCTGCCAATGAATGAACTAATCATGTTTAGGAATTGTTGTTTGATTTTTCTGCGGTGTATGTTGATTTCTTAAAGGAGACTGTGATATATGTAAAGTCCCGCCCTCCCCAAAAAGTGTGCTTAAGCACTGCTCAACCCCTGCTCGGGGCTCTGGGCTGCTCTCCCTTCTTGAGTGAGCACGTAGCCCCAGCATGCTGGATTGGATCCTCAATGAACGCCTTTTTCTGTTGCATGAGCCGCGTTCTCTTGGTGGTCTCTTCCTCCGACGTTCACCGGACCCTTACATTTGGTGCGTTGGCCAGGAATCACGCAGCATAGGACAAGGACACACCAACAGACCCCTCTGGAGGTCAGTAAGGCGCTTCTTTTCATTTTTCCTTGTGATAACTCAGAGCTTTTTGTTCAGGTTCCATTTTTCCGTTTTTGGTTTGGGTTGGCAGAGTGGCTTCCAGCGGAGAATGTAAGTTCCCCCTGTCAGTGGTGGACAAACGTGTCCTAAAGCCACAGGCCATGTCCTTGCAAGGGATGCCTTGGAGGACTCGGGGAGTGACGGATGTGCTCTCATTAGGTGAGGAGGGACGAATGAGCCCACATTAGGTGACTCTGCTGGCAACCCATCATATCTTGATGACTACTTTTTTCTCTCAGGTTGAATTCACTGTCTGTCTTTGTGGTCTAACCCATCAGGTTTTGACAGTTACTAGGTTCTAATCATTACTTCTGAACTCGTGTTAACTGTTAACTGTGTGTACATGTTTGTGTCACGTTTGTATTGTCCTTGTCTCTGTTTGAGAAACTCTCATTATGGGACAAAGCCATTCCATGCCTCTTTCCTTGAAGCCATTCCTGGTCCCTGCCTCCAATCCGACCCCTTCACCCAGGATCCTATCACTCAAACCTTCTACTCCTCCCCCTCTTCCCTCCATTCTCTCTGAGTCACAAGATTGTAGATCTTGGGGTTGTGAACAAACGGGAGCTGCATGATGGTCTTTGTGTGTCATTTTATCTGTGTTTCTGTTAAATGTGATGGCATTGTTTGGTCCAATGCAGAGTCCCGAGTTCCAACCTGCATTACATATGTGGAAGTTACTTTAGCTAAATTTTAAACTAATGCTTCTCCTGGGAGGGACCAAAAGTCAATAGAACCGCCAGTTTTTCTGTTCTCACCTTTTCACCTCTCTTAGCTGTGCTTTAAAGAACTTTGATAAACTTTACTCCCCTTTGTTAAGCAACATTACGGAAGCAGTGATTTCTTTTCTTCCCGTAGTTGGATTGAGCATGCCCACTGCAGAGGGAAATGTCTGGGGTCTAAGAACTTTGATATCTCGCTTAAACTTTTCTCAAAACCCTGTTCTCATTATTAAATTGGCATTAATTGGCTTTGGGATGGGAACCAAGCCTTCAGTCATAAATTTTGACACCCCAGAGGGGACTTTAAATAAACCCCACTCTGCCCTCTTGGGGAAGCCTAGCACTCAAAACAACTGAAGCAGAGAATGAAATTTTTGGGAGCTGACTACTGCAAAGTTGGGAGACATAGAATATGCCTGGTGCCTGGGGTCAAAGCAAACCAGAGGAACTAATCCTGTAAGTAAATGGTGAGGCTAAGGGACTCCCAGCAGCTGCCAGATCCATTTTGCTGTGGGGAACTCCCTTATTCCTTACGTGCACTTTAAGGATTTCTGCACCTCTGTTTACTTAACAAAAGGGACAATGAATGCATTAATATGTTGATATTATAGATTGTTTCTTGGGGATGATCTAGGGTGAATGTGTATCTAGAAATGATTTTTTTTATTTTAACCATCTGGTATCTAAATGGGTTTCTAAAGCATTGCACTATCTTACAGTTAAAAGTTGGGTTTAAACAATTGTTTAGTTTGATTTCAGGTAGTTCATGCTAGGAAACTTAAATACTTAGGGTAAAAAAAAAATAAAGAGTTTTAATTTTGAACTAGACAGCCTGAAAAAATTTCACTAGATATATCAGTGCATTAACTTGGGAAGAGATAATAAATTATGATATGGTATCTATTCCCATCAGTGTGTAAGATTTTAAAAAATGGTACTAAATTAAAACGTTGGTCTGGCTTATTGAAATGACATTAATTAGCAACAGTCTTGGAAATTTTTAAAGCTTAATTTCGGATACACATGGTAGCATGTGGTTCTTTTTAAAAATTTTTCAGCCAATTTAATTTAACTTAATACTATTAGAAACTTCATAACAAAGAAAGGGGCTTAATGATCCTATAGAAACTTCTTCTGATGGTGGCATTAATATTATCAAAAAATGATCCTATTTTCAGTTTTGTGTGAGCAAGTTTTTCTAGTGTAGAAAAATCTAAAGAAATAAAATTTTGAGAATTACATCTTAAACTTGCATCAAAATTTTCAACATCCAAACCTGGAAATTATGACTTATAGATAAATGCCTTAGGCGTGAGGTTTCTTCTCAGAATTCCAGTCTTTCCAGTTTTCCAGACCTCAGCCAGGACTTACTTTGATATGCAAATAAAAGAAGCCTGCAGCACTCAGCAGGAGACAGATAAAAAGACTAAATGTGTCTTTTTACCTGAACTCAAACTAGACCTAACCAAAAAAGTATATAATATGGTATTTACTAATTACTGGTCAGTCATCATTTTTAGGACTCTTGCTTTTCTTAGATTCTGTAATTTTTTTTTTGAGCTCATGATCTTGATTCTGCTGATGGGTTAATGTTTTCTGATCAGTTCTATTTTTGATCGACTCTGGAGTTTTCAGCATTGCAATGGAGATTTCACCTGAAAAAAGCTACAAGGCCTTTACTATTGTGTTATGTGTTACATTTGTGTTACGTGTTGTATGTTGGTATGTCTGTATGTGTGTATGTCCATATATCATGCAGGGATATGACAATTGACAGATGAGGAGCGCTCATGAAAAATTTAAAAATGTATCCAAATGTCTTTAATTCACGTGATTCATATGTTTTAATTCAAATTGGGTAAACAGATAAAAATAAAGATGTCTTTAAAATTAGGCCAATAAGTTTTCTAGGTTTTCAAAAAGGCCCTAATAAAATGTAGATGTCTATAAAATAATCTGCTTAAATTCAGAAATTGAAAAGCATTGTATTGAAATGTGAACAGAAAGAGGTTAGTAGATGGAAAAGAGAAACTAAAAGGTTCTAGATATAGATATAATAGAGGAAAAACGTGTTTCTGGATAAGAGAGTCTATATGATTAAGTAATTAAAAGGGTTTAAGTAAATAATAAAAAAAGGTGTGTGTAACTTGGTTATATGTGTAAGTTTTGAGCAAGTAATCTTAAAAAATTAAACAGCTGGTAAAACAAGTACTGTTTTTATAAAATTGTGCCATGTTATTTCTTTAAAATCTAAACTTGTTTAATACAAAAACATCAATGTAATTGTGGTGTTAATGTGTTCATATCTTCCAGGTATACAAGTCTGTAAGGTAGAAGCTTGCAAAGACCATTGTATCAAGCTGGTGTTCTAAGGTTGTATGGTAATTCTAGGCTTAAAAGAAAAACATGTTGGAGTGTTGGAGATTTATGTATATCATTTGTGTTCTATAATTGGACTTGTTATCAATAAGATATGTACAGTTCCATGTTACTTTTTACACTGAGATACAATCTACAAGTATTTTTAACTTAATGAGAGCCAAATCTGTGAAGGTTTTATTGTAAACTCAAAGGTAATGCCCATTCATTTCCATGTGAAAACTGTTTTCTTCAGGCTTCACAAAGGGGTGGCCTGAGACAAAGACTTTCCTGATATTCAGGGCAACATAACAATAGGTAATCAAAAGGCCCAAAGCAGGGTTTCTCCACTGAGACTTTACTGGCTACACTGATATCTGAGTTTTCTGAGATGCTTGCCATTCCCTTCAGCTACCAGTACATGGCCATGTCACAGAGCTTGGAAGTGGTACATATATTTGACACAAAATCATGAGCCTATTCTGGAGAGTGGCCAGAATTCAGGAAGAAAACAGGAACGTAGGAAGATAGTTGGTGTTGCCCATTGATAAGGCAAGCCACACTCCATTTATAAATTGTGCCGGATGAATGCTGGGAAGTTTTCTCCTTGAGAGGATACACCCATTGAGGCATTATCTTTTCTAATGTCTACAACCACGAAAACAGTGGGATACACAGACCTAAAAACACTCGCCTTGTCAAAGGACTAACTAGAAACAGTAAACTCCAAACCAAACACACCCCCTTTCCTAACTATTCTCAGAACAAAAGAAAAAACCACAAACCCACACCCACAACCACAAAGGCACCTCCTTCCCCCAAGTGGGTCTGGAACTATCCAGAGTGTCCTCTGACTGGAGGGCCATACTATGTTCCCCAGAAATGGTCTGTCCTGTCTCAGATCTGGACTCCTCGGTCAACTCTGTGAAGTTGTCAGGAGCCAGCAGTGAGCCTCTATCTGTTTTCTCCGGAAGGGCCCCTCTTCAGAATTTTTCTGGAATTTGGCCATTCTCACATAAGTAGGTACCACAAAAGACTGACTCTGTCCTTGGAAAATCCAAACAAGTAAGAACACTGGAACTGGTGCTGGGACTGGGCCTGGGTGCCTAGATTCCTGGAACCCAAATTTGGAGAGTTCCATCAACAAGGATGTGAGGTGAGGTTACTTCCTTTAGTAACTGAGTGAGGTCACTGCCTTGGCAACCAACTTGTCCTAACATTTGCTTCCTAAGGTCTCATAACATGGAGGATGTCCCTACTTCCTGTGACACTTTCACAAGTTAGAATGGTAAAGAAACAATAGTCACCTCTGAACAGCTCTCCACACAGGCCTCTCCTCTACATTAAGAAGAGAGAATCTGATTCAGACACAACCCTTCATCCTGACCAGGCTGTTTGCCATGGAAGATGCCTTTTGCTCTCTCAGATCCTTCATAGCTGCCTACATCTTCTCCAGGGTTCATTTCTGCATGGAACTTTGAAGTTTTCAGCAGGTGGAAGATCCCCTGCATTCCTGTATTGTAAGACCAAATTTTTCCCTGCTTTTCTGAACACTTAGATTGAGGGAACAGTGTATGGTTAGGGTTAACAATATGTTCAATTAAAACCAAAATACTCCCACATGGCCCTCATATTCTTCCATGTATACATTCATCATAACCTCTGGCTGGAGGTTTCCATAAGGGGCGCAGCCCAAGACAGTGTCCAAAATATGTTCCCTTTCCCCTCATTTTCCTAAAGTCAGGGTTTCCTGGACACCCTTCCTGTAAACCAGGATTGATCAAATAGGCCTGCCAGTAATACTGCTCTGTTTCTTCATTTTGAAGCCTACTGACTGTGAGGTATAGATTCTTTATGTGATTTGGAGTCATGTGAGAACCCAAGCACTGCTGCAGGGCTTTGAAGAACTCATTTGTCTCAAAGGATCCCTATACTTACTTAATGGAGGTCAGGAACCTAACAGAGGAAGCAAGAGACTTCATCCAAAATGACTGATCTTTTTGCCATTTTGGTTTTGGATGCACACATGGGATCTTTCTTTAGATCCATCAGGTGCTGATAATCAAAGCCACAGCCTCTCTCAGAGCCGAAAGGATGATTCAGACACATCCCTTTCCAAAGCAATTAAGCAAAGAGCCACAGGTGATGCTCATTGATTTCCAATTGAAAGCACTTTTCTTCAGGCTTCACAAACTGGTGGCCTGAGGAAAAGACCTTCCTGACATTCAGGTCAACAGAACAGTAGGTAAGCAAAAGGCACAAAGCAGGGTTTCTCTACTGAGACTTTACTGGTCACACTGATATCCGAGTTTTCAGAGATGCTCCCAATTCCCTTCATCTATCCAGTACATGGCCATGTCACAGAACTCGACGGAGGTCCATATCTTGAACAAAAAAACATGAGCCTATTCTGGAGAGTGGCCAGAATTCAGGAAGAAAACAGGAACTAAGGAAAGAAGTAGGTGTTGTCTACAACCACGAAAACAGTGGGATACACAGACCTAAAAACACTCGCCTTGTCAAATGACTTACTAAAAACAGTCCACTCCAAACCAAACATACTGCCTTTCCTACCTATTCTCAGAACATGATAAAAAAACACAAATTCACACCCACACCCACAAAGGCACCTCCTTCCCCCAAGTAGGTCTGTGACTATCCAGAGTGTCCTCAGACTGATGGGCCTTACTCTGCTCCCTCGAAATGGACTGTCCTGTCTCAGATCAGGTCTCCTTTACCAACTCTGTAAAGTTTTCAGCATCAATCAGTGAGTCACTACCTGCTTTCTCAGGAAAGGCCCCTCTTCAGAGCTTTCCTGGCATTTAGCCATCCACACATCAGTATGTACCAAAAAGACTGACTCTGTCCTTGGTAAATCCAAACAAGTGAACCCACTGCGACTGGGACTGGGACTGGCTCTGAGTGCCTGGCTTCCTGGATCCCAAGTTCAGAGAGTTCCATCACCAAGGAAGTGAGGTAGGTCACTTCCTTCAGGAACTGAATGAGGTCACTACCTTGGTAACCACTTTATCCTAACATTTGCTTCCAAGGGTCCCACGAGAGAGAGGCTTCCCCTACTTCCTGTGTCACATTCACAAGATAGAATGGTATATCAACCATAGGCACATGTTAACAGCTCTCCACACAGACCTGGTTTGGTCCATCTTCTCTACTTTAAGAAAAGAGAGGCTTATTCAGACACATCGCTTCATCCTGACCAGGTATTTTACCAAGGAAGATTACTGTTGCTCTCTCAGGTCCTTCATAGCTGCCTACATCTTCTTCAGGGTTTATTTCTGCATGGAACTTGAGGTTCTCAACAGGTGGAAGATCCCCTACCTACCTGTATTATAACACCAACTCTGTCCCTGGTCTTTGTAAAGTTAAATTGAGGGAACAGTGCATGGTTAGGGTTAATAACATGTTCAATTTGGGTTAGGAATCATTCTGCGAGATGAATAATGGTATTGGGGACCTCCGATATTTACAAGCATATATAGGTGTAATATAAGTATGAATACAGAAATCTCGGAAAGATTTGAAACCCAGATGAACACTGGGCCCTTGATTGGGATACTTAGCTTTGAATTATTTCCGCAAAGTTGTCTCAAATAAATCGTTATACAATGGCATAGGACCTTGTACCTTGGATGACTGAATGAGGAAGAGATCCTCCAGACAAAAAGGGATAGTTCCAAAAGTTATTTAGATATAGGGTTTTGGTTAGAGAGTGAATGCAAATGTCAGCATATGTGAAGAGTCAGTCACAGTGATGAACTGGGGAAAATGTGTAGGAAAGCAGATATCAATAGAGACATTAGGAAATCAGGGAAAGTACAAAGTGAGTAATAGGATAAGACGTTTTTAACAGGGTTGAGTTTGAATATATAATCTTAGGAAGAAACAAATATGTAGTCACCAATAGGAATGATATTTGAGATCATTAGTTAATCAGGACATGGATGTTGTTAGTAATACATGCTCACATTAAATTTAGGCTTTGGTACAATCATAAGGGTGTCCGTTGCATTTTTTGTCAGGAATATTACTGTGATGAAATGTAAATGTATATCAGGTGACTACAGTATTTCTTCAAACATTTCTGAAAGCAACATTTTAAGACTTATAAATTAGTATTGGGGACACAAGTACGTGTACCCTGTGCCTATGATTATAAAGATGATGCCTTAATAGACCATACTGTAAATAAATAATATAACTTGATCAAACTTTAAATAATGGATTGAATTGATATCTGAAAATATATAGGAAATCTTATATTGATATACATAAGTTCATTCTAACCAGTTATACATCTAATGGTAATTTTAGCATTATGGTTTATCATGAAGAGTGTGGGAGTTTTGCTTCAAAAATGATTATGGAAATCGAAAATAATGTGTTTGGAAATAATCTCATGAAAAGTACAGTCAAGAAACATGGAGGAATACATATATTCTGAAGCAGGAAGTAATTGCAAGTGAACCAAATGCGTACAGATTTGTTAACTTGTGGATGAAAAGTATTATCTTATAATGTCCATAAACTGAAGAAATAGTAATGTACCAGTGTTGAATAAAAATGAACTTCAAAATACACATCATGTCCCATAGGATTTTACTTGCATTGATGTTAAACTGGGTCAGTTACTGTACAAATATTAGGATTTGTAAGCACCTTTCACCGAAGTTAGTTTTCAGTACTGGGAAATAAATATGTATTTCATGTGGATGAATATTTCTGAGAATAATTTTGTGAAAATTTGATTATAAATCCACATATAGGAACATGAGTTAAATTAGTGAGTGTAAAATAAGACACATATATTTCATATTTTGAATAATCTGGAGGAAAAAAAAAAAAAAAAATATATATATATATATATATATATATATATATATATATATATATATATATATAAAGATACAAACACAGACATTAAAATGTAGTAATATGTATGCCAATCAAAATTCATCATGAAATATATATCATCCTCATATCCAAAACTATTCTTTTTACTGAGCATGGATTTATGTATAATGCTGTTCATCTAGGAAATTCACCCATATGTTGAATTTTCAGTTCCATCAGTATTTAGGGGGAGTGATCTCTTCTCACAATTTGTATCTTCCTAAAACAGCAAGCTCACAAGAATGTACGTGTGATACCAGGTAGGATACTAAATATGCATAATAAATTTCATGAGATGAATAGGGTACAGAGAAAGGGAGACAGAAATGTACATATGTGTTAACTTTAAAAACTCATGGAGAAGTATTACAATGAAAAGTTGACTAGTTTTATAACACATTCACTTGATAAAGCAGAAGGCAAGTTCTAGTATACACCATGCCTCCTATGAACGGCCTGTATTTCTATTCTGTTAGGTTTCTTTTTCTACATCATATTAAGATTAGTAGTCAGAGTCTAGTAGGGTATGGGTTAGTGACAGGGATTCAGTATTTCTAATGGAAAATAGGAAAATGAATCTAATGTGTATGCAAATATTTGCTAGACAAAAATCTTCCCACTGTCCTCCAAAACAATGCCTTGATATTTCCTTCGCCACAAGTAATACACAATTAGTGGAGAAGAGTTTGAAAGTCTGTGAATATATATCTGGAAAAGAAAATGCTCAGGAGTTCACAACCTTGGAGGTGGTAGTGGAATTTCCAAAAGTAAGGTACAGGGTAAACACTCCACAAACATGGAACTCTGGTGGCCTAATGAGTTGTTGAGAAACTGCCTCTGAGTTTGGGCCCTTGAAAAATTTGTTGTTGTCAGGAGCTTTAGCTTCCTTTGTATTGAGACCATCAAACCTGGGTCGGCATCTATGTGACCTGGATGACATGGTTCCTTATATGCTATTGAACATGAGGCAGAAGTTCTGAATTTTCCCTTTGTTAGTAAACTGAGGACACTGGGGTCTAAGTGTCTAACCATGTGATCTGTGAAGCCATTTGGTCATACTCCACTTTTCGTGGTGTTTCTTACTGCTGCACTGGGAGTTTGGTATTGGCTTCACGTAATACAAGGAGAAAAACTGGGACACAGTGCTAGAGGGAGTACTCTCACGTGTAGTGGATGAGGGTCTGCAGGAGAATGCACCAACCAGGCTTCTATCCCAAAAAGCTTGCACCCATGTCCATAGCAACCTGATTCTGAACATTGCCCTGAAACCTCTCCATATAACAAGGTCCCTTTACTTGTAAGGTTCTGCTGGCTGCACCATGTCAGTCACAAATCATTCGGAAACCAATGGCAGAACCACGTGTCCCCACGACAGATGTTTTATCATACACCTGCCCACCACTGCTCTGGGCCCACTAGTCAGCAGGCTCAAACTTTCTGGCATCTCTGTTCTCACCATTTTCATGAAACCCAGTCAATCAATGCAATGTCTGGTACACTCGTGATCAGCAACAGATATCCAAAGGTTCTCCAGTGCCACCTGTTCATGGGAATTTAAAAAATTCATGGTATTTATATAGCCAATTTTCAAGGATGAATTTGGAGGCACTGTGGCTTTCAATTTATTCAGGAACCATGAAATGGTGAGGAAGATTATTTCAATTAAAGCTCAGGAGAACTCTCAGAGGCAAGGCTTCCCAAAGAGTGGCCAAAAGGTCACATTAAGCCAGGCCCATTGAGGTCTACAATTGAGGTCCATGTGTGTTTTGACTCTCAACAATGGCTGCCACGTCTTTCTGAATAAAGTCATGTGATATCCTGGCTGAGATTCCCAGTGCTCTTTGGAAAGCTATCCTGGGCCTAGATCTCAGTCTCCAAGGGCAACTCTCATGTGTGGCCTCCTAAAATCCCAACACAATTCATGTCAATACTTCTCTGAGTTCATTTCCAGAACTCAGTCTCTAAGGGGAATCACTCCAGAGTTCAAGCCCATGTGGACCCAGTCATCTCTTCCAACTACCACACAAATGACCACAATTAAACCAAAACACTCCCACATGGCCCTCATCTTCTTCAATATAAACTCTCATCATAACTTCTTGCTGGAGGTTTCCATGAGGGGCGCAGCCTAAGACAGTGTCCAAAATAAGCTCATTTGCCCCTTATTTGCCTAAATTCAGGGTGGCCTGGAAACCCTTCCTGTGAATCAGGTGTGATCAAATAGGCCTGCCATTAATACTGCTCTACTTCTCCAATTTGAGGCCTACTCTCTGTGGGGCATAGATTCTTTATGTGAATTGGGGTCATGAGAAAACCCAAGCACCTATGGGCTACCCTCTGCAGGGCTTTGAAGAACCCATTTCAGTGAGTCTAGGAGTTGGACCAAAAGTTCTTTAGATATAGGGGTTTTGTTAGAGAGTGAATGTAAATGTCAGCATATTTCAAGAGTCAGTCACAGTGATGAACTGGGGAAAATGTGTAGGAAATCAGATATCAATAGAGACATTAGGAAATCAGGCAAAGTACAAAGTGAGTGATAGGATGAGACATTTTTAACAGGGTTCAGTTTCAATATTTAATCTTAGGAAGAAACAAATATGTACTCACCAATAGGAATGATATTTGAGATCATTAGTTAATCAGGACATGGATGTTGTTAGTAATACATGCTCACTTTCAATATAGGCTTTGGTACAATCATAAGTGTGTCCGTTGCATTTTGTGTCACTAATATTACTGTGATGAAATGTATATATATATCAGGTGGCTAGAGTATTTCTTCCAATATTCTTAAAGCAATATTTTAAAGACTTATAAATTAGTATTTGGGATACAAATAGGTATACCATCGGTCTATGAATATAGAGATGATGCCTTAATAGACCATACTGTGAATAAATAATATAACTGGTTCAAACTTTAAATAATGGATTGAATTGATATCTGAAAATATATAGGAAATCTTATATTGATATACATAAATTCATTCTAACCAGTTATACATCTAATGGTAATATTAGCATTATGGTTTATCATGAAGAGTGTCTGAGTTTTGCTTCAAAAATGATTATGGAAATCAAAAATAATGTGTTTGGAAAGAATCTCATTAAAAGAACAGTCAAGAAACATGGAGGAATACATGTGTTCTGAAGTAGGAAGTGATTGAAAGTGAACTAAATGCCTATAAATTTGTGAAATTGTGGATGAAAGAATATATCCTATTATGTCCATAAACTGCAGAAATAGTAATGTATCAGTGTTGAATAAAAATGAACTTCAAAATACACATCATGGTCCCATAGGTGTCTACTTGCATTGATGTGAAACTGGGTCAGTCACTGTGGAAATATTACGATTTGTATGCACCATTCACTGAATTTAGTTTTTAGTACTAGGAAATAAATATGTATTTAAGGTGGATGAATATTTCTAAGAATTATTTTGTGAAAATTTGATTATAAATCCACATACACACACATGAGTAAATTTAGAAAGTGTATAATAAGACACATATATTTCATATTTTGGAACATCTAAAGAGTAGATATCTATATCTATATAGATAGATAGATAGATAGATAGATACTCACATACACAGACATTAAAATGTAGCAATATATATGCCATTTGAAAATCATAATAAAATAGATATCATCCACGTATCCAAAAATATTCATTTTACTGAACATTTATTTATGCATAATATTGTTCATCTAGGAAATTCACCCATAGGTTGAATTTCCAGTTCCATCAGTATTTAGAGGGAGTGATCTCTTCTCACAATTTGTATCTTCCAAAATAATCAAGCTCACAAGAATGTACATGTGATACCAGGTAGAATTCTAAAGATGCATTAAAAAATACATGTGATGAATAGGCTACAGAGAAAGGGAGACAGAAATTTACATATGTGTTAATTTTAAAAACTCATGGAGAAGTATTACAATGAAAAGTTGACTATATTTATAACACATACCGTTGAAAAAGCCGAAGGCAAGTCCAAGTATACACCATGCCTCCTATGAAAGGCCTGTATTTCTATTCTGTTAAGTTTCTTTTTCTCCATCATATTTGGATTAGTAGTCAGAGTCTAGTAGGGTATGGGTTAGTGTCAGGGATTCAGTATTTCAAATGGAAAATATGAAAATGAATCTAATGTGTATGCAAATATGTGCTACACAAAAATCATCCCACTCTCATCCAGAACAATGCTTTGACATTACCTTCGCCCCAAATAAGACACAATTAGTGGAGAAAAGTTAGAAAATCTGTGAATACATATGTGGAAAGAAAAATGCTCAGGAGTTCACAAACTTGTAGGAGGTAGAACGGGTTACAAAAAGGGAGAGGGTAAACACTCCACAAACATGGAGCTCTGCTGGCCCAATGACTTTTTGAGAAACTGCCTCTGAGGTCGGGCAGTTAAAATATATATTGTTGTCAGGAGTTTTAGCTTCCTTTGTAGTGAGACCATCAATTCTGGGTCTCCATCTATGTGACCTGGATGACATGGTTTTTTGTTTTCTAGTGAACATGAGGCAGCAGTGCTGAATTCTCTCTTTGTAGGTAAACTTTGGCCACTGGGGTCTAAGTATCTAACTGTGTTGTCTGAAAAGCCATTTGGTCATTATCCACTTTCGTGGTGTTTTTTACTGCTGCACTGTGAGTTTGGTATTGGCTTCACGAAATACAAGGAGTTCTACTGGGACACAGTGCTGGAGGATGTACTCTCACGTGTGGTGGGTTAGTAAAATGCACCAGTGAGGCTTCAATCCCACATAGCTTTTCAACTTGACAATAGCAACCTGATTCTGACCTTTGGCAGGAATCCTCTCCATATAACAAGATGCCCTTACATAGAAGGGTCTGCTGGCTGTACCATGTCAGTCACAAGTCTTTCTAAGCCAATGGCAGATCCACGTGGCCCCACCACAAATGTTTTTTTCACACACCTACATTCCTCTGCTCTAGGCCCACTAGTCTGCAGGCTCCAACTTTCTGGCATCTATGTTCTACACTTTTTTCATGAAACCCAGTCAATCAAGGCACTGTCTGGTACAATCATGATCAGGAACAGGACATTCAGAAGTTCTCCAGTGCAACCTGGTCATAGTAATTTCAAAAAATTCATGGTATTTATCTAGATATTTTTCAATAATGAAGTTGGAGGCACTGTGGGATTTAATTTATACAGGAACCATTAAAAGGTGAGGAATCTCATTTCAATGAAAGCTCTGGAGAACTTTCACAGGCAAGGCTTCCCAAAGAGTGGGCAAAAGGTCACATGAAGCCAGGCCCATTGAGGTCTACAATGTGAATTCCATGTGTGTTTTGACTCTCAACTATGGCTGACAATCTTTCAAAATAAAATCTTGTGATATCCTGGCTGAGATTCCCAGTGCTCTGTGGAAAGTCACCCTGGGCCTAGATCTCAGTTTCCAATGGCGAATCTCATGCGTGGCCTCCAAAAATCCCAACACAATTCATGGCAATACTTCTCTGAGTTCAGTTCCACAACTCAGTCTCTAAGGGGAATCACAACAGAGTTCAAGCCCAGGTGGACCCAGGCATCTCTTCCAATTGCCACACAAATGATGACAATTAAAACCAAAACACTCCCACAGGGCCCTCTTCTTCTTTTATATAGACACTAATCATAAACTCTAGCTGGAGGTTTCCATCAGGGGCACAGCCCAAGACAGTGTCAAAAATAATCTCCCTTGCCCCTCATTTGCCTAAAGTCAGGGTGGCCTGGACAACATTCCTGTAAAACAGAAGTTATCATATAGGACTGCTGTTAATACTGCTCCACTTCTCAAATTTGAGGCCTACTGACTGTGGGGTATAGATTCTTTGTGTGAATTGGAGTCATGATAAAACGCAAGCACCTATTGTCCAGCCTCTGCAGGGCTTTGAAGAACTCATTTGACACAAATGATCCCTATTCTCACTTGATGGAGGTCAGAAATATTACAGAGGAAGGCGAGAGGCTTCATCCAAAATGACTGATCTTTTTTCCATTTTGGTTTTGAATGCCCACATGGGATCTTTCTCTAGACCCATCAGGTGCTGAAAATCTAAACCACAGGCTCACACAGGGCCAAGAGGCTGATTCAGACAAATCTTTTTCCAAAGCAATAAAGTAAAAAGCCACAGGTGATTCCCATTCATTTCCATTTGAAAACTCTTTTCTTCAGGCTTCACTAAGGTTTGGCCTGAGGCAAAGACCTTTCTGACATTCAGAGAAACAGAACAATAGGTAATCAAAAGCCCCCAAGCAGGGTTTCTCCTAGGAGACTTTCCTGGTTACTCTGATATGTGAGTTTTCTGAGATGCTCGCCATTCTCTTCAACTATCCAGTACATGGCCATGTCACAGAGCTTGGAGGTGGTACGTATCTTGTACAAAAATACATGATACTAATCTTGAGAGTGGCCAGAATTCAGGAAAAAAATGAGAACTTAGGTAGATAGCAGGTGTTGCCCATGGATGAGGCAAGCCTCAGTCCATTCATTAATTGGGAAGGATGCATACTGGGAAGTTTTCTACTAGACAGGACACACCCAATGAGCTATTTTCTTTTCTAATATCTACAAAGAAAAACACAATGGGATACACAGACACAGAAACAGTCTCCTTGTCAAATGACTTACTAGAAACAGTCCACTCCAAACCAAACAAACCTTCTTTTTTACCTATTCTCAGATCATGTGAAAAAACCACAAACACAAACCAACACCCTCTAATGCACCTCCTTCTTCCAAGTAGGTGTGTGACTATCTGGAATGTCCTCTGACTGGTAGGACATACAATGCTCACCAGAAATGGCCTTTCTGTCTCAGATCTGGTCTCCTTGGTCAAATCTGTGAAGTTGTAAGGACGCAGTGGTGAGCCAATTCCTATCCTCTCAGGAAAGACCCCTCTTCAGAGCTTTCTTGGTATTTGGCAACCCTTACATCAGTAGGTACCAAGAAAGACTGACTCTGTTCCTGGAAAATCCAAAGAAATGAGCCCACTGCGACTGGGACTGGGACTGGCTCAGGGTGCCTTGCTTCCTGGATCACAAAATTCAGAGAGCTCCATCACCAAGGAAGTGAGGTGAGGTCACTACCTTCAGAAAATGAATGAGGTCACTGTCTTGGCCACCACTTTGTCCTAACAGTTTCTTCCTATTGTCTCCTGACATGGAGGCTGCCCTACTTCCTGTGATACTTTCTCATGTTAGAATGGTATAGAAACCATAGTTACCTGGGAACAGCTCTCCACACAGGCCTGGTTTGGTCCATCTTCCCTACATAAAGAATAGAGAGGCTGACTCAGACACATCTTTTCATCCTGACCATGTTTTTTGCCATGGAATATGACTTTTGTTCTCTCAGGTCCTTCATAGCTGCCTGCATCTTCTCCAGGGATCATTTCTGCATGGATTTTGAGGTACTCAGCAGTTGGAAGATCTCCTAACTTCCTGTATTGTAATACCAACTTTGTCCCTGCTCTTCTGTAAAGTGAGATTGAAAGAATATTGTATGGTTAGGATTAATAGCATGTTTGATTTGGGTTGGAAATCATTCTGCTGGATGAATAATGGTATTGGGAACCAGCGATATTTATAAGAATATAGAGGTAGAACATAAGTATGAAAACAGAAATCTAGGTAATATTTGAAGCCCAGAAGGATTTGGACCCTTGATTGGGATCCTTAGCTTGAGTTATGTTTTGCACCGAGGTCTCAGTTAAATTGATATACAATGGCATAAGACCCTGTACCTCAGATGATTAAATGTAGAAGAGATCATCCAGTCAAAAAGGGATTGTGTGTAGGATTAGGAAGATAGTCAGTAGGTTTAGAAGGAAGAGTGAGTCTAGGATTTGGACCAAATGTACTTTAGCAATAGGGTTTTGGTTAGAGAGTGAATATAAATGACACCATATGTGAAGAGTCAGGCACAATGATGAACTGGGGAAAATATGTAGGAAAGCAGACATCAATAGAGACATTAGGAAATCAGGCAAAGTATAACGTGATAGGATTAGACATTTTCAACAGGGTTGAGGTTGAATACATAATCTTAAGAAGAAACCAATTTGTAGTCACCAATAAGATTGACATTTGAGAGCATTAGGCAACCTGGACATGGATATATTTAGTAATCCATGTTCACATTCCATTGAGGCTTTGGTACAATCATAAGGGTGACCTTCGCATTTTGTGTCCAGAATATTACTGTGTTAATATGTATATGAAGATCAGGTGACATGAGTATTTCTTCCACCATTTCTGGGGGAAATATTTTGAAAAGATATAAATTAGTACTGGGGATACTAATCGGCTTACCCTGTGTTGATGAATATAGAGATGATGCATTAATAGACCATACTGTGAATAAATTATATGACTGGTTCCAAATTTAAATAATGGATTGTATTGATATCTGAAAAAATAGAGGAAATCATTTATTGATATACATACATTCATTCCAACCACTTATATATCTAATGGTTATATTAGGGTTACCGTTTATCATAAATAGTGTGTGAGTTTTGCTTCAAAAATGATTATGGAATCGAAAACAATGTCTTTAGAAAGAAGTCTAGTGAAAAGACCAGTCAAGAAACATGGAGAAATATAAGTGTTCTGAAGGAGGAAGTGATTGAAAGTGAACCAAATGTTTATAAATTTGTGAACTTGTGAATGAAAGGATATAATTTATGATGTCTATAAACTGAAGAAATAATAACGTACCAGGTTTGATTAAAATGAACTTTAATAAACACACCATATCCAATAGGAATCTACTTGCATTGATGTTAAACTTGGTCAGTTACTGTAGAAATATTAGGATTTGTAAGCACCCTTCCCTGAAGTTAGTTTTCAGTACTAGGAAACAAATATTTATTTCAGTGGATGTATATTTCTGAGAATAAACTTTTTAAAAGTTGATTATAAATCCACATATATGAATATGAATGAATTCACGCGGTGTATAAGAAGACATATATATTTCATATTTTGGTAAATCTGGAGAATATATATATATATATATATATATATATATATTTATATATATATATATATATATATATATAAATATAATGTATATATAGACACACAAACACACACATTATAATGTAGCAATATATATGCCAATTGAAATTCATCATGAAAAATAACTCATCCGCATATCCCAAAATATTCATTTTACTGAACATGAATATGTGTATAGTGTTGTTCATCTAGGAAGCTCACCCATGGGTTCAATTTTCAGTTAAAACAGCGTTTAGGAGGAGTGATCTCTTCTCACAATTTGTATCTGCCAAGTCAGCCACCTCACAAGAATGTATATGTGAAACCAGGTAGGATTCTATTTGTGCATATAAAAATACATTTGCTTAATAGGCTACAGAGAAAGGGAGACAGGAATTCACATTTTTCTTAACTTTAAAAACACATGGAAAATTATTTCAACAAATAATTGACTAGATTTATAACTCCTACCTTATATCATGCAAAAGGTAATTCCAACTATACACCATGCTTCTTCTGAAATGCTTGTATTTCTATTCTGTTTGGGTTATTTTTCTCCATTATATTAGGATTAGTAGTCAGAGTTTAGTAGGGTATGGGTTAGTGTCAGGGATTCAGTATTTCAAACAGAAAATTGGAAAATGAATCCAATGTGTATGCAAATATGTGCTACAAAACAATCTTCCCTCTCTCATCCAGAACAATGACTTGACATTCCCTTTGCCCCAAGTAAGTCAGAATTAGAGGAGAAGAGTTAGAAAATCTGTGAATATATATTTAGAATGGAAAATGCTCAGGAGTTCACAACCTTGGAGTTGATAGAGCAGTTTCCAAAAGTAAGTGACATGGTAAACACTCCACAAACATGGAGATCTGCTGGCCTAAACACTTCTTGAGAAATTGCCTCTGAGCTTGGGCACTTGAAATATATGTTGTTTTCAGGAGCTTTAACTTCCGATGTAGTGAGACCATCAAAGCTAGGTCTGCATCTATGTGACCAGGAGGACATGGTTTCTTATTTTCCAATGAACATGAGGCAGCAGTGCTAAATTCTCTCTTTGTAGCTAAATTGTGGCCACGGGGGCTAAGTGTCACCCCATGTGGACTGTGAAGCCACTTGGTCATCCTCGAATTTTCATTGTGTTTCTTGCTGCTGCACTGGGAGTTTGGTATTTGCTTCACGAAATACAAGGAGTTCAAGTGGGACACAGTGCTGGAGGGAGTTCTGTCACGTGTGGTGGGTCAGTGTCTGCATGGGAATGCACCAAATAGGCTTCTATCCCACATAGCTTGCCCCTTGACCATAGCAACCTGATTCTAAACATTGCCGTGAAAAATCTCCATATAACAAGATGCCTTTATATAGAAGGGTCTGCTGGCTGCACCGTGTCTGTGTCAAGGCATTTGAAAGTCAATGGCAGATCCACAGGCCCCACCACAGATGTTTTATCACACACCTGCACACCACTGCTCTAGGCCCACTACATATCAGGCTCCAACTTACTGGCATCTCTGTTCTACACCATTTTCATGATACCTAGTCAATCAAGGCACTGTCTGGTATACTCATGATCAGCAAAAGGACATCCAAAGGTTCTCCAGTGCCACCTGGTCATGAGAATTTCTAAAAATTCATGGTATTTATCTAACTATTTTTCACATATGAAGTTGTTGGTACTGTGGGTTTCAATTCATTCAGGATCCATTAAATGTTGAGGAAGCTCATTTTAATGAAGGATCTGGAGATCTCTCACAGGCAAGGCTTCCCAAAGAGTGGCCAAATTGTCACATGAAGCCAGGCCCATTGAGGTCTCCAATGTGAGGTCCATGTGTGTTTTGACTCTCAACGATGGCTGCCAGGTCTTTCAGAATAAAACCTGTGATATCCTAGCTGAGATTGCCAGTGCTCTCTGGAAAGCCTCTCTGGGCCAAGATCTCAGTTTCCAAGGGCGACTCTCATGCGTGGCCTCCTGAAATCCCAACAACATTCATGGCAATACTTCTCTGAAGTCAGTTCCAAATCTCATTCTCTAAGGGGAATCACACCAGAGTTCAAGCCCAGGTGGACCCAGTCATCTCTTCCAACTACCACACAAATGACCACAATTAAAACCAAAACACTCCCACATGGCCCTCATCTTTTTCCATATAAACACACATCATAACCTCTGGATGGAGTTTTCCATGAGGTGCACATCCAAACCAGTGCCCAAAATAAGCTCCCTTGCCCCTCATTTGCCTAACATCAGGGTTGATTGAACACGCTTCCTGTGAACCAGCAGTGATCAAATAGGCCTGCCGTAAATGCTCCACTTCTCCACTTTGAGGCCTTCTTACTGTGGGGTTTAGATTCTTTTTTTTTTCTAAATTTTTTTGGAAATTTAATTGAAAAGTTAAAAAAATTGTTTTGCAGAATATTAAATTTCTAATGGCAAAGCCTTCACCTTGTTTGTGAAGGAAACCTTGATGCCTTGCCAATCTGGTTATATGGAGACACTCAAAATTTTCTGTTACATACTACATGGATGAATGGCTAAAGCACATAGTTTTTTAAAACTGAAAGGCAGATACCAGCAAGTAAGATAACAAATAAAAGACAATTTTATTAAAAAATACAGTTGTTATATGACTCAAATATTGGAAATTCAATTCTTTTTTTTTGGTTGTTCAAAACATTATAAAGCTCATGATATATCATCTTTCATACATTTGACTTAATTGGGTTATGAACTCCCATTTTTACCCCAAATACAAATCGCAGAATCACATCAGTTACACACTCACGTTTTTACATAATAGCATGCTAGTTATTGTTGAATTCTGCTACCTTTCCTATCCCCTACTATTCCCCCTCCCCTCCCATCTTCCCTCTCTACCTCATCTGCTGTTGTTTAATTCTCTCCCTTGTTTTCCCCTCTTTAGCCTCACAACCTCTTATATGTAATTTTGTGTAACATTGAGTAGTCTCCTACCATTTCCATATAATTTTCCTTCTCTCTCCCTTTCTCTCCCCCCACTCATCTCTGTTTAGTTTTAATATTTTTCTCATGTTCTTCCTCCCTGTTCTCTTCTTATTTGCTCTCTCTATATAAAAGGAAACATTTGGCATTTGTTTTTTAAGGATTGGATAGCTTCGCTTAGCATAATCTATTCTAATGCCATTCATTTCCCTGCAAATTCTATGATTTTGTCATTTTCAGTGCTGTGTAATACTCCATTGTGTATAGATGCCACATTTTTATTATCCATTCGTCTATTGAAGGGCATCTAGTTTGGTTCCACAGTCTAGTTATTGTGAATTGTGCCGCTATGATCATCGATGTGGCAGTATCCTTATACTGCTCTCTATTAAGATCCTCAGGGAAGAGTCTGAGAAGGGCGATATCTCAAATGGTGGTTCCATTCCCAGCTTTCCCAGGAATCTCCATACTGCTTTCCATATTGGACTCTCCAATTTGCAGGCCCACAAGCAGTGTACAAGTGTACCCTTTACCCCACATCCTCACCAACACTTATTGTTGTTCGACTTCATAATGGCTGCCAATCTTACTGGAGTGAGATGGTATCTTAGGGTGGTTTTGATTGCATTTCTCTGACTGCTACAGATGGTGAGCATTTTTTCATGTACTTGTTGATTGATTGTATATCCTCCTCTGTGAAGTGTCTGTTAAGATCCTTGGCCCATTGTTGATTGGGTTATTTGTTATCTCATTGTTTAATTGTTTTGAGTTCTTTGTATATTCTAGATATTAGGGCTCTATCTGAAGTGTAAGGGGTAAAAATTTGTTCCCAGGATGTAGGCTCTCTATTTAACTCTCTTATTGTTTCTCTTGCTGAGAAAAAACTTTTTTAGATTAAGTAAGTCCCATTTGTTTATTCTTTTTATGAACTCTTGGTCTATGGGTGTCCTATTAAGGAATTTGGAGCCCAACCCCACAGTATGTACATCGTAGCCAACTTCTTCTTCTATCAGACGCAGTGTCTCTGATTTTATATCTGGCTCCTTGATCCATTTTGAGTTAACTTTTATGCATTGTGAGAGAAAGGGATTCCGTTTCATTTTGTTGCATATGAATTTCCAATTGTCCCTGCACCATTTGTTGAAGATGCTATCCTTCTTACATTGCATGCTTTTAGGTCCCTTTTCAAATACAAGAAAGTTGTAATTTTGTGGATATGTCTCTGTGTCCTCTATTCTGTACCATTGGTCCATCTGCCTGTTTTGATACCAGTACCACACTGTTTTTGTTACTATTGCTTTGTAGTACAGTTTGAACTCTGGATTCACACTTCCTGCTTAGAATTGCTTTCGCTATTCTGGGTCTTTTGTTGTTCCATATGAAATTCATAATTACTTTATCTATTTCTACAAGAAATGCCATTGGGTTTTTGATTGGCATTGCATTAAACCTGTAGAGAACTTTGGGTAATATCGCCATTTTGATGATGTTATTTCTGCCTATCCATGTACAGGGCATATTTTTCCATCCTCTAACATCTTCTTCTATCTCTCTCTTTAGGGTTCTGTAGTTTTCATTGTATAAATCTTTCACCTCTTTGGTTAGGTTGATTCCCAAGTTTTTTATTTTCTTTGAGTATACTGTAAATGGAGTGGTTTTCCTCATTTCCATTTCAGAAGTTTTGTTGCTGATATACAAGAATGCCTTTGATTTATGCGTGTTGATTTTATATCCTGCCAATTTGCTGAATTCATTTATTAACTCTAGCAGTTTCTTTGTAGACCCTTTTGGGTCTGTTAAATATATTATCATGTCATCCACAAATAGCGATAATTTAAGTTCTTCTTTTCCTATTTTTATGCCTTTAATTTCCTTTGTCTGTATCATTGCTCTGGATAGTATTTCAAGAACAAAATTAAATAGAAGTGGTGATAGAGGGCATCCCTGTCTTGTTGCAAATTTTAGAGGGAATGCCTTCAGTTTTTCTCCATTTAGGATGATGCTAGCCTGAGGTTTAGCATATATAGCTATTACCATGTTGAGCTAAGTTCCTGTTATTCCTAGTGTTTTATAGAGTTTTAAAGAAAAAGGGATGCTGTGCTTTGTAGAATGCTTTTTTTGCATCTATCGAGATGATCATATGGTTCTTCTCTTTAAGTCTATTGATGTGATGGATACATTTATTGATTTCCGTATATTGAACCAGCCTTGCATCCCTGGGATGAATCCCTCTTGATCATGAAGCACAATTTTTTTATATGCTTTTGTTTTTTATTTGCCAGGATTTTATTGAGAATTTTTGCATCCAAGTTTATTAGAGATATTGGTCTGTAGTTTTCTTTCTTTGAAGTGTCTTTGTCTGGTGTTGGGATCAGGGTGATGTTGGCCTCATAGAATGAATTTGGAAGAATTCCTTCTTTTTCTATTTTTTGAAATAGCTTGAAAAGTATTGGTATTAATTCATCTTTGAACGTTTTGTAGAACTCTGCTGTATAACCATCTGGTCCAGGGCTTTTTTTGGTTGGTAGTCTTTTGAAGGTTTCTTCTATTTCTTCCTTTGTTATTGGTCTATTTAAATTGTGTGAGTCTTCTGGACTCAAACTTGGCAGATTATATGACATAAGAAATTTATCAATATCTTCATTATCTTCTGTTTTATTGGAATATGGGGTTTCAAAATACTTTCTAATTATCATCTGAATTTCTGTAGTGTCTGTTGTGATGTTGCCTTTTTTATCCCATATGTTAGTAATTTGAGTTCTCTCTCTACTTCTCTTCATTAGCATGGCTAAGGCCCTGTCGATTTAATTTATTTTCAAAGAACCAACTTTTATTTTTTCAATTTTTTTGTTTCAATTTTGTTGATTTCTCCTCTAATTTTAATTATTTCTTGTCTTCTACTACATTTGTTGTTTTGCTTTTTTTTTTTCTAGGTTTTTGAGATGTAGTGTGAGATCATTTATTTGTTGTTTTTTTTTCTTTTTTTTTTTTTTGAGGAAAGAATTCCAAGAAATGAATTTCCCTCTTAAAACTGCTTTCATTGTTTTCCATAGAATCCGGTATGTTTTGTCTGTATTGTCATTTGTCTCTAAGAAATTTTTTATCTCCGCCTTTATGTCTTCTGTAACCCATTGATCATTCAGTAACATATTGTTCATTTTCCATGTGATGTAGAATTTTTCCTTCCTTCTTCAATCATTAATTTCAAGTTTCATTCCATTATGATCAGATATGGTGCATGGTATTATCTCCATACTTTTATATTTACTAAGAGTTTCCATATGGCATAATATATGGTCTATATTTGAGTAGGACCAATGTGCTGCTGAGAAGAAAATGTATCCACTTTATGATGTTTGATATATTCTATATATGTTGGTTAAGTCTAGGTTATTGATTGTTCTATTAAGTTCTATAGTTTCTTAATTCAGATTTTCTCTAGAGGATCTGTCCAATTGCGAGAGTTGTGTGCTGAAGTCACCCGTAATTATTGTGTTATAGCCTATATGACTCTTGAAGTTGAGGAGAGTTTGTTTTATGACTTTGCACCACCATTGTTTGATGCATACAAATTGATAATTGTTATGTCTTGTTGGTTAATGGTGCCTTTTAACAGTATATAGTGTCCTTCTTTATCACTTTTGATTAACTTAGGTTTAAGTTGATTTTAATCGATATGAGTATGGCCACTCCTTCTTGCTTCTGAGGGCCAACAATGGCTGCAAAGTCTTTCAGAATAAAATCATGTGATTTCCTGGCTGAGATTCCCATTGCTCTGTGGAAAGCCACCTTGGGCCTAGATCTCAGTTTCAAAGGGTGACATTCATGCGTGGCCTCCTAAAAACCAACACAATTCATTTCAATACTTCTATGAGGTACGTTCCAGAACTCAGGCTCTAAGGGAAATCACACCAGAGTTCAAGCCCAGGTGGACCAAGTCATCTCTTCCAACCCCCACACAAATGACCACAATTAGAACAAAAAAACTCCCACATGGCCCTCATCTTCGTCCATAAAGACCCTCATCAAAAGTTCTGGATGGAAGTTTTCATGAGGGTCGCAACCAAAGACAGTTTCCAGAATAAGCTCCCTTGCCTCTAATTTCCCTAAAGTCAGGGTGGCCTGGACACCCTTCCTGTGAACCAGGAGTGATCAAAAAGGCCTGCCATTAAATCCGCTCTGTTTCTATAATTTGAGGCTTACTGAATGTCAGGTATAGATTTTTTATGTGATTTGGAGTCATGAGAAAACCCAAGCATATCTGCAGAGCATTGAAGAATTCATTTGACAAAGAGGATCCCTATTCTCACTTGAAGGGGGTCAGAAACCTAACAGAGAAAGGCAAGAATCTTCATCCACAATGACTGCTCTTTTTGCCATTTTGGTTTTGAATGCACACATGGGTTCTTTCTTTAGATCCATTAGGTGCTGAGAATCTAAGCCACAGCCTCACACAGGGCCAAGAGGCAGATTCAGACAAATCCCTTTCCAAAGTAATTAAGCAAAGAGCCACAGGTGATGTCCATTTATTTCCATTTGAAAATTTTTTCTTCAGGCTTCACAAAGGGGTGGCCTGAGGCAAAGACCTTCCTGACATTCAGGGCAACAGAACCCTTGATTTGTATACTTAGCTTGAATTATATTCTGCACCGAGGTCTCAGATAAATCGATATACAATGGCATAGGACCGTGTACCTCGGATGATTGAATGTAGAAGAGAACATCCAGTCAAAAAGGGATAGTCTGTAGGATTAGGAAGATAGTCAGTAGGTTTAGGAAGAAGAGTGACTCTAGGAGTTGGACCAAAAGTTCTTTAGCAATAGGGTTTCAGTTAGAGAGTGAATGTAAATGTCAGCACATGTGAAGAGACAGTCACAATGATGAACTGGGAAAAATATGTAGGAAAGCAGATATCAATAGAAAGATTAGGAAATCAGGCAAAGTATAAAGTGAGTGATAGGATTAGACATTTTCAACAGGCTTGAGGTTGAATATATAATCTTAGGAAGAAACAAATATGTAGTAATCAATAGGATTGACATTTGAGAGCATTAGGCACCCTGGACATGGATGTTTTTAGTAATCCATGGTCACTTTCCATTTAGGCTTTGGTACAATCATATGTGTGACCTTTGCATTTTGTGTCCAGAATACTACCGTGATAAATTGTATATGTTGATAAGGTGACATGAGTATTTCTTCCACCATTATGGGGAGTAATATTCTGGAAACTTATAAATTAGTACTGGTGATACAAATAGGTGTACCTTGTGTTGATGATTATTGAGATGTTGCATGAATAGACCATATTGTGATAAAGTATATAACTAGTTCCAACTTTAAATAATGGATTGAGTTTGCATCTGAAAATATATTGGAAATCTTATATTGATATATATACAATCATTCCAACCAGTTATATATGTAATGGTAATATTAGGGTTACGGTTTATCGTGAAGGGTGAGTATTGCTTCAAAAATGATTATGGAATCAAAAATAATGTGTTTAGAAAGAAGTCTAGTGAAAAGACCAGTAAAGAAACATGGAGGAATACATGTGTTCTTAAGTAGTAAGTAAATGAATGTGAACCAAATGCCTATAATTTTGTGAAGTTGTGGATGAAAAAATATATCCTATGATGTCCATAAACAGATAAAATAGTAATATACCAGTGTTGAATAAAAATGAACTTCAAAATACACATCATGTCCCATAGCAATATACTTGCATTGATGTTAAACTGGGTCAGGTACTGTAGAAATATTAGGATTTGTATGCACCACCTACTGAACTTAGTTTTCAGTAGTAGGAAACAAAAATGTATTACAGGAATATAAATATTGCTGAAAATAATCTTGTAAAGATTGGATTTTGAACCCACATACATGAATATAAATGAATTTAGGGAGTGTATAATAAGACACATATTTTTCATATTTTTTTTTAAAATCTGGAGGAAAAAAAAAAATATATATATATATATATATATATATATATATATATACATATATATTTTTCCCAGATTTAAAAAAAATACACAAACACACACACACACACACACATGCACACATACACACACACACACACACACACATTAATATTTAGCAATATATATGCCAATCGAAATTCATCATGAAATATAATTCATCCACGTATTCAAAAATATTCATTTTACTGAACATGGATTTATGTATAGTGTTTTTCACTAGGAAGCTCACCCATAGGTTGAATTTTCAGTTCCATCATTATTTAGGGAGAGTCATCTGTTCTCACAATTTTATATTCCAAATTCAGGGAGCTCAAAAGAATGTCCGTGTGATACCAGGTAGGATATTATATATATGCATAAAAAAATACATGTGCTGAATAGGATACAGAGAAAGGGAGACAGGAATTTATATATGTGATAATTTTAAAAAATCATGGAGAAATATTACAATGAAAAGTTGACTAGATTTAAAACACATACTCTTGATAATGCAGAAGGCAAATAGAAGTATACACCATGCTTCCTATGAAAGGCCTGTATTTCTATTCGGTTAGGTTTCTTTCTCTCCATGATATTAGGATTAGTAGTCAGAGTCTAGTAGAGTATGGGTTAGTGTCAGGGATTCAGTATTTCAAATGGAAAAAAGGAAAATGAATCTAATGTGTATGCAAAAATGTGATACACATAAATCTTCCCTCTCTCATCCAGAACAATGCCTTGACATAACCATCGCTAAAAGTAAGACACAATTAGAGGAGAGGAGTTAGAAAATCTGTGAATTTATGTGGAATGGAAAATGCTCAGGAGTTCACAACACTGGAGGTGGTAGAACAGTTTCCAAAAGTATGGGAGAGGGTAAACAATCCAGAAACATGGAGCTGTGGTGGCCTAAAGACTTCTTGAGAAACTTCCTCTGAGGTTGGGAACAAGAAATATATGTAATTGTCAGGAGATTTAGCTTCGTTTGTAGTGACACCATGAAATCTGGGTCTGCATCTATGTTACCTGGAGAACATGGTTTCTTATTTTCCAATGATCATGAGGCAGCGGTGCTGAATTCTCTCTTTGTAGGTAAACTGAGGCCACTGGGCTGAAGTGTCTCCCATGTGGACTGTGAAGCCATTTGGTGATCCTCCACTTTCCAGGGTGTTTCTTACTGCTGCACTGGGAGTTTGGTACTTGCTTCACGAAATACAAGGAGTTCAACTGGGATAAAAATGCTGGAGGAGTTCTGTCATGTGTGGTTGGTCAGGGTCGTGAAGAGAATGTACGAACCAGGCTTCTATCCTACATAGCTTTCCCCTTGACTATAGCAACCTGATTCTGAACATTGCCCTGAAACCTCTCCATATGACAAGATGCCTTTACATATAAAGGTCTGCTGCCTGCACCATGTCAGTCGCAAGTCTTTCAAAGCCAATGGAAGATCCAGGTGGTCCTACCAAAAATATTTATTTACACACCTACAGTCCACTTCTCTACGCCCAGTACTCAGCAGGATCCAAATTACTGGCATCTCTGTTCTACACCATTTTCACGAAACCCAGTCAATCAAGGCACTCTTTGGTACACTCATGATCAGCAACAGGAAATCCAAAGTTTATCCAGTGCCACCTGGTCATGGGAATTTCAGAAATTTCATGGTATTAATCTAGTCATATTTCAAAAATGAAGTTAGAGGCACTGTGGGTTTCAATTAATTCAGGAACCATTAAATGGTGAGGAAGCTCATTTTAATGAAAGCTCTGGAGAACACTCACAGAAAAGCCTTCCAAAAGACTGGCAAAAAGGTCACATGAATCCAGACACATTGTGGTCTACAATGTGAGGTCCATATGTGTTTGGACTCTCAACTAGGGCTGCCAAGTCTTCAAGAAGTAAATCATGTGATATCCTGGCTCAGAATCCCCGAGCTCCGTGGAAAGCCATCCTGGGCCTAGATCTCAGTTTCCAAAGGTGATTCTCACGCGTGGCCTAGTAAAATCCCAAGAGAATTCACGGCAATACTTCTCTGAGGTCAGATCCAGAACTCATTCTTTAAGGGGAATCACACCAGAGTTCAAGCCCAGGTGATCCCAGTCATCTCTTCCAACTACCACACAAATTACCACAAATAAAACAAGAACACTCCCATATGGCCCTCATCTTCTTCCATATTGACACTCATCATAATTTGGCTGGATGTTTAAATGAGGGGCGCAGACCAAGACAGTGTCCAAAATAAGCTCCTTTGACCCTCATTTGCCTAAAGTCAAGGTGGCCTGGACACCCATCCTGTGAACCAGGAGTGATCAAATAGGCCTGCCATTAATACCGCTCCAATTCTCCAATTTGAGGCCTACTGACTGTGGGGTTTAGATTCTTTATGTGAATTTTAGTCATGATAAAACCAAACACCTATGGGCTAGCCTCTGTAGGTTTTGAAGAACTCATTTGACCCAAAGGATCCCTATTTTCACTTGATGGAGTTCAGGAACCTTACAGAGGAAGTCAAGAGACTTCATCCCAATGACTGCTCTTTTGGCCATTTTTCATTTGGATGCAAACATGGGAACTTTCTTTAGATCCATCAGGTGCTGAGAATCTAAGTCACAGCCACACACAGGGCCAGGGGGCTGATTCATACACATCCCTTTTCAAAGCACTTAAGAAAAGAGCCACAGGTATGCCCAATCATTTTCCTTTGAAAACTGTTTTCTTCAGGCTTCAAAAAGGGGTGGCCAGAGGCAAAGACCTTCCTGACATTCAGGGCAACAGAACAATTGGTAAGTAAAAGGCCCAAAGCAGGGTTTCTCCACTGAGACTTTCCTGGTCACACTGATATCTGAGTTTTCTGAGATGCTCCCCATTCCCTACAGCTATCCAGTACATTGATATGTCACAGAGCTTTGAGGTGGTAAAGATCTTGGACACAAAACCATAGGCCTATTCTTGAGATTGGCCGGAATTCAGGAAGAAAACAGGAACTTAGGAAGATAGCAGGTGTTGCACATCAATAAGGCAAGCTACAGTCCATTCATAAATGGGGCAATATGAATGCTGAGAAGCTTTCTACTCGACAAGACACATCCATTCATGAATTCTCTTTTCTAATGTCTACAACCACGGACACAGTGAGATACACAGACAGAGAAACACTCGCCATGTTAAACGACTTACTAGAAACAGTCCACTTCCAACGAAACAAACTGACTTTCCTACCTATTCTCAGAGAATGAGACAAAACCACAAACCCACAACCACACCCACAAAGGCACCTTCTTCCCCCAAGTAGGTCTTTGACTATCCAGCGTGTCCTCTGACTTGTAGGCCATAATATGTTCCCCCAAAATAGCCTGTCCTGTCTCAGATCTGGTCTCCTTGGCAAACTCTGTGAACTTCTCAGGAGCCAACGGTGAGCCACTAACTGCTTTCTCAAGAAAAGCAACGCTTCCGAGCTTTCCTGGCATTTGTTCTTCTCACGTCTGAAGGTACCAAGAAAGACTGACTGTCCTTGGTAAATTCAAATAAGTGAGACCACAGGGATGGGGACTGGGACTGGCTCTGTGTGCCTGGCTTCCTGGATCCAAAGTTCAGAAAGTTCCATCACCAAGGAAGTGAGGTGAGGTCATTTCCTTCCTGAACTGAATGAGGTCCCTGTCTTGGCAACCACTTTGTCTTAACTGTTGCTTCCAAGGGTCCCATGAGATTGAGGCTGCCCCTACTTCCTGTGACACTTTCACAAGTTAGAATGGTATATCAACCATAGGCACCCAGGAATAGATCTCCACACAGGCCTGTTTTGGTCCATGTTCTCTACATTAAGAAGAGAATCTAATTCAGACACAACCTTTTATTCTGACCGGGTTGTTTGCCATGGAAGATGACTTTTGCTTTCTCAGGTCCTTCATAGCTGCCTACATCTTCTCCAGGGATCATTTCTGCATGGGAGTTTGAGGTTCTCAGCAGGTGGAAGTTTCCCTACATCTCTTTATTGTAAAATCAACTCTTTCCCTGCTCTTCTATAAAGTTAGATTGAAGGAACAGTGTATGATTATGGTTAAAAACATGTTTGATTTGGGTTAGAAATCATTGTGCTGGATGAATAATGGTATTGGGAACTTGCTATGTGTATAAGAATATATAGGTGTAATATATGTATGAAAAAAGAAATCTAAGTATGATGTGAAGGCCAGAAGGGCATTGGGCCCTTGATTGGGATACGCAGCATTGAATTACGTTCTGCAGAGATGTCTCAGATAAATCGATATACAATGGCATAGGTACTTGTACCTTGCATGAATTAATGTAGAAGGAACATCCAGTCAAAAAGGGATAGTCGGTAGTGAAAGGTTAATAAAATAGGTACTTGTAATTTCCTGTTTTTCTGTATGCTTAACAAAACACTGTTGAAATCTTGAGAAATGTTTGCTAATCTTGTTCTAGAATGTACTGTTCCCAACTGCCAAACTGCAGAATGTACTGCCTCACTCGGTGTCACGCGAACCGCCCACTCACCCTTACACATCAGTAAACTTCCCTCCCTTCCCTCTCCAAGAAATGTATGTAAGCTCTGCATAAGCTGTTCTCAGAGCTCTCTGATCTATTTAAGTTAGCTGTGAGCCCCAGCAAGCTGGACCCAAAAAAAACCCTTTGCTGTTGCATGAGACAGTCTCTTGGTAGTCTCTTCCTCCGACACTCGCCTGACCTTTACATATTGAGGTTCCACCGAGTTCTGGCAGTGGCGGATGAGAGACCCCCAACGGGCTCCTCTCGGAGCAAGTAAGGCGCCTCTTTCTGGTTTCAGGTGTCATGTTAGGGCTTGGCAAAATTGCTGGAGATGAAGAGCCTGGGGTCTCTCCGACGGTGGCTGAGAGACGTGTCACAGAGACATAGGGCACCTCCATGGGGGACCCCGCAGAGGACTCGGAGAATCAAGGAACAATTGCTTCATTGACTCAGTGATATTTTGTTTTAGATTAGGTATTGCCATCCTATCGGGTTTTGCCGGCTACGCATTCCTGGTCTCAGTGTTGGACGTCCATTGCCTGTCTTCATGGTCTTGTCTTATCTGTGTCATGTGACTTTGCTTTTACTGTTTGTGTACCTTTCATTATGGGACAGAGCACTTCAATGGCTCTGTCCCTGACCCTTGATCACTGAACCAAAGTCTGCTTAAGGGCTCAGTATCTTTCTTTTTTTAGTAAAACGCTAGACCTGGCAGACTCTCTGTGCCTCAGAATGGCCCATTTTGGAGTCCTATGGCCCCTAGAAATATCTTTCTACTTCCCACTAATTTAAAAAGTCAGAGATATTGTCTTTCAGCCAGGGCCACATAGCCATCCTGATCAACAGCCATATATCTTAACTTTGCCAACCTCTGCAAATCTCCTCCACCATGGGTGAAGCCTTTCCTTGCCCATGCCTCTGCTCATACTCCTTCCCCCATGATCTCTCAAACCCTCACCTCTTCCACCTCCTCCACCATCTGTTCTCCCTGAGTCACAAGATTTGACTCTACTGGACTCTTCTTCCCCTCCTTATCCACTGCCCTCGTCCCCTAACACACAACACACTCTAAGTGATTCCCCTGCTTCTGACTAAGCCTCTCTACCATTGGAGGAAGCTAAGCTGGTAATAGGATCTGATAATGGACCGATGTTCATGGCCCAGGTAAGTCAGGGGTTAGCCAGGAACCTGGGGATTAATTGGAAGTTATATTGTGCTTATAGACCCCAGAGTTCAGGACAAGTAGAAAGAATGAATAGAACAATTAAAGAGACCTTAACGAAATTAAGCTTAGAGACCAGCATAAAAGATTGGACTATGGTCCTGACTTATGCAATGTTTCATGCAAGAAAAAATCCTTCTGTTTCTTTGAGTAGCCTTACCCCCTGAGAAATTCTCTATGGTGGCCCTCGTCCAGTAAGGGTCCTAAGCCCAACTGTAAGACCTAAGGATCCATTTCACACCCTCTTGGTTGACAGACTTAAAGCTCTTGAAAGAACTCAGTGATACCTGTGAAAATAGCTGGCCACTGCCTACCAAACTGTGTACCAGGGGATTCCACATCCATATCAAATAAGAGACTTCATGTATGTAAGATGACATCAGGTGTCATCCCTGGAACCCTGCTGAAAAGGACCATACCAGGTGTTACTTATAACACCTACAGTGGTAAAGGTATACAGAATCACTTCCTGGATCCATGCCTCTCATCTCAAGCCTGCTCCTTGTCCAGAATCTTTCTGGAAACTGGAAAAGACTGGTAACAGTTTCAAATTGTGTATTCGCCATGTGGATAAGGTTATATACTCTCCCCTTGGCCACAAGTAGTCCTAACCCTCATCAGCCTGTTAAGCAGCGATGGCTGATCACAAATCCTACTGGAAAAGAGTATAATCTATCTCGCATACAGCCCCCTTAGGGACCTGGTGGCCATCTCTCCACCCAGACATTTGTCAGCTGGCCATAGGTCTTTTTTATTGGGATATCCCTGATGAAGAAAATCCCACTAAAATACCATTAAATCCCTTCCGTACCATAGATAATGGAAACAAACTTTATGGATGTAGGGACACGCGAGCCAGATGCGGTTGGCTAGCCTAGATTACTATGTTTGCCCGGCAAACTATCAAAGCCACAAACAGTAACGGCTGTGTGGGGGAAAAGCCGACTTCTTCTGTATTTCATGGAGATGTGATCATACAGGGGCTGCCTGATGGAACCCCAATACTTCATCAAATTCAGTACACAGCATTGGCCATATTACCAAGTAGAAAACAGAAAAAGGATGGCCCCCAGAGGGGTCTCTAGATCCTCAAATTTTGCGTGACCTTTTTAACTTCTGCAAGTGCTCAAAAGGGTGAAAGGAGATTCCCCTATGTGGAAGCCTTTTCCCTCCTTCACTCACATCCTGAACTATGCTTCTCCAATAGATTTTTATCCTCAGCCTTCTGCTCCAGACTCTCTGCTGTCACTCCCACCTCAGCAACCTGATTTCTCCCCTCCAATTACTAGATCAGAAACCCAAACCTCCACCAGTTCTCAGACAATTGCCCACTAGTGAGGTAGCAGGTACTGAGGTACCCCTCCACCGACTCATTCCTCTCTTCTCCTGTCAGTGCCCTCACCGGGTCCCACCAGGTCCTCTTTCCAGCTAACCCAAAGCTCAAACGAGCTGAGGAGAGCTCTCAGACCCTTATCCAAGATGTAATATAAATGGCCATTAAAGTTGCTTTGTCATCACTGAAAACAGGTTACTAAAATTTAAAGTCCCTCACAGAATTTTGGGATACTCACTCCCGTTTTCTGCTCTGCTCTACCTGTTCTACTGCTGAAGTTTTGTTGCTAGGAAATTCCCAAACCCCTTTCCAATTATTTTTTACATCTCTCTTTTTCCTCATTCTCAGATCCTCAGAGCTTCTCTCAGCCCCACCTTCCCCGTATTCCCCCTCTGTACCAGGCCCACAGAAAAGTCTTAAATGTCCTTCTCCAGAAGTCTTCACCATGGCTGAATTTAGAACTTTCAGCATAGAGTTTCTATAAAGAGTTCAATGTAGATAAACTTTCTCTTTTTGTATTGCCCTGTTCTACTTGGCCACTGGTTAAAAAACTCAGTACTTCTAAGCTAGACAACCCCTAACTTGTTTTTCACAAAATATGTGAACAAGGCCTCTGGCCTTCAGCTGGGGCTTCACAGAAATGGCTACATTTCTAAGATAAAGAAATTACCAAATGGGCTCCGTTGTAACAGCTGGCAGGGGGAAAATAAGAAAGGGAATAAAAAGCTCTCCCCCTCCCATGTGTCCTTGAAAATTTAACTTGCCCAGAACAGAGGAAAAATCAGAAACAAATACTGCTTTTTTGAACTTCTGCAGACTGTAAACTTCTGAGCCCCATCCTTATATGCTGGGTAAAAAATTCTGAAACTACCTAAACTTGAGTTTCAGGGGATTAATTGATTACAACAGAAGCAATGCCCTCTGAATCCGGTTGCAACAAAATAGGACTGTTTCCCTGTCTTCAGTGCCTTAGGTGCCTTGCCTTGTCTGTCCCTACAACAGCATAATTCTATATACTTAAACATTGTTTATGTTTTCATGAAATGGTCAACAGATGGGATTAATTTTGAAATGGTGCAGATGTTTCCAAGAGTGCTCTATCATGATGCAGGTTCGTTTGAAGATCAAATGGGGGGGGCATACAACCGGTTCCACTGGGAACATGTATCGCTCACTTTAGCCATCCTATTATGAATAGGAGTTGCTGCACGGGTGGGCACAGGAGCCACTGCCATTGTCCATGGGACACAACAAATGACCCAATTAGAAGCAGCAATAGAGCAAAACTAAGATATTAGAAACCCCCATCAGAGCTTTGCATGAATCTTTAACCTCTCTCTCTGAAGTTGTTTTACAGAACAGTTGAGGGTTGGACCTCCTCTTTATTAGAGAAGGGGGCCTTTGTGATGCATTGAGGAAAGAATGTTGTTTTTATGCTGACCATACTGGAGTTGTAATAAAATCTATGAGTAAATTTAAAAGACACCTTGAAGAGCATCAACAAGAGAGAGAGGCCCAAAAAGGGTGGCTTGAGTCTTGGTTCACACACTCCTCCTGGTTAACTACGTTTTTATCAACCTGGCAGGTCCAATAATAATCCTCATATTATTGCTAACTATAAAACCCTGTTTGCTCAACCGTGTAATTTCTTTTCTCCAGGCTCAAATTGGACGAGTTAAACTTATGGTAATACCCCACTAGCAGACATAGAATGTGACACCCTCCAATGATCATTTTTATGATTAAAAGTAGCCAGAAGAAGAAGTGGGGAATTAAAGGTTAATAAAATAGGTACTTGTCACTTCTTATTTTTCTGTATGCTTAACAAAACACTGTTGAAATCTTGAGAAATGCTTGCAAATCTTGTTCCCAGAATGTTCTGTCCCCAACTGCGCAACTGCAGAATGTACTCCCTCACCCAGTTGCACGCAAACCACCCACTCGCCCTGACCCATCAATAAAATTCCCTCCCTGCCCTCTCCAGGGAAAGTATATAAGCTCTACTTAAGCTATTCTCAGGGCTATCTGCTCGATTCAAGTGATCTCTGAGCCCCAGCATGCTGGACACCAAAAAAACCCTTTGATGTTGCATGAGATAGTCTGTTGGTTGTCTCCTCCTCTGAAGCTCGCCCCACATTTACTTGGATGATTGAATGTAGAAGAGAACATCCAGTCAAAAAGGGATAGTCTATAGCATTAGGAAGATAGTCAGTACTTTTAGGAATAAGGGTGAGTATAGGAATTGGAAAAAAAAGTTCTTTAGCAATAGGGTTTCGATTAGAGAGTGAATGTAAATGTCAGCACAGGTGAAGAGTCAGTCACAATGATGAACTGGGGAAAATATGTAGGAAAGCAGATATCAATAGAGACATTACGAAAACAGGCAAAGTATAAAGTGAGTGATAGGATTAGATATTTTGAACAGGGTTGAGTTTACATATATAATCTTAGGAAGAAACAAATATGTAGTCACAAATAGGATTGACATTTGAGATCATTAGGCAAATTTCAGGTGGATGAATATTTCTCAGAATAATCTTGTGAATAGTTTATTATAAATCCACATACATAAACATGAATGAATTTAGGTAGTGTATATAAGACACATATATTTCATATTTTGAAAAATCTGGAGAGTGTATATATATATATATATATATATATATATATATATATATATACACAAAACACACACACAGACAAAAAAGTAGCAATATATATGTCAATCAAAATTCATTATAAAATATGCATCATCCAGAGATCTAAAAATATTAATTTTACTGAACATGGATTTATGTATAATGCTCTTCAACTAGCAAGCTCACCCATAGGTTGAATATCCAATTCCAACAAGTTTAGTAGGAGTGATCTCTTCTAACAATTTGTATCTGCCAAGTCAGCCACCTCACAAGAATGTACGTGTGGTACCAGGTAGGAATCTATATGTGCATATAAGAATACAGAGAAAGGGAGACAGGAATTCACATATTTGTTAACCTTAAAAATACATGGACAACTATTTCAACAACAAATCGACTAGATTCATGACTCCAACTCTGTATCATGCAAAAGGCAAGTCCAACAATACACCAGGCCTACTCTGAACTGCTTGTATTTCTATTCTGTTTGGGTTAGTTTTCTCCATCATATTAGAATTAGTAGTCAGAGTCTGGTCGGGTATGGGTTAGAGTTAGGGATTCAGTATTTTGAATGGAAAATAAAAAACTGAATCCAATGTGTATGCAAATATATGCTACAGAAAATTCTTCCCACTCTCCTCCAGAACAATGCCTTGACATTACCTTCGCCCCAAGTAAGACACAATTAGAGGAGAAGAGTTAGAAAATCTGTGAATACCTATCAGGAATGGAAAATGCTCCAGATTTCACATCTTTGGAGGTGGTAGAGGAGTTTCCAAAAGTAAGGGACAGGGTAAACACTCCACAAACATGGAGCTCTGCTGGCCTAAAGACTTTTTGAGAACCTGCCTTTGAGGTTGGGCACTTAAAATATATGTTGTTTTCATTAGCTTTAGCTTTATTTGTAGTGAGACAATCAAAGCTCGATCTGCTTCTATGTGACCTGGAGGACATGGTTATTTATTTTCCAATAAAAATGAGGCAGCAGTGCTGAATTCTCTCTTTGTAGGTAAACTGTGGCCACTGAGGGCTAAGTGTCTCCCCGTGTGGACTGTGACACAACTTGGTCATCCTCCAATTATCGTCGTGTTTTTTGCTGCTGCACTGGGAGTCTGGTATTTGCTTCATGAAATACAATGAGTTCAAATGGGAGACAGTGCTGAAGGGAGTTCTGTCAGCTGTGGTGGGCATGGTCTCCAGGAGAATGCACCAACCAGGGTTCTATCCCACGTAGCTTGCCCCCTTGACAATAGCAACATGATTCTGAACATTTCCCTAAAACCTCTCCATATAAAAATATGCCTTTACGTATATGGGTCTGATGGCTGCACCATGTCAGTCTCAAGCCATTTGGAAGCCAATGGAAGATCCACATGGCCCCACCACAGATGTTTTATCACTCACTTGCATAACACTTCTCTAGGCCCACTACTCACCAGGCTCCTACTTACTAGCATCTCTGTTCTACACCATTTTCATGAAACCCAGTCAATCAAGGCCCTGTCTGGTATATTCATGATCATCAACAGGACATCAAAGGTTCTCCAGTGACATCTGGTCATGGGAATTTTAAAAATTTCATGGTAATTATCTAGCAATTTTTCATGGATGAAGTTGGAGGCACTGTGGGTTTCAATTCATTCAGGAACCCTTAAAGGGTTAGGAAACTAATTTCAGGCAAAGCTCTGGAGTACTCTCACAAGCAAGGCTACCCAATGAGTGGCCAAAAAGTCACATGAAGCGAGGCCAATTGAGGTCTATAAAGCGAGGTCCATGTGGGTTTTGAATCTCTATAATGCATGCCAAGTCTTTCAGAATAAAATCATGTAATATCCTGGCTGAGATTCGCAGTGTTCTGTGGAAAGCCAACCTGTGCCTAGATCTCAGGTTCCAATGGCAACTTCATGCCTGGCCTCCTAAAATCCCAACACAATTCTTGGCAATACTTCTCTCAGGTCAGTTCCAGAACTCAGTCTATAAGGAGAATCACACCAGAGTTCAAGTCCAGGTGGACCCAGACAACTCTTCCAACCGCTACTCAAATGAAAACAATTAAAACCAGAATACTCCCTCATGGCCCTATTCTTCTTCCATATAGACACTAATCATAACCTCTTCCTGGAGTTTTCCATGAGTTGTGCAGCCCAAGAAAATGTCCAAAATAAGCTTCTTGCACCTCTTTTGCCTAACTTCAGCGTGGCCTGGGCACCCTTCCTGTGAACCTGGAGTGATCAAATAGGCCTGCCCTTAATACTGCTCCGCTTATCCAATTTGAGGCTCTCTGACTGTGGGGTGTAGATTCTTTATGTGAATTGGAGTCATGAGAAAAGCCAAGACAGTGTCCAAAATCAGCTCGCTTTTTCCTCATTTGCCTAAAGTCAGGGTGGCCTGGACACCGTTTCTGTGAACCAGGAGTGATCAAATAAGCCTGCCGTTAATACTTCTGTGTTTCTCCAATTTGAGGCCTACTGATTTCAGGTATCAATTTCTTATGTGATTTGGAGTTACTCGAAAACCCAAGCACCTCTGCAGGGAATTGAAGAACTCATTTGACCCAAAGAATCCCTATTCTCACTTGATGGAGTTCAGGAACCTAACAGAGAAAGGCAAGAGACTTCATCCATAATGAATGATTTTTTTGCCATTATGGTTTTGGATGCACACATGGGATCATTCTTTAGATGCATCAGGTGCTGAGAATCTAACTCAAAGCCACACACATGGCCAAGAGGCTAATTCAGACACATCCCTTCCCAAAGCAATTAAGCACAGAGCCACAGGTGATGCCATTCATTTCCATTTGAAAACTGTTTACTTCAGGCTTCACAAAGGGGTGGATTGAGGCAAAGAACTTCCTGACATTCAGTGAAAAACAACAATAAGTAAGCAAAAGGCCCAAAGCAGGGTTTCTCCACTGAGACTTTCCTGGTCACACTGATATCTGAGTTTTCTGAGATGCTCGCAATTCTCTTCAGCTATCCAGTACATGGCCATGTCACAGAGTTGGAGGTGGTACATATTTTGAACATAAATCCATGAGCCTATTCTAGAGAGTGGACAAAATTCAGGAAGAAAACAGCAACTTAGAAAGATAGCAGGTGTTGCACATCGACAAGACAAGCTGCACTCCATTCATATATTGGGCAGGTTGAAATATGGGAAGATTTACACTTGACAGGACACATCCATTAATGCATTCTCTTTTCCAATGTCTACAACAATGGACACAGTGGGATACACAGACATAGAAACACTCACCTTGTGAAACAACTTACTAGAAACTGTCCACTCCAAACCAAACCGCCTTTCCCATCTATTCTCAGAACATGAGACAAAACAATAAACCCACACACACTCCCACAAAGGCACCTCCTTCACCCAAGTAGGTCTGTGACTATCCAGAGTGTCCTCTGACTGGTGGGCCATACTATGTTCCCCTGAAATGGTCTGTCTTCTCTCAGATCTGGTTTCCTTGGCCAACTCTGTGCAGTTGTCAGGAGCCAGTGGTGAACCACTATCTGCTTTCTCAGGAAAGGTCCATCTTCAGAGCTTTCCTGGCATTTGGCCATCCTCACATCATTAGGTACCAAGAAAACTGACTCTGTCCTTGGTAAATCCAAACAAGTGAGCCCACTGGGACTGGGACTGGGACTGCCTCTTGGTGCCTGGCTTTTTGGATACCAAGTTCAGACAGTTCCATCACCAAGGAAATGAGGTATGTCACATTCTTTGGAACTGAATGAGGTCACTGCCTTGGCAACGACTTTGTCCTAACAATTGCTTCCAAAGGTCCCATGAGATGGAGCCTTCCCCTACTTCCTGTGACACTTTCACAAGGTAGTATGGTATATCAACCATTGGCACCCAAGAACAGCTCTCCACACAGGCCTGGTTTGGTCCATCTTCTCTACAATAAGAAGAGAGAGGCTGATTCATACATATCCCTTCATCCTGACCAGGTTGTTTGCATTGGAAGATGACTTTTGCTCTCTCAGGTCCTTCATACCTGCCTACAACTTCTCCAGGTATCATTTTGCATGGACCTTTGAAGTTCTCAGCAGGTGGAAGGTCCCCAAGTTTCCTGTATTGTAAAAACCACTCTGTCCCTGCTCTTCTGTAAAATGAGATTGAGGGAACAGAGTATGTTTAGGGTTAATAACAGGTTTGATTTGGGTTACGAATCATTCTGTGCGATGAATAATGCTATTGGGAACCTGCGATATTTACAAGAATATAGAGGTGAAATATAAGTATGAAAACAGAAATCTAGGTATGATTTGAAGCCCAGAAGGACATTGGGCCCTTGATTGGGATACTTAGCTTTGAATTATTCTCTGCAAAATTGTCTCAGATAATTCGATATACAATGGCATAGGACATTTTATTGAATGTAGAAGAGAACATCCAGTCAAAAAGGGATAGTCGGTAGGATTAGGAAGATAGTCGGTAGGTTTAGAAAGAAGAGTGAGTATAGGATTTGGACCAAAAGTTCTTTAGCAATAGGGTTTCGATTATAGAGTGAATGTAAATGTCAGCACATATGAAGTGTCAGTCACTAGGATCAACTTGGGAAAATTTGTTGAAAAGCAGATATCAATAGAAACATTATGAAATCAGGCAAAGTATAAAGTGAGTGATAGGATTAGACATTTCCAACAGGGTTGAGTTTGAATATATAAATTAGGAAGAAACAAATATGTAGTCACCAATAGGATTGACAATTGACAGCATTAGGCAACGTGGACATGGATGTTTTTAGTAATTCATGTACACTTTACATTTAGGCTTTGGTACAATCATAAATGTGACATTTACATTTTTTTGTCCAGAATATTACTTTGATAAAATGTATATGTACATCAGGTGACATGAGTATGTCTTCCAACATTTCTGCAAGCAATATATTGAAGATGTAAAATTAGAATCGGGGGTACAAAGAGGTGTACCCTGTGTCTATGAATATAGAGATAAAGAATGAATAGACCGTAATGTGAATGAATAATATAACTTTTTTCAACTTTAAAAAATGAATTGATATAATATCTGAAAAATCACAGGAAATCGTATATTGATATACAATCATTCATTCCAAGCAGTTATACATCTAATGGTAATATTCGTGTTTTGGTTTATCATGAAGAGTGTGTGAGTTTTGCTTCAAAAGTGACTATGGAAATAATGTGTTTGGAAAGAAGACTCATGAAAATACCAGTAAAGAAACCTTGACAATACATGTGTTCTGAAGCAAAAAGTGATTAAATTTGAAACAAATGCCTACAAATTTGTGAACTTGTGGATGAAATGTATATCCTATGATGTGCAAAAACTGAAGAAATAATAATGTAAAAGTGTCGAATACAAATGAATAAAGAATTACATATCATGTCCCATTGGAATCTACTTGCATTGATGTTAGACTGGGTCAGTTACTGTAGAATAATTAGGATTTGTATGCATCATTCCCTGAAGTTAGTTTTCAGTACTAGGAAACAAATATGTATTTCAGGTGGATGAATATTTCTGAATATTTTAATCAACTTTTCACAAGAATAATCTTGTGAAAAGTTGATTAAAAATCCACATACATGAACATAAATGAATTTAGAGAGTGTATATTTGACACATATATTTCATATTTTGAAAAATCTGGAGAGTGTACACACACACACACACACAAACACACACACAAAACACTCACAGACATTAAAAAGTAGCAATATAAATGCCAATCGAAATTCATCAGTAAATATATATCATCCACAGATGCAAAAATATTTATTTTACTGAACATGAGTTTACGTATAATGTTGTTCTACTAGGACGCTCCTTATAGGTTGAATTTTCAGTTCCAACAGCATTTAGGAGGAGTGATCTCTTCTCACAATTTGTATCTGGCAAGTCAGCCACCTCACAAAGATGTACGTGTGATACCTGGTAGGATTCTATATATGCATATAAATATACAAGTGTGAATAGGCTAAAGAGAAAGGGAAACATGAATTCTCATATTTGTTAACTTTAAAAACACATGGAGATCTTTTTCTATTAAACATTGACTAGATTTATAACTCCTACCTTGTATAATGCAAAATGCAAGTCCAACTATACAACATGCCTCCAATGAACTGCTTGTATTTCTATAGGTTTGTGTTATTTTTCTCTATCATATTAGGATGAGTTGTCTGACTCTAGTATGTATGGGTTAGTGTCAGGGATTCAGTATTTCAAAAGGAAAATTGGAAATTGAATCCAATTTGTATGCAAATATATGCTACACAAATATCCTCCCACTCTCATCCAGAACAATGCCTTGAAATTACCTTCACCCCAAGTAAGACACAGTTAGAGGAGAATAGATAGAAAATCAGTGAATACATATCTGGAATGGAAAATGCTCAGGAGTTCACAACCTTGGAGGTTGTAGAGGAGTTTCCAAAAGTAAGGGACAGGGTAAACACTCCACAAACATGGAGCTCTGCTGGCCTAAAAACTTTTAGAGCAACTGCCTCTGAGTTTGGGAACGTGAAAAATATGTTGTTGTCAGGAGAATTAGCTTCCTTTGTAGTGAGACCATCAAAGCTGGGTCTGCCTCTATGTGATGTGGAGGACATGGTATCTTATTTTCCAATGAACATGAGGTAGCAGTGTTGATTTTCTTCTTTTTAGGTAAACTGTGGCCTCTGGGGGCTAAGTGTCTCCCCGTTGGACTGTGAAGCCATTTGGTCCTCCTCCACTTTTTGTGGGGTTTTTGCTGCTGAACTGGGAGTTTGGTATTTGCTTCATGAAATTCAAGGAGTTCAACTGAGACACAGTGCTGGAGGGAGTTCTGTCATGTGTGGTGGTTCAGAGTCTGCAGAAGAACGCACCAACCACGCTTTTATCCCTCAAAGCTTGCCACATTGCATCCTTGTCCATAGCAACCTGATTCTGAACATTGCCCTGAATCCTCTCCATATAACAAGATGCCTTTAATTACAAGGGTCTGCTGGCTGCTTCATGTAATCCACAAGCCATTTGGAAGTCAATGGAAGATCCACATTGCTCCAACACAGATGTTTTATCACACTCCTGCCAACCACAGCTCTAGGCCCACTTCTCAGCAGGCTGCAACTTTCTGGCACCTCTGTTCTACACCATTTTCATAAAACCCAGTCAAGCAAGTCACTGTCTTGTACATCCATGATCAGCAACAGGACATCCAAAGATTCTCCAGTGCCACCTGGTCATGGGAATTTCAAAAATTTCATGGTATTTATTTAGACATTTTTCAAGGATGAAGTTGGAGGCACTGTGGGTTTCAATTCATTCAGGAACCAGTAAATGGTGAGCAAGATTATTTCAATGAAAGCTCTGGAGAACCCTCACAGGCAAGGCTTCCCAAAGAATGGCCAAAAGGTCACATTAAGCCAGGCCCATTAAGGTCTACAATATGAGGTCCATGTGTGTTTTCACTCTCAACTATGTCTGCCAAGTCTTTCGAATGAAATCATGTGTTATCTTGGCTGAAATTCCCAGTGCTCTGTTGAAAGCCACTCTGGGGCTAGATCTCAGTTTCCAAGGGTGACTCTCATACATCGCCTCTTAAATCACAACACAATACATGGCAATACTTCTCTGAGATCAGTTCCTGAACTCAGTCTATAAGGGGAATCACACCAGAGTTCAAGCCCAGGTAGACCTTGTTATGTCTTCCAAGTGTCACACAAATATCCACAATTAAATCCAAAACACTTCCACATGGCACTCATCTTCTTCCATTTACAAAATCATCATAATCTCTGGCTGGAGGTTTCCATGAGGGGTGCAGCCCAAGACAGTGTCCAATATAACCTCCCTTGCCCCTCATTTGCCTAAAATAAGGGTGGCCAGGACATCCTTCCAGTGAACCAAGAGTGATCAAATAGGCCTGCCATTAATATGGCACTGCTTCTCCAATTTGAGGCCGACTGACTGTGTGTTTTAGATTCTTTATGTGAATTGGAGTCTTGAGAAAAACCAAGCACTTATGGGCTAGCCTCTGCAGGATTTTGAGGAACACATTTGAACCAAATTATCACTATTCTCACATGATGGATGACAGGAACCTTACAGAGGAATGCGAGAGACTTCATCCACACTGACTGCTCTTTTGTCCATTTTGGTTTTGGATGCACACATGGGATCCTTCTTTAGATCCATCAGGTGCTGAGAATCTAAGCCACAGTCTCACACAGGGCCAAAAGGCTGATTCAGACACATCCCTTTCCAAAGCAATTAAGCAAAGAGCCACAGGTGATGCCCTTTCATTTCCATTTGAAAACTGTTTCTTTAGGCTCTACAATGGTGTGGCCTGAGGCAATGACCTTCCTGACATTCAGGGCATCAGAACAATTGGTGAGCAAAAGGCCCAAAGCAGGGTTTCTTCACTTAGAATTTCCTGGTCAAACTAATATCTGAGTTTTCTGAGATGCTCCCATTTCTTTCAGCTATCCAGTACATGGCCATGTCACAGAGCTTGGAGGTGGTACATATTTTGGACAAAAAACCATGAGCCTATTCTGGAGAGTGGCCAGAATTCAGGAAGAAAAGAGGAACTTAGGAAGATTGTTGGAGTTGTCCACCCATAAGTCAAGCCGCAGTCCATTCATAAATTGGGCAAGTTGAGTCTAGACAGGACACATCCAATGATTCATTCTCTTTTCTAATATCTAAAACCACGGACACAGTGGGATACACAGACAAAGAAACACTGGCCTTGTCAAACGACTTACCAGAAACAGTTCACTCCAAACCAAACAAACCGCCTTTCCTACCTATTCTCAGAACATGAGACAAAATCTCAAACCCACACCCACACACACAAAGGAAGCTCCTTCCCCAAGTAGGTCTGTGACTATTGGGAGTGTCTTCTGACTGGTGGGCCAAACTATGTTCTGATGAAATCGCCTGTCCTGTGTCAGATATGGTCTCGTTGGCCAAATCTGTGAAGTTGTCACTAGCCAGCGGTGAGCCACTACCTGCTGTCTCAGGAAAGGCCCCTCTTCAGAGCTTTCCTGACATTTGTTCATCCTCACCTCAGTAGGTACCAAGAAAGACTGACTCTGTCCTTGGTAAATCCAAAAAATAAGACCACTGGGACTGGGACTGAGACTGGCTCTGGGTGCCTGGCTTCCCGGATTCCAAGTTCAGAGAGTTCCATCACCAAGGAAGTGAGGTGAGATTACTTCCTTCAGGAATTCTTTGAGGTCATTGCCTTGGCAACCACTTTGTCCTATGAGATGGAGGCTGCCCTTACTTCCTGTGACACTTTTACAAGTTAGAATGGTATATCAACCATAGGCACCCAGGAACAGCTCTCCACACATGCCTGGTTTGGTCTATCTTGTGTACATTAACAAGAGAGAGGCTTATTCAGACACAACCCTTCATCCTGGAAAGGTTGTTTGCGATGGAAGATGACATTTGCTCTCTCAGGTCCTTCATAGATGCCTACATCTTCTCCAGGGATCAAATTTGCATGGACATTTGAGGTTCTCAGCAGGAGGAAGATACCCTACATTCCTGTATTGTAAGACGAACTCTGTCCCTGCTCTTCTGCAAAGTTAGATTGAGGGAAGAGTGTATGGTTAGGGTTAATAACATGTTTGATTTGGGTTACGAATCATTGCGAAGGATGATTAATAGTATTGGGAACCTGCGATATTTATAAGATTATAGAGGTGAAATATAAGTATGGAAACAGAAATCTAGGTAAGATTTGAAGCCCAGAAGGGCATTAGGCCCTTGATTGGGATACTTAGCTTATAATTACGTTCTGCGCAGATGTCTCAGATAAATCGATAATCAATGGCATAGGACCTTACACCTTGGAAGATTGATTTTAGAAGAGAACATCCACTCAAATTGAGATAGTCGGTGGGATTAGGAAGGTAGTCAGTAGGTTTAGGAAATAGAGTGAGTATAGGACATGGAGCAAAAGTTCTGTAGCAATAGTGTTTTGGTTATAGAGTGAATGTAAATTTCAGCACATGTGAAGAGTCATTCACAATGATTAACTGGGGAAAATATGTAGAAAGGAAAATATCAATACAGACCTTACAAAATTAGGCAATTATACAGTGAGTGATAGGATTAGACATTTTCAATAGGGTTGAGATTGAATACATAATCTTAGGAAGAAACAAATATGTCGTCACCAATAGGAATGACATTTGAAAGCATTAGGCAACCAGGACATTTATCGTTTTAGTAATCCATGTTCACTTTCCATTTAGTATTTGGTACAATCATAAGTGTGATTTTTGCATTTTGTGCCCAGAAAAATATTGTGATCAAATGTATATGTAGATCATAAGACATGAGTATTTCTTCCACGATTACTGGGAGCAATATTTGAAGACATATAAATTAGTATTGGGGGTACAAAGTGGTGTACCCTGTGTCTATGAATATAGAGATAATGCATGAATAGACCATACTGTGAATAAATATTATAACTGGTTCCACTTTAAATAATGGATTGAATTGATATCTGAAAATATATAGGAAATCATATATTGACATACAATCATTCACTCCAACCAGTTATATATCTAATGGTAATCTTAGGGTTATTGTTTATCATGAAGTGTGTGTGAGTTTTGTTTCAAAAGTGATTATGGAAATCGAAAATAATATGTTTGGAAAAAAGTCTCATGAAAAGACCAGTCAAGAAATATGGAGGAATCCATGTGTTCTGAAGCAGGAAGTGATTGAAAGTGAAACAAATGCCTATAAATTTTCTAAATTGTGAATGAAATATATATCCTGTTATGTGCATAAACTGTTGAAATAGTAATGTATCAGTGTTGAATAAAAGTGAAAGTCAAAATACACATCATGTCCAATAGGAATCTACTTGCATTGATGTTAAACTGGGTCAGTTACTGTAGAAATATTAGAATTGTGTGCATTATCCACCAAAGATAGTTTTTTTTTTATTTTTATTTATGGTTGTTCAAAACATTACATAGTTCTTGATATATCATATTTCACACTTTGATTCAAGTGGGTTATGAACTCCCATTTTTACCCTGTATACAGATTGCAGAATCACATCAGTTACACATCCATTGATTCACATATTGCCATACTAGTGTCTGTTGTATTCTGCTGACTTTCCTATCCTCTACTATCCCCCCTAGCCTCCCTGCCCCTCCCCACTTCTCTCTCTACTCCCTCTACTGTAATAAATTTCTCCCCCTTGTATTATTTTTCCCTTTCCCCTCAATTCCTCTTGTTTGTAATTTTGCATAACCCAGAGTGTCTCCTTCCAATTCCATGCAATTTCCCTTCTCCCTCCCTTCCACCTCTCATCCCTGTTTAATGTTAATCATCTTGTCATGCTCTTTGTCCCTATCTGTTCTTAGTTACTCTCCTTATATCAAAGATGACATTTGGCATTTGTTTTACAGGAATTGTGTAGCTTCACTTAGCATAATCCAGTCTAATGCCATCCATTTTCCTGCAAATTCTGTGATTTTTTCATTTCTCAATGCAGAGTAATAATCCATTGTGTGTTAATGCCACATTTTTTTTATCCATTATTCTATTGAAGGGCATCTAAGTTGGTTCCACAGTCTTGCTGTTGTGAATTGTGCTGCTATGAACATCGATGTAGCAGTGTCCCTATAGCATGCTCTTTTTAGGTCTTTAGTGAATAGACCAAGAAGGGGAATAGCTGGGTCAAATGGTGCTTCCATTCCCAGCTTTCCAAGAAATCTCCATACTGCTTTCCCAATTGGCTGCACCAATTTGCAGTCCCACCAGCAATGTACAAGTGTACCTCTTTTCCCACATCCTTGCCAGCACTTCTTGTTGTTTGACTTTATAATGGCTGCCAATCTTACTGGAGTGAGATGGTATCTTAGGGTGGTTTTAATTTGCATTTCTCTGACTGCTGGAGATGGTGAGCATTTTTTCATGTACTTATTGATTGATTGTATGTCCTCATCTGAGAAGTGTCTGTTGAGGTCCTTGGACCATTTGTTGATTGGGTTATTTGTTATCTTATTGTCTAATTTTTTGAGTTCTTTGTATACTCTGGATATTAGGGCTCTCTCTGAAGTGTGAGTAGTAAAGATTTCTTCCCAGGATGTAGGCTCCATATTTACCTCTCTTATTGTTTCTTTTGCTGAGAAAAAATTTTTTAGTTGAGTAAGTCCCATTTGTTGATTCTAGTTATTAACTCTTGTACTATGGGTGTCCTATTGAGGAATCTGTAGCCCGACCCCACAGTATGTACATCGTAACCAAATTTTTCTTCTATCAGACAGTGTGTCTCTGATTTGATATCAAGCTCCTTGATCCATTTTGAGTTAACTTTTGTGCATGGCGAGAGAAAGGGATTCAGTTTCATTTTGTTACATATGGATTTTCAGTTTTCCCAACACCATTTGTTGAAGATGCTATCCTTCCTCCATTGCATGCTTTTAGCCCCTTTATCAAATATAAGATAGTTGTAGTTTTGTGGATTGGTTTCTGTGTCCTCTATTCTGTACCATTGGTCCACCTGCCTTTTTCGGTACCAGTACCATGCTATTTTTGTTACTATTGCTCTGTAGTATAGTTTGAAGTCTGGTATCGCTATACCACCTGATTCACACTTCATGCTTAGCATTGTTTTGCAATTCTGGGTCTTTTATTTTTTCATATGAATTTCATGATTGCTTTCTCTATTTCTACAAGAAATGCCTTTGGGATTTTGATTGGCATTGGATTAACCCTATAGAGAACTTTTGGTAATATCGCCATTTTGATGATGTTAGTTCTGCCTATCCATGAACAGGGTATATTTTTACATCTTCTAAGATCTTCTTCTATTTCTCTCTTTAGGGTTCTGTAGTTTTCATTGTATAAGACTTTCACCTCTTTTGTTAGGTTGATTCCCATTTTTTTTTTAGGATATTGTGAATGGAGTGGTTGTCCTCATTTCCATTTCAGAGGATTTGTCGCTGATATACAGGAATGCATTTTATTTATGCGTGTTGATTTTATATCCTGCCACTTTGCTGAATTCATTTATTAGCTCTATTAGTTTCTTTGTAGACCCTTTTGGGTCTGCTAGGTATAGAATCATGTCATCTGCAATAGTGATAATTTAAGTTATTATTTTCCTATTTATATGCCTTTAATTTCTTTCATCTGTCTAATTGCTCTGGCCAGTCTTTTGAGAACTATATTGAACAGAAGTGGTGAGAGCGGGCATTCCTGTCTTGTTCCAGATTTTGGAGGGAATGTCTTCAATTTTTCTCCATTAAGAATGACGCTAGCCTGCGGTTTAGCATAGATTGTTTTTACAATATTGAGGAATGTTCCTGTTATTCCTAGTTTTTCGAGAGTTTTGAACATAAAGGGATGCTGTACTTTGTCGAATGCTTTTTCTGCATCTATCTAGATGATAATATGGTTTTTATTTTTAAGTCTATTGATGTGGTGAATAACACTTATTGATTTTCGTATATTGAACCCTCCTTGCATCCCAGGGATGAATCCTACTTGATCATGGTCCACATTTTTTTGATATGTTTTTGTATCTGATTCTCCAGAATTTAATTTAAGATTTTTGCATTTAGGTTCATTAGAGATATCGGTCTTTAGTCTTTTTTCTTTGAAGTGTCTATCTGGTGAAGGAATCAGAGTGATATTGGCCTCGTAGAATGAATTTGGAGGATCTCCCTCTTTTTCAATTTTCTGAAATAGCTTGAAAAGTATTGGTATTAGTTCATATTTAAAGGTTTTGTAAAAGTCTGATGTATACCCATACGGTCCTGGGATTTTCTTAGTTGGTAGTCTTTGGATGGTTTCTTTTATTTCCTCAATTGATATTGGTATGTTTAGGTTGTCTATATCCTCCTAACTCACTCTGGTCAGATCATATGACTTAAGAAATATTTCGATGCCTTCACTATCTTCTATTATTTTGGAGTATAAGGATTCAAAGTAATTTCTGATTATCTTCTGTATTTCTGAAATATCTGTTGTGATATTGCCTTTTTCATCCCATATGATAGTAATTTCAGTTCTCTCTCCTCTTCATTAGCATGGCTAGGGGTCTGTCCATTTTATTTATTTTTTCAACGAACCAACTTTTAGTTTTGTCAATTTTTTCAATTGTTTCTTTTGTTTCGGTTTCATTGATTTCTGCTCTGATTTTAATTATTTCTTTCCTTCTACTTCTTTTGCTGTTGTTTGCTCTTGTTTTTCTAAGATTTTGAGATGAAGTATGAGATCATTTATTTGTTGTTTTTTTCTTTTTCTAAGGAATGAACTCCAAGCAATGAATTTTCCTCTTAGAACTGCTTTCAATGTGTCCCATAGATTCCGATATATTGTGTCTGTGTTTTCATTTTTCTCTAAGAATTTTTTATTTTCCTCCTTGATGTCTTCTATAACCCATTGATCATTCAGTAACCTATTGTTCATTCTCCAAATGATGCATGGTTTTTCCTTCCTTCTTTTATCATTGATTTTTAGTTTCATTCCATTATGATAAGATAAGATGCATGGTATTATCTCTACTTCTTTAATTTGTCTAAGAGTTGCCCTGTGACATAATATATGATCTATTTTTGAGAAGGATCCATGTGCTGCTGAGGAAAAATGTAACTGCTTGATGTTGGGTCGTATATTCTATATATGTCAATTAAGTCTAGGTTATTAATTGTGTTATTGAGTTCTATAGTTTCCTATTTCAACTTTTGTTTGGAAGTCCTGTCCAGTGGTGAGAGAGCTGTGTTGAAGTCTCCCATGATTATTGTATGGTGGTCTATTAGACTCTTGAACTTGAGAAAAGTTTGTTTGATGAACATAGCTGCACCATTGTTTGGGGCATACATATTTATGATTGTTATGTCTTGCTGGTGTATGGTTCTCTTGAACAGTATGTAGTGTCCCTCTTTATCCCTTTTGATTAACTTTGGCTTGAAATCTATTTTATTTGATATGAGTATGGACACTCCTGCTTTTTTCCGAAGTCCATATGAGTGATATGATTTTTTCCAAACTTTCACCTTCAGTGTATGTATGTCTTTTTCTTATCAAATGCGTCTCCGGTAGGCAGCATATTATTGGGTCTTGTTTTGTGATCCATTCTACTGGCCTGTGTCTGTTAATTGGTGAGTTTAAGCCATTAACATTTACAGTTATTATTGAGATAAGGGTTGTTCTTTCAGCCATATTTGTTTATTTATGTTATTAAACATGGATTGTTTTCCTCTTTGATTATTTCCCCCCTTTAATGTCCTACCTCCTACTGTTGGTTTTCATTATTTTCCAATTACTCTTCCTGTAATATTTTGCCAAGGATGTTTTGAAGAGATGGTTTTCTAGCTACAAATTCTTTTAACTTCTGTTTATCGTGGAAAGTTTTAATTTCATCTTCCATCCTGAAGCTTAATTTTGCTGGATACACAGTACATGGTTGGAACCCATTTTCTTTCTGTGATTGAAAAATGTCATTCCAGGATCTTCTAGCTTTCAGAGTCTTTGTTGAAAGATCAGCTGTTATCCTGATTGGTTTACCCCTAAATGTAATCTGCTTCCTTTCTCTTGTAGATTTTAAAATTCTCTCCTTATTCTGTATGTTGGGCATCTTCATTATAATGTGTCTAGGTGTGGATCTCTTATGATTTTTCACATTCGTCGTCCTGTAGGCTTTTAGAATGTGGGAGTCTGTCTCATTCTTCAAGTCTGGGAAGTTTTCTCATATTATTTCATTGAATAGATTGCTCATTCCTTTGGTTTTGACCTCTATACCTTCCTGTATCCCAATGACTCTTAAGTTTGGTCTCTTTATTTTATCCCATATTTCTTGGATGTTCTGTTCATGGTTTCTTAACAGTTTGGCTGAGCTGTCTATGTTCTTTTCAAGTTGAAATACTTTGTCTTCATTGTCTGATGTTCTATCTTATAAGTGTTCTACTCTGATGGTAGTATTCTCAATTGAGTTTTTAAGATGGTTTATTGCTTCCTGCATTTCTAGGATTTCTGTTTGTTATTTTTTACAACCTCTATCTCCCTGTATAGTTGATCTTTTGCTTCTTGGTTTTGTTTATGTAATTCATTGTTGAAGTGATCTTTCATTGTCTGATTTTGCTGTCTAATGTCTTCCTTGAGACTTCAGATCATCTGAAGAATGTATATCCTGAGTTCTTTATCTGACATTCCATCTGCTGCAGCTATTACCTCTTCTAAAGTTGTGTTGACCTGCATTGCTTGTGGTTCTTTTTTCCTTTTCTTTTCATACTGCTCGCGTTTCTTTCTGCTTGGTGAAACTGTTGTGATTTTGAAATTTTCCCCCTATATATTTATATTGCTCTTGTATATTTGAAAAGTCTTCATTGCAGGGGCAGGGGTGGCTGTGCTGTTCCACCAATTGGGGTGATATATCTACCACGCTGATGGGCCGCTAGGCCTGTTATTCTGATCGGTCGCAGGTCTGCTTACCATGCAGGCGCAGGAGGCTGCTCTCCTCTGCCCCTCCTCCAATTGGTGTGACGTGTCTACCACGCCCGTGGACCCCTGCGGTGTTCTGCCGATCGGTCGCAGGTCTGCCTACCTTGCTTGCGTGGGCGGCGGCTCTGCTCTACCCCTACCCCAATTGGGGTGACGTGACTACCACGCCAGTGGGCCGCTGGGCCTGGTCTGCCGGTTGGTCGCAGGTCAGGATACCTTGTGAGCACGGGCTACAGATCTGTTCTGCCCCTACTCCAAATGGGGTAAAGTGTCTGCCGCGCCAGCAGGCCGCTGGGCCTCTTCTTCTGGTCAGGTGCAGGTCTGCTACCTTGCAGGCGCGGGTGGTGGCTCTGCTCTCCCCCTACTCCAATTGGTGTGTCGTGACTACCATGCCTGCAGGTTGCTGGGCCTGTTCTGGGCATGGGCAAAGGCTCTGCTCTGCCCCTACTCCTATAGGGGTAATGTGACTACCATGCCGGTGACTCACTGGGATTGCACTAGGCACGGGAGAAGGCTCTGCTCTGCAACAACTCCAATTGGGGTGACGTGACTACCACACCTGTGGGTCGCTGGGCCTGTTCTGGGCCCGGGTAGCAGCTCTGTTCTGCCTCTACTCCAATTGGGTTGACGTGACTACCATGCAGGTGTGTCACTGGGTCTGTTCCAGGTGCGGGCAGCTGCTCTGCTCTGCCCCTCTGGCTTGATGACAAAGTGAGAGAGACCCGGGTGTTTGTGACTCACTTTCTTCACCAGGAGACCAACTGTTTCTGTCACTGCTGGTATCAATGAAGTTATCTCCTCTGCTGCTTTCTGATGACATCAGAAATTTGTCATGTTGGTATCCCATGTGAAAGGCAGCATTTTGTTCCCTTTTCTGGGTGACCAAAGCAATGGGTGAGTCCTGACCGGCCCTCACAAGCCGCGTCTCAATCCTGTTGCCACTGCCTATGAAGGCTCGGTTGATATTTACCTCCACAGTATTCAGCAAGACCCGGAACGAGAAGCAGTTTCCGCGGGTTCTTTAGCCCTGGGCCAGATCAGTTCCGAGAGGCGGAATTCGGCCGCTCTGGGCTTGGTGTATGTTCTAATAGGAGCAGGCTCCAAGACGGAGTTTCTGCAGGTTCTTTGGCACTGAGCCTGAGTAATTTGTCTGTGACACAAAGGTGAATGGCATCCTGAAATTACCTGTTCTATAGGTGAATGAGCTTCGATCAGTCGAAAACAGGGATGGTGACATCAGTTCTCCAAGATGGTGGCCGCTGGCTTCCTCTGTGGTCTGACCGGTGTGGAGAACCGAATTGGACCGCATCCTTTCCCGTCTCAAACCCAGAATTCAGCACTTAGCACAGTGATTGCATACCTGTCAGGAGCCCACAGAATCCACACCGCTGTATATTTGCATTGCTATCTCTTCGTTTCCCAGTGCACGCCGCAGACTCTAGCCGCAGACCGATTTCCTGAATAAGCAGCATGACCCTCTATGCGGACAAATCACTCGTGTTTGAGCCCGCGTAGCTGATCCTCGTGAGATGGAAATATGTCGACTAGGTTTTGGAGCACCCCAATTTTGCTGGAAATTTCTAACAAGATAGGTTTTAGCCATTATAACTCGTCATTCTCCCGCACAGTGACGCGGTACATGGGGGTGATGCACTCCCTTCACCACCATCATATGATCCCCCAAAGTTAGTTTTTAGTACTAAGAAACAAATATGTATTTCTGGTGGATGAATAATTCTGAGAATATTCTTGTGAAAACTTGATTATTAATCCAAATACATGAATATGAGTGAATTTAGGGAGTGTATAATAAGAAAAATATACTTCATATTTTGAAAAATCTGGAGAGTGAATATATATATATATATATATATATATATATATATATATACACACACACACATACACACACAGACATTAAAAAGTAGCATTATGTATGCCAATCGAAATTCACCACGAAGTAATATATCATCCACAGATCCAAAAATATTCATTTTAATGAACATGGATTTATGTTGTTCAAATGAGAAGCTCACTCATATGTTGAATTTTCAGTTCCAACAGCATTTAGTAGGAGTGATCTCTTCTCACAATTTGCATCTGCCAAGCCAGCCACCTCACAAAATGTACGAGTGATACCAGGTAGAATTCTATATGTGCATATAAAAATACATGTGATGAATAGGCTACAGAGAAAGGGAGACAGTTATTCACATGTTTGTTAACTTTTAAAACACATGGAGAACTATTTCAATTAAAATTCGCTAGATTTATAACACCTACCATTTATCATACGAAAGGCAAGTCCAACTATACACCATGCCTCCTGTGAACCTCTTGTATTTCTATTCTGTTTGGGTTATTTTTCTCCACCATATTAGGATTAAAAGTCAAAGTCTAGTAGGGTATGTGTTAGTGTCAGGGATTCAGTATTTCGAATGGAAAATTGGAAAATGTATCAAATGTGTATGCAAATATGTGCTACACAAAAATCTTCCCACCCTCATTCAGCACAATGCCTTGACATTACCTTCGCCCCACATAAGACACAATTAGAGGAGAAGAGTTAGAAAATCTGTGAATACATATGTGTAATGAAAAATGCTCAGGAGTTCACAAATTTGCAGGTGGTAGAGGAGTTTCCAAAAGTAAGGGACAGGGTAAAAACTCCACAAACATGAAGTTCTGCCAGCCTAACATGTGGAGAAACTGCCTCTGAGGTTGGGCAATGAAATATATGCTGTTGTCAGGAGCATTAGCTTCATTTGTTGTGAGACCATCATAGCTGAGTCTTCATCTATGTGATCTGGATGACATGGATTCTTATTTTCCAATGAACATGAGGCAGCAGTGCTGAATTTTCTATTTGTAGGTAACCTGTGGCCACTGGGGTCTAAGTGTCTCCCCTTGTGGACTGTAATTCCATTTGGTCATCCTCCACTATTCGTGGTATTTCTTGCTGCTGCACTGGGAGATTGGTGTTTGCTTCATGAAATACAAGGATATAAAATGGGACACAGTGCTGAAGTAAGTTCTGTCAAGTGTGGTGGGTCAGGTTCGTCAGGAGAATGCACCAACCAGGCTTCTATCCCACATAGCTTGCCCCATTGACCATAGCAACCTGATTCTGAACATTGCCCTAAAACCTCTCCATATAACAATATGCTTTTACATATAAGGGTCTACTGGCTGCAAAATGTCAGTCACAATCCATTTGGAAGCCAATGGCAGATCCAAATGCCCCCACCACAGATGTTTTATTACACACCTGCCAACCACTACTCTAGTACAACTACTCAGCAGGATCCAACTTACTGGCATCTCTGTTCAACACCATTTTCATTAAACCCAGTCAATCAAGGCACTGTCTTGTATACTCATGATCAGCAACAGGACATCCAAATATTCTCCAGTGCTACCCGGTCATGGGAATTTCAAAAATTTCATGGTATTGATATAGCCAATTTTCAAGGATGAAGTTGGAGGCACTGTGAATTTTAATTCACTCAGAAACCATTAAATGGTGAGGAAGCTCATTTCAATGAAAACTCTGGAGAATTCTTACAGGCAAGGCTTCCAAAAGTGGCGAAAAGTCAGATTAAGCCAGGCCCCTTGAGGTCTACAATGTATGGTCCATGTGTGTTTCGACTCTCAAATATGGCTGCCAAGTCTTTAAGAATAATATCATGTGATATCCTCGCTGAGATTCCCTGTGCTCTGTGGAAAGTCAACTTGGTCCTAGATGTCACTTTCCAAGGGCAACTCTCATGCATGGCCATCTAAAATTCCAACACAATTCCTGGCAATAATTCTCTGAGATCAGTAAAAGAACTCAGTCTCTAAGGGGAATCACACCAAAGTGCAAGCCAAGGTGGACCCAGAGATCTCTTCCAACCGCCAGACAAATATCCACAATTTAAACCAAACACTCTCACATGGCCCTCATCTTCTTCCATATAGACACTCATCATATTCTCTGGCTGGAGGTTTCCATAAGGGACACAGCCCATGACAGTGTCCAAACTAAGCTCCGTGCCCCTCATTTGCCTAAAGTCAGGGTGGACTGGACTCTCTTCCTGTGAACCAGTAGTGATCAAATAGGCCTGCCTTTAATATTGCTTGGCTTCTCCAACTTGAGGCCTTCTAGCTTTGGGGTTTAGATTCTTTAAGTGAATTGGAGTCATGAAAATCAAACACCTATGGCCTAGCCTCTGCAGGGCTTTGAAGAACTCATTTGACCCAAAGGATCCCTATTCTCACTTGATGGATATCAGGAACCTACCAGAGGAAGGCAAGAGAGTTCATCAACAATATCTGATCTTTTTGCCATTTTGGTTTTGGATGCATGCATGGGATCTATCTTTAGATCCATCAGGTGCTGAGAATCTAAGCCACAGCCTCACACAGGGCCAACAGGCTGATTCAGACATATCCCAATCCTAAGCAATTAAGCAAAGAGTCACAGGTGATTCCCATTCATTTCCATTTGAAAACTGTTTTCTTCAGGGTTCACAAAGTGGTGGCTTGAGGCAAAAAACTTCCTGACATTCAACAGAACAATAGGTAAGCAAAAGGAACAAAGAGGGGTTTCTCCACTGAGACTTTCCTGGTCAACAGATATTTGAGATTTCTGAGATGGTAGCCATTTCTTTCAGCTATCCAGTACATAGCCATGTCACAGATCTTGGAGGTACAAATCTTGGACACAAAACCACGATACTATTCTGGAGAGTGGCCAGAATTGAGAAAGAAAACAGGAAATTAGGAAGCTTGTAGGTGTTGCCCATCCATAAGGCAAGCCAGAGTCCACTCATGAATTGGGCAGGATGAATGCTGGGAAGCTTTCTACTAGACAGGACACATCCATTGATGCATTGTCTTTTCTAATGTCTACAACAATGGACTCAGTGGGATACACACACATAGAAACACTCGCCTTGTCAAAGGACTTAATAGAAATATTCCACTCCATACCAAACAAACCGCCTTTCCTACCTATTCTCAGAACATGAGACAAAACCACAAACTCACACCCACACCCAAAAAGGCACCTCCTTCCCCCTAGTAGGTCTGTGACTCCCTGGAGTGTCGTCTGACTGGTGGGCCATTCTATGTTCTTCCAAAATGACCTCTCCTGTCTCAGATCATGTCTGCTTGGCCAACTCTGTGAAGTTCTCAAGAGCCAGCGGTGAGACACTACCTGCTTTCTCAGGAAAAGCCCCTCTTCAGAGGTTTCCTGGCATTTGGCCATCCTCACATCTGTAGGTACCAAGAAAGACTGACTCTGTCCTTGGTAAATCCAAACATGTCAGACCACTGGGACTAGGACAGGGACTGTCTCTTGGTGCCTGGCTTCCTGGATTTCAAGTTCAGAGAGTTCCATCACCAAGGAAGTGAGGTGAGATCACTTCCTTCAGGATATGAATGATGTCACTGCCTTGGCAACCACTTTGTCCTAACAGTTGCTTCCAAAAGTATCATGAGGTGGAGGCTGTCCTGATTTTCATGGGACACTTTCTCTAGTTAGAATGTTATATCAACCATAAGCACCCGGGAACAGCTTCCACACAGGACTGGTTTGGTCCATGTTCTATACATTAAGAAGAGAGAGACTGATTCAGACACAACCCTCCATCCTGACCAGGATGATTGCCATGGAAGATGACTTTTGCTTTCTGAGGTACTTCATAGCTGCCTTCATCTTCACCAGGGATCATTTCTGCATGAACATTTGAGTTTCTCAGCAGGTGAAGATCCCCTAGATTCCTGTAGTTTAATACCCACACTGTTATTGCTCTCCTGCAAAGTGAGTGTATGGTTACGGTTAATAATATGTTCGATTTGGGTTAGGAATCATTCAGCAGGAAGAATAATGAGATTGGGAACCTGCGATATTTATAAGAATATATACGTGAAATATATGTATGAAAACGGGAATCTAAGAAAGATTTGAAGCCCAGAAGGGCATTGGGCCCTTTATTTGGATACTTAGTGTTGAATTATGTTCTGTACAGTTGTCTCAGTTAAATCGAAATACAGTGACATAGGACCTTGTACCTTGGATGATTGAATGTAGAAGAGAACATCCAGTCAAAAAGGGATAGTCAGTAGGATTAGGAAGATAGTCAGTATGTTTAGGAAGAAGAGTGAGTATATGATTTGGAATAAAAAGCTTCTTTAGCAATAGGGTTTCGTTTAGAGAGTGAATGGAAATGTCAGCACATGTGAAGAGTCAGTCACAATGATGAACTGGGGAAAATATGTAGGAAAGCAGGTGTCAATAGAGACATTACGAAATCAGGCAAAGTATAAAGTGAGTGATAGGATTAGACATTTTCAACAGGGTTGAGTTTGAATACATAATCATAGGAAAAAACAAATATCTCGTCACAAATGGGAATGACATTTGAGAGCATTAGGCAACCTGGACATGGATGTTATTAGTTATCCACGTTCACTTTCCTTTTAGGCTTTGGTACAATCATAAGTGTGACATTTTTATGGTTTTTTTTTTTTGTTCAGAATATTACTGTGATAAAATGTATATGTAGATCAGGTGGCATGAGTATTTCTTTCACCATTTCTGGGAGCAATATTTTGAAGACGTATACATTAGTATTAGGGGTACAAAGAGGTGTACCCTGTGTCTATTAATATAGAGATAATGCATGAATAGACCATACTATGAATAAATAACGTAACTGATTCCACTTTAAATAATGGATTGAATTGATATGTGAAAATATATAAGAAATCTTATATTGATATACAATCATTCATTCCAACCAGTTATATTTCTAATGGTAATATTAGGATTATGGTTTATGATGAATGGTGTTTGAGTTTTGCTTTACACGTGATGATGTTAAACAAAAATAATATGTTTGGAAAGAAGTCTCATGAAAAGACCAGTCAAGAAACATGGAGGAATACATGTGTTCTGAATCAGGAAGTGATTGATCGTGAAACAAATGCCTATAAATTTTCTAATTTGTGACTGAAATATATATCCCATCATGTGCATGAACTGAAGACATAGTAATGTACAAGTGTTGAATAAAAATGAAAGTCAAAATACACATCATGTCCCCTAGGAATCTACTTGCATTCATTTTAAACTGGCTAAGTAACTGTAGAAATATTAGGGTTTGTATGCACCATTCACTGAATTTAGTTTTCAGTACTAGGAAACAATATGTATTTCAGGTGGATGATTATTTCTGAAAATAATCTTGTTGAAAGTTGATTATAAATCCACAGATATGAATATGAATGTATTTAGGGGCGTGCATAATAAGACACATATATTTCATATTTTGAAAAATCTAAAGAGTATATATATATATATATATATATATATATATATATATATACACACACACACACACACGCAAATGCACAGATATTAAAAAGTAGCAATACAGGAGATCCATTATGAAGGCAGGCATGGAGAATTCAAGTCTCTGATCTCTTCAGCTGCGCGGGCATAGGGAGTCGTAAACTGTCTAAATGCTGTTTGCTCAGAATCACTAGGCAATATTGACCTGTTGTGAATCTGGGGCGAACAGTCTGGGCCCCTCAGAACACACACAAAGCCCGGATTGGCTGCATTCAAGCTTAGATTCATCTGGTTTTTGTGACTCAGCACTAACATTCCCGCTGAAATAATTGGTCGGGCTTTCGGAATTGACAGAGTTAAAAGCCAACTGAGCCTTCATAGGCAGTGGCCACAGGATTGAAATGGGGCTTGGGAGAGAGAGTCAGGACCCAGCTGTTGCATTGGTCACCCAGCAAAGGGAACGAACGGTCACCATTTTAATGGTATACCACCATGGCAGCGAACTGACGTCACAGTCGGAGGAGATAACTTCATTGAAACCAGTGCGACAAGTATGTTATCCCATTGCCATCTCTCTCAACACCGCAGGGAAACCTCAAGGGCCCTTCCCACCTCTGCCGTAATGGCCCCTCCCAGCTCTCCAAGGAGCGCAATACCCAGACCTAGGGAATCAGGATTGGCTCGGGACTCGAGGCGTGTAATTGCCGGCTACCGCTCCCACCAGTGCTGACAATTGAGGTCTCTTACACCACCTACCGGGGCCATGGCTCCCGAAGGGCAAGCAAATTCGCTGGGGTTTCTCAGCCCCAAGCTCTACAAACTTAGGGTCTGAGGGAGGCAATTAAGGAGAGTGTGCCCAGCCGTTCATGGAAACAGGGCTACCAGGAGCAGAGGCCTGGCTTGTAACCAGTATTGTGGTGAGCGTCACAGGTGAGTGGGGCCTGGCTTGAGGAAGCACAAGAGAAGGCCCTAGGCACTCAGGGTTGGAGACCCGCCCAGTCTGGGAGGAAGAGCTGCTGCACAGTGATTGGTTCCCACTTATTGAGAGGAGAAGCTTGGCCCAGTGCGCACAGCTCCACCTACTGGAAGAGAAGTTAATTGAACTCTAGGACTGCATGTATTATTACTATTTTTTTATTTGTATTTTTTTCTTTTTCTTTCATTTTCATTTTTGTTGTTGTTGTTCATTAACTTTTTTAAATGTTTTTATTTTTTTAATTTCTTTTATTTTATTATTATTATTATTAATATTATTATTTTAAATTTTAATTTTCAATTTTTTAATCATCATTATTACTTAAAATTTTCTTTCTTTATTTTCTATTTTTTTTGTCTTTTCATTTCATTTCAATTTTTTTATTCCCCCTTACTTGAATTCTACCTGCCCACTCTCATTCTCTTTAGTGACTTCTCCCTTCCCTTCTAATATCTTTCCTCTCAAGCATCAAATAAATTTATAAGAGTAAGCAGTAACTCAGTAGTCAAACAGAACGAGAAGTAACATGAGAAGCATAAAAAAGCAAGGAAGAAAATGAGTACGAACAATGAAGGACAGCCTAAATATTCAAGAGCACCTAGAGTCATCAGAAAAATGGTCATATAAAGAACTCAAGGAATACCTTAGACAGATGGAATGGAACCTTAAAGAGGATACGAGACAGCAAAAACAAACAGTGATAGAACGCATTGAAAATAAATTACATAAACAGATAAAATAAGAAATTAAGCATCTTTATCAGGAGATAGATATTATTAGAAAAATCAAACAATAATTCTAGAAATCAAGGAAATGATAAACCAAATTAAAAATTCAATTGAGAGTATCACTAACAGTGTAGAGCAAGTAGAAGACAGAATGAAGACAAAATATATCATCTTGAAAAAAGTCTAGCCAACAAAGAAATGCTGTAAAAAATTATGAGAAAACATTCAAGAGATATGGAATAACATAAAAAAAAAAACTAATGAGTCATATGGATAGAGGAAGGTACAGAGATTCAAACCAAGGGAATGAGAAATCTGCTGAATGAAATAATTACAGAAAACTTTCCAGAAATAAAAATGGAAAGGGATAAACAAATTGTAGATGCTTACAGGACATCGAGCACACAAAATCACAGTAGACCAATGCCAAGAAACATTGTTATGAAGATATCCAATATACAGAACAAAGAGAAAATATTAAAAGCTACCAGAGAAAGGAGGCAGATTAGAATCATTACAATCAGGGGTAAACCAAAAAGGTTAACAATGGATTTTTCATCACAGATGCTGGAAGTGAGAAGATCCTGGAACAACGTACTTCAAACACTGAAAGACAATGGATGCCAACCAAGAATTATGTATCCAGCAAAATTAAGCTTAAGGTAAGACAACGAGATAAAAATATTTCATGATAAACAAAACCTAAAAGAATTTGCAGCCAGATAACCAGCATTGCAAAGCATCTTGAGCAAAACACTACACGAGGAAGAAATGAAAATCAACAACAAAAACCATGAGTGAGAAGTGCCTCAGTAATGACAGAGGGCGGGGGAAAAGCTAATCATGGAGAAACAAACTAATTTAAAAAAAAGATATAAGCAAACATGGGTGGCAGTACAAACCATATATCATTAGTAACTCTAAAAGTAAATGGCTTAAACTCTCGAATAAAGTGACATAGGCTTGTAACTTGAAATAAAAAAAAAAATCCAACAATATATTGCCTCCAGGGGACACATCTGAATGGAAAAGACATACACAGGCTGAAGGTGAAAGATTGGGAAAATTTATACCATGCACACGGTCCTCGTAAGCAAGCAGGGGTGGCCATCCTCCTATCGAATAAAATCGACCTCAAGACTAATTTAATCAAAAGGGATAAAGAAGGACATTATATATTGCTAAAATGAACCATTCACCGACAAGACATAACAATTATCAATATTCACGCAGCAAATAATGGTGCAGCGATGTTCATAAAACAAATTCTCCTCAAGTTAAAGAATCAAATAGACCACAATACAATAATTATGGGTGACTTCAACTCACCTCTCTCACCATTGGACAGATCCTCCAAACAAAAGTTGAAAAAAGAAACTATAGAACTCAATCTCGCAATCAATACCCTAGACTTAACTGACATATATAGAATATATCAACCATCATCAAGTGGATATACTTTTTTCTCAGCAGCACATGGATCCTTCTCAAAAATAGACGATATGTTATGCCATAGGGCAACCCTCAGTAAATATAAAGGGGTGGAGATAATACCATGAATTTTTTGTGATCATAATGGAATGAAACTGGAAACCAATGATAAAAGAAGGAAGAAAAAATCATACATCACATCCAAAATGAAGAATATGTTACTGAATGATCAATGGGTTACAGAAGACATAAAGGAGGAAATCAAAAAATTCTTAGAGATAAATGAAAATACAGACACAACATATCAGATTCTATGGGGTACAATGAAAAGAAGTTTTAAGGGGTAAATTCATCGCCTAGAGGTCATTCCTCAAAATAGAAAAGAAAAACAAATAAATGAGCTCACACTTCATCTCAAAGCCTTAGAAAAGGAAGAGCAAAACAACAGCAAATGTAGCAGAAGGCAAGAAATAATTAAAATCATAGCGAAATTGAAACAAAAGAAACTATTGAAAAAATTAACAAAACTAAAAGGGGTTCTTCAAAAAGATAAATAAGATCGACAGACCCTTAGCCATGCTAACGAAGAGAAGAAGAGAGAGAACTCAAATTACTAACATACGGGATGAAAAAGGCAATATTACAACAGATGCTACATAAATACAGAAGAAAATTAGAAATTATTTTGAAAACCTGTATTCCAATAAAATAGAAAATAGTGAAGACATCGATAAATTTCTTAAGTCATATGATTTGCCCAGACTGAGTCAGGAGGAAACACACAATTTAAACAGACCAATATCAATGGATGAAGTAGAAGAAGCAATCAAAAGACTACCAACCAAGAAAAGCCCAGGACCGGATGGGTATACAGCAGAGTTTTACAAAACCTTTAAAGAAGAATTAATACCAATACTTCTCAAGTTATTCAGGAAATAGAAAAACTGGGAGCTCTGCCGAATTCATTCTATGAGGCCAACATCACCCTGATTCTGAAACCAGACAAAGACACCTCAAAGAAAGAAAACTACAGACCAATATCTCTGATGAACCTAGATGCAAAAATCCTCATTAAAATTCTGGCGAATTGGATAGAAAGGCACATCAAAAAAATCGTGCACCATGATCAACTTGGATTCATCCCTGGGATGCAAGGAGGGTTCAATATATGGAAATCAATAAATGTTATTCACAACATCAATAGACTTAAAGATAAGAACCATATGATCATCTCGATAGACGCAGAAAAACCATTCAACAAAGTAGAGCATTTCTTTATGTTCAAAACATTTTAAAAACTAGGGATAACAGGAACTTACCTCGACATTGTAAAAGCTATCTATGTTAATCCTCAGGCTAGCATCATTCTGAATGGAGAAAAATTGAAGGCATTCCCTCTAAAATCTGGAACAAGACAGGGATGTCCTCTATCACCACTTCTATTCAATATAGTTCTCGAAAAACTGGCCAGAGCAATTAGAGAGATGAAAGACATTAAAGGCATAAAAATAGGAAAAGGAGAACTTAAATTATCACTATTTGTAGATGACATGATTCTATACATAGAAGACCCAAAAGGGTCTACAGAAAAAACTACTAGAACTCATAAATGAATGCAGCAATGTGGCAGGATACAAAATCAACATGAATAAATCAAAGGCATTTCTGTATATCAGCGACAAAACTTCTGAAACAAAAATGAGTCAAAACACTGCATTCCCAATTTCCTCAAATAATTAAATACTTGGGAATAAACCTAACAAAAGAGGTGAAAGATTTATATAATGCAAACTACAGAACCCTAAAAAGAGAAATAGAATAAGATCTTAGAAGATGGAAAAATATACCGTGTTCATGGATAGGCAGAACTAACATCATCAAAATGGTGATATTACCAAAAGTTCTCTATAGGTTTAATGCAATGCCAATCAAAATCCCATAGAAACTTTTTGTAGAAATAGATAAAGCAATCATGAAATTCAAATGGAAAAATAAAAGACCCAGAATAGCAAAAGCAATTCTAAGCAGGAAGTGTGAATCAGGCAGTATAGCGATACCAGATTTCAAACTATATTACAGAGCAATCATAATAAAAACAGCATGGTACTGGTACCAAAACAGGCGGGTGGACCAATGGTACAGAATGGAGGACACAGAAACTAATCCAAAAAGCTACAACTATCTTATATTTGATAAAGGAGCTAATGGCCTGCAATGGAGGAAGGATAGCATCTTCATCAAATGGTGTTGGGTAAACTGGAAATCCATATGCAACAAAATGAAACTGAATCCCCTCCTCTCGCCATGCACCAAAGTTAACTCAATGTGGATCAAGGAGCTAGATTCAAATCAGAGTCTCTGCATCTGATAGAATAAAAAGTTGGCTCCGATCTACATATTGTGTGGTCAGGCTCCAAATTCCTTAATAGGACACCCATAGAACAAGAGTTAATAATAAGAATCAACAAATGGGACTTACTTAAACTGAATTATTTTTTCTCAGAAAGAGAAACAATAAGAGAGGTAAATATGGAGCTTACATCATGGGAACAAATTTTTAGTCCTCACTCTTCACATGGAGCCCTAATATCCAGAGTATACAAAGTATACAAAGAACTTAGAAAATTAGACAATAAGATAACCAATAACCCAATGGGCCAAGGACCTGAACAGAAACTTCTCAGAGGAGGACATAGAATCAATTAACAAGTACATGAAAAAAATGCTCTCCATTTCTAGCAGTAAGAGAAATGCAAATAAAAACCACCCTAAAATACCATCTCAATCCAGTGAGATTGGCAGCCATTATGAAGTCAAACAACAACAATTGCTGGCGAGGATGTGGGGAAAAGGGTACTCTTGTACATTGCTGGTGGGACTGAAACTGGTGTGGCCAATTTGGAAAGCAGTATGGAGATTCCTGGGAAAGCTGGGAATGGAAGCACCATTTGACCAAGCTATTGCCCTTCTCGGACTATTCCCTGAAGACCTTAAAAGAGCGTACTACAGGGATACTGCCACATGGATTTTCATAGCAGCACAATTCACAATTGCTACACTGTGGAACCAACCCAGATGCCCTTCAATAGATGAATGGATAAAAAAATGTGACTTTTATATACTATCGAGAATTACGCAGCACTAAAAAATAACAAAATCATGGAATTTGCAGGGAAATGCATGGCACTGAGCAGATTATGCTTAGTGAATCTAGCCAATCCCTAAAAAACAATTACCAAATGTCTTCTTTGATATAATGAGAGCAACTAAGAACAGAGCAGGGAGGAAGAGCATGAAGAAAAGATTAACATTAAGCAGAAACATGATGTGGGAGGGAAAGGGAGAGAAGAGGGAAATTGCATGGTAATGGAGAGAGACACTTATTGTTACACAAAATTACATATAAGAGGTTGTGGGAAAATAAACAAGGAGAGAAATGAATTACAGTAGGTATGGTAGAGAGAGAAGATGGGAAGAGAGGGGAGTGGGGATAGTAGAGTATAGGAAAGGTAGCAGAATACAACAGTAACTAATAGGGCATTATGTAAAAATATGGATGTGTAACTAATGTGATTCTGCAATCTGTATTTGGAGTAAAAATGGGAGTTCATAACCCACTTGAATCTAATGTATGAAATATGATATTCAAGAGCTTTGTAATGTTTTGAGCAACCAATAAAAGAAAAAAAAGTAGCAACATATATGCCAATAGAAATTCATCATGAAAAGTATATAATCCACAGATCGAAAAATGTTCATTTTACTGAACATGGATTCATGTATAATGTTTTTCAACTAGGAAGCTCACCCATAGGTTGAATTTTTAGTTCCAACAGCGTTTAGGAGGAGTGAACTCTTCTCTCAATTTGCATCTGCCAATTCAGCCACCTCACAAGTGTATACGAGTGATATCATGTAGAATTCTATATGTGCATATAAAAATACATGTACTGAATAGGCTACAGAGAAAGGGAGACAGGGATTCACATATTTGCTAATTTTAAAAACACATTTAGAACTATTTCAACAAAAAAATTGACTAGACTTATAACTCCTACATTATATAATGCAAAAGGCAATTCCAACAATACACAATGCGTCCTCTGAACTGCTTGTGTTTCTTCTCTTTTTGGCTTATTTTTCACCATCATATTAGGATTATTAGTCAGAGACTAGTAGGGTATGGGTTAGTGTCAGGGATTCAGTATTTCAAATGGAAAATTGAAAAATGAATCCAATGTGTATGTAAATATGTGCTACACAAAAATCTTCCCACTCACATCCAGAACAATGCCTTGACATTACCTACGCCCCAAGTAAAACACAATTAGAGTAGAAAAGTGTGAAAATCTATGAATACATATATGGAATGGAATATGCTCGGGAGTTCACAACCTTGGAGGTGGTAGAGGAGTTTCCAAAAGTAAAGGACAGGGTAAACACTCCACAAAAAGGAGCTCTGCTGGCCTAAGAATTCTTGGGAAACGGCTTCTGAGGTTGGGCACTTGAAATATATGTTGTTGTCATGAGCTTTAGCTTCCTTTGTAGTGAGACCATCATAGCTGGGTCTGCATCTATGTAACCGAAAGACATGGTTTCTTATATTTCAATGAACATGAGGCAGCAGTGCTCAATTCTCTCTTTGTAGCTAAACTGTGTCCATTGGAAGCTAAGTGTCTCCCAGTGGGGACTGTGAAGACATTTGGTCATCCTCCACTTTTCGTGGTATTTCTTGCTGCTGCACTGGGAATTTGGTATTTGCTTCACAAAACATAAAAAGTTCATCTGAGATACAGTGCTGGAGGGAGTTCTGTCACGTGTGGTGGGTCAGGGTCTGCAGGAGAATGCACCAACCAGGCTTGTATCCCACATAGCTTGCCCCAATAACCATAGCAACCTGATTCTGAATATTGCCCTGAAAACTCTCCATTTAACAAGATGCCTTTACATATAAGGGTCTGATGTCTGCACTATATCAGTCACAAAAAATTTGGAAGCCAATGGCAGATTCACATGGCCCCAACATGATGTTTTATCACACACCTGCCCACCACTGCTCTAGCCCCCCTACTCAGCAGTCTCCAAATTACTGGCTTCTCTTGTTCTACACCATTTTAATGAAACCCAGTCAAAAACAAGGCACTGTCTGGTATACACATGATCAGCAACAGGACACCAAAAGTTTCTGCAGTGCCACCTGGTCATGGGAATTTCAAAAATTTCATGGTATTTATCTTGAAATTTTTCAAGGATGAAGTTAGAGGCACTGTGGGTTTCAATTCATTCAGGAACCATTAAGTGTTGAGAAAGTTCATTACAATGAACGCTCTGGAGAACTCTCACAGTCAATGCTTCTCAAACAGTTGCCAAAAGGTCTCCTAAAGCCAGGCCAACTGACATCTACAATGTGAGGTCCATGTGTGTTTTGACTCTCAAATATGGGTGCTAAGTCTTTCAGAATAAAATCATGTGATATCCTGGCTGAGATTCTCAGGCCTCTGTGGAAACCACCCTGGGCCTAGATCTCAGTTTCCAAGAATGAGTCTCATGCGTGGCCTCCTAAAATCCCAACACAATTCATGGCAATACTTCTCTGAGGTCAGTTTCAGAACTCAGTCTCTAAGGGGAATCACACCAGAGTTCAAGCCCAGGTGGACCCAGTCATCCCTTCCATCCGCCAAAAAATGACCACAATTAAAATCAAAACACTCCCACAGGGCCATCATCTTCTTCCATGTAGACACTCATCATAACCTCCAGCTGGAGGTTTCTATGAGCCCAAATAAGCTCACTTGCCCCTCATTTGCCTAAAATCATGATGGCCTGGACACTCTTCCTGTGAACCAGGAATGATCAAATATTCCTGCTGTTAAAGTGTTCCACTTCTCCAATTTGAGGCCTACTAGCTGTAGGGTATAGATTCTTTATGTGATTTGGAGTCATGAGAAAACCCAAGCAAATATGGGCTAGCCTCTGCAGGGATTTCAAGAACTCATTTGACCCAAAGGATCCCTATTCTCACTTTATGGAGGTCAGGAACCTAAAACAAGAAGGCAAAAATATTCATCAACAATGACTGCTCTTTTGGCCATTTTAGTTTTGGAAGCACATGGGATCTTTCTTTAGATCCATCAGGTGCTGAGAATCAAAGCCACAACCTCATACAAGGACAAGAGGCTGATTCAGACACATCTCATTCCAAATCAATTAAGCAAAGAGCCACAGGTGATGTCCATACATTTCCATATGAAAACAGTTTTCTTCAGGCTACACAAAGGGGTGGCCTGAGGCAAAGACCTTCCTGACATTCAGGGTAATAGAAATAGAAGTAAGCAAATGGCCCAAAGAAGGGTTTCTCCACTGAGACTTTACTGGTCACACTGAAATCTGAGTTTTCTTAGATGCTCCCATTCCCTTCAGCAATCCAGCACATGGCCATGTCACAGAATCTTGTGGTGTTACATATTTGGGAAACAAAACCATGAGCCTATTCTGGAGAGTGGCCAGAATTCACGAAGAAAACAGGAACTTTAGAAGATAGTAGATGTTGCCCATCCATAAGGCAAGCTGCAGTCCATTCATTAATTGGGCAGTATGAATGCGGGGAAGCTTTCAACTAGAGACAACACATCCATTGATGCATTCTCTTTTCTAATGTCTACAACCACGGATACAGTGGGATACACAGACCTAGAAACACTCACCATGTCAAACGACTTACTAGAAACAGTCCACTCCAAACCAAACAAACCACTTTTCCTACCTATTCTCAGAACATGAGAAAAAACCACAAACTCACACCTACAACGGCAAAGGCACTTACTTCCCCCAAATAGGTCTGTGACTATCTGGAGTGTCTTCTGACTGGTGGGCCATATTATGTTCCCACAAAATGGCCTGTCCTGTTTCAGATCCGGTCTCCTTGTCCAACTCTGTGAAGTTGTCAGGAGCCAAAGGTGAGCCACTACCTGCTTTCTCAGGAAAGGCCCCTCATCAGAGCTCTGCTGGCATTTTTCCATCCTCACATCAGTAGGTACCAAGAAAGACTGACTATGTCTTTGGGAAAAGCAAACAAGTTAGCCCACTGGAACTGGGAGTGGGACTGGCTCTGGGTGCCTTCCTTCCTGGATCCCAGGTTCAGAGAATTCCATCACCAAGGAAGTGAAGTGAGGTCACTTCTTTCAGGAACTGAATATGGTCACTACCTTGGTAACCACTTTGTGCTAACAGTTGCATCCAGGGTTCCCATGAGATGGAGGCTGCCCCAACATCCTGTGACACATTCAGAAGTTAGAATGGTATATCAACCATAGGCACCAGGGAACAGCTCTCCACAGAGGCCTGGTTCAGTCCATCTTCTCTTCATTAAGAAGAGAGAGGCTGATTCAGACTATCAATTAATCCTGACCAGGTTGTTTGCCATGGAAGATGACTATTGCTCTCTCAGGTCCTACATAGCTGCCTATATCTTCTGCAAGGATCATTTCTCCATGGATCTTTGATGTTCTCAGCAGGTGGAAGATCATCTACATTCCTATATTGTAAGACCCACACTGTCCCTGCTCTTAAGTAAGTTATACTGAGGGAACAGTGTATGGTTAGGGTTAATAACATGTTCAATTTGGGTTACAAATCATTCTGCGGGATGAATAATGGTATTGGCAAAATGCGATATTTACAAGAGTATATATGTGAAACATAAGTATGAAAGCAGAAATCTAGGTAAGATTTGAAGCCCAGAAGGGCATTGGGGACTTGAGTGGGATACTTAGCTTTGAGTAATGTGCAGCACAGATGTCTCAGATAAATCAATATACACTGGCATCGTACCTTGTACCTTGGATATTGAATGTTGAAGAGAACATCCAGTCAAAAACTGATAGTCGGTAGGATTAGGAAGGTAGTTGGTAGGTTTAGAAAGAAGAGTGAGTATAGGATTTGGACCAAAAGTTCTTTCGCAATAAGATTTCGGGTAGAGAGTGTATGTAAATGTAAGCACATGTGAAGAGTCAGTCACAATGATGAACTGGGGAAAAATATAGGAAAGCAGATATCAATAGAGACATTAGGAAATCAAGCAAAGTACAAATTGTGTGATAGGGTTAGACATTGTCAACAGGTTTGAAGTTGAATATATAATCTTAAGAAGAAACAAATATGTAGTCAAAAATAGAATTGATATTTGAGAGCATTAGGCAACCTGGACATGGATGTTTTTAGTAATCCATGCTCACTTTCCATTTACGCTTTGGTACAATTGTAAGTGTGACCTTTGCTTTTTGTGTCCAGAATATTTCTGTAATAAAATGTGTATGTAGATCAGGTGAAAAGAGTATTTCTTCCACCAATTCTGCGAGTAATATTTTGAAGACTTACAAATTAGTATGGGGGTACAAATAGGTGTACCCTGTTTCAATGAATATAGACATAATGCATGAATAGACCATACTGTGAATAAATAATATAACTGGATCCACTTTAAATAATGGATTGAATAAATATCTGAAAATTTATAAGAAATTTTATATTGATATGCAATCATTCATTACAACCAGTTATATATCTAACGATAATCTTAGGATTATGGTTTATCATGAAGGGTGTGTGAGTTTTGGTTCAAAATTGATTATGGAAATCGAAAATAATATATTTGGGAAAAAGTCTCATGAATAGACCAGTCAAGAAACATAGAGGAATACATGTGTTCTGGAGCAGGAAGTGATTGAAAGTGAAACAAATGCCTATAAATTTGCTAACTAGTGAATAAAATATATATACTGAGATTTGCATAAACTGAAGAAATAGTAATGTACCAGTGTGGAATAAAAATTAATGTCAAAATACACATCATGTCCCATAGGAACCTACATGCATTGATGTTAAACTGGGTCAGTTAAAGTAGACATATTAGGATTTGTATGCACCTTTTACTGAAGTTAGTTTTCAGTACTAGGAAACAAATATGTATTTCGGGTGGATGAATATTTCTAAGAATAATCTTGTGAAAAGTTGATTATTAATCCACATACATGAACATGAATGAATTTAGGGAGTGTATATAAGACACACATATTTCATATTTTTAAAAATATGGAGAGTATATATATATATATATATATATATATATATATATATATACTCTCCATATATATATATATATGTATATATATATATATATATATATATATATATATATATATACATATATACACACACACACACACACACACTAACACAGACATTAAAAAGTAGCAATATATATGCCAATCGAAATTCATCATGAAATATATATCATAAAGATGCAAAAACATTCATTTTAGTGAACATGGGTTTATGTATAATGTTGTTCCACTGGGAAGCTCACCCATAGGTTGAATTTTCAGTTCCAACAGCGTTTAGGAGGAGTGATCACTTCTCACACTTTGTATCTGCTAAGTCATATACCTCACAAGGGTGTACGTGTGATACCTTGTAGGATTCTATTTGTGCATATAAAAATACATGTGCTGAATAAGCTCCAGAGAATGGGAGACAGTAATTCACATATTTGTTAACTTTAAAAACACATTGAGAACTATTTCAATTAAATATTGAATAGATTTATAACACCTACCCTTTATCATGCAAAAGGCAAGTCCAACTCTGAACTGCAAGTATTTATGTACTGTTTGGGTTATTTTCTTCCATCATATTTGGATTAGTAGTCAGAGTCTAGTAGAATATGGGTTAGTGTCAGGGATTCAGAATTTCAAATGGAAAATAGAAAAATTAATCTTCTGACTCTCATCCAGAACAATGCCTTGTCATTAATTTCGCCCCAAGGGAGACACAATTAGAGTAGAAGAGTTACAAAATCTGTGATTACATTTCTGGAATAGAAAATGCTCAGGAGTGCACAAACTTGGAGGTGGAATAGGAGTTTCCAAAAGTAAGGACAGGGTACACACTCCACAAACATGAAGCTCTGCTTGCCTAAAACTTCTTGAGAAACTGCCAGTGAAATTGGGCACTGAAATATAGGTTGTTGTCAGGAGTTAAGCTTCCTTTGTAGTGAGACCCTCAAAGCTGTGTCTGCATCTATGAGACCTGGAGGACAACATTTCTCATTTTCCAATGAACACGAGGCAGCAGTGCTGAATTCTCTCTTTGTAGGTAAACTGTGGGCACTGGGGGCTTATTGTCTCCCCGTGTGGACTGTGAAACCATTTGGTCATCCTCCACTTTTCGTGGTGTTTCTTGCTGCTGCACTTGGAGTTTGGTTCATGCTTCACGAAATACAAGGAGTTCAACTGGGAAACAGTGCTTGAGGTAGTTCTGTCACGTGTGGTGGGTCAGGGTCTGCAAGAAAATTCACCAACCAGGCTTCTATCTCTCAAAGATTGCCCGCTTGTCCATAGCAACCTGATTCTGAACATTGCCCTGAAACTACGCCATATAACAAGATGCATTTACATATAAGGGTCTGATGTCTGCATTCTGTCAGTTACAAGCCATTTGGAAGCCAATGGCAGATACAAATGGCCCCACCATGATGTTTTATCACACACCTCTCCACCACTGCTCTAGGCCCACTACTCAGCAGGCTCCAAAATACTGGCTTCTCTGTTCTAAACAAATTTCATGAAACCCTGTCAATCAAGGCACTGTCTGGTACACTCATGGTAAGCAACAGGACATCGAAAGTTTCTACAGTTCCACCTGGTCATGGAAATTTCAAAAATTTCGTGTTATTTATCTAGCCATTTTTCAAGGACGACGTTGGATGCACTGTGGATTTCAATTATTCAGGAACCATTAAATATTGAGAAAGTTCATTTCAAAAAAATTCTAGAGAACTCTCACAGGCAAGGCTTTCCAAAGAGTGGACAAAGGTCACTTGAAGCCAGGACCATTGAGGTCTACAATGTGAGGTCCTATGTCTTTTGACTCTCAACTATGGCTGCCAAGTCTTTCAGAATAAAATCATGTGATATCCAGGCTGAGATTCCCAGTTCTTTGTGGAAAGCCACCCTGGTCCTAGATCTCAGGTTCCAAGGGCGACTCTCATGCGTGGCCTCCTAAAATCCCAACACAATTCATGGCAATACTTCTCTGAGATCAGTTTCAAAACTCAGTCTCTACGTGGAAACACACCAGAGTTCAAGACCAGTTGACCCAGTCATCTCTTCCAACCGCCACACCAATGACCAGAATTAAAACCAAAACACTCCCACATGGCCCTCATTTTCTTCCATATAGTCACTCATCATAACCTTGACTGGAAGTTTTTATGAGGCACACAGCCCAAGACAATGTCAAAATAAGCTCCCTTGCCCTTCATTTGTCTAAAGTCAGTGTTTCCTGGACAACGTTCCTGTCAACCAGGACTGATCAAAGAGGCATGCCATTAATACTGTTCCGCTTTTCCAATTTGAGGCATACTGACTGTCGGGTATAGTTTCTTTATGTGATTTGCAGTCATAAGAAAACCCAAGCACCTATGGGCTAGCCTCTGCAGGGCTTGAAGAACTCAGTTGACCCAAAGATCCCTGTTATCACTTGATGGAGATCAGGAACCTTACAGAGGAAGGCAAGAGACTTCATCACAATGACTTCTCTTTTGGCCATTTTGGATTTGGATGCACACATGGGATCTTTCTTTAGGTCCATCAGGTGCTGAGAATCTAAGCGATAATCTCAAACTGCACTGAGAGGCTGATTCAGACATATCCCTTTGCAAAGCAATTAAGCCAGGAGCCACAGGTGATGCCCATTTATTTCCATTTGAAAACTGTTTTTTTCAGGCATTGGAAATGTGGGGCCTTAGGCAAAGACCTTCCTTACATTCAGGGCAACAGAACAATAGGTAAGCAAAATCCCAAAGAAGATTTTCTCCACTGAGACTTTCCTGGTCACACTGATATCTGAGTTTTCTGAGATATTCACCATTCTCTTCAGCTATCCAGTACATGGCCATGTCCCAGATTGTGGAGGAGATACATATCTTGAACACAAAACCATGAGCCTATGGGAGAGTGGCCGGAATTCAGGAAGAAATCACGAATGTAGGAAGGTAGTAGGTGTTGCCCATCCATATGGTAACCTGCAGTCCATTCATAAATTGGACAGGATGAATTCTGCGAAGATTTCTACTAGACAGGACACATCTATTTATGCATTCTCTTTTCTATTGTCTACAACCACGGACACAGTGGGATATGCAGACATAGAAACACTCGCCTCCTCAAAGGACTTACTAGAAACAGTCCACTCCAAACCAAACAAACCGACTTTCCTACATATTCTCAAAACATGAGACAAAATCAAAAACACACACACACACACACCCACAAAGGCACCTTCTTTCCCCAAATAGGTCTGTGACTATCCAGAGCGTCCTCTGACTGGTGGGCCATACTATGTTCCCCCGAGACAGGCTGTGCTATGTCAGATCTGGTCTCCTTGGCCAAAACTGTGATGTTATCAGGAGCCAGCGGTGAGCCACTGCCTGTTTTCTCAGGTAAAGCCCCTCTTCAGAGCTTTCCTGGCATTTGTCCATCTTCAATTTAGTTGCCAAGAAAGACTGACTCTGTCCTTCTTAAATCCAAACATTTGAGACCACTGGGACTTGGACTGGGACTGCCTCAGGGTGCCTGGCTTCCTGGATCCCAAGTTCAGAGTGTTCTATCAACAAGAAAGTGACATAGGTCACTTCATCTAGAACTGAATGAGGTCACTGCCTTGGCAACCACTTTGTGTTAACAGTTGCTTCCAAGGGTCCCTGAGATGGATCCTGCCCCTACTTCCTATGACAGTTTCACAAGCTAGAATGGAATATCAACCACAGGCACCCGGGAACAGCTCTCCACACAAGCCTGGTTTGGTCTATCTTCTCTACATTAAGAAGAGAGAGACTGCTTCAGACACATCCCTTCATCCTGACCTGTTTTTTTTTTGTCATGAAAGATGACTTTCGCACTCTCAGGTCCTTCATAGCTGCCTACATCTTCTTTAGGGATCATTTCTGCATGGACCTTTGAGGTTCTCTGCAGGTTGAAGATCTCCTACATTCCTGTATTGTAAGACCAACTCTGTCCCTGCTATTCTGTAAAGTTAGATTGAGGGAACAGTGTATGGTTACGGTTAATAACATGTTTGATTTGGGTTAGGATCATTCTGCTGGATGAATAATGGTATTGGGAACCTGCGATATATATAAGATTATACAGGTGAAATATATGAATGAAAACAGAAATCTCGGTAACATTTGAAGCCCAGAAGGGCATTAGGTCCTTGATTGGGATACTTAGCATTTAATTATGTTCTGCACAGATGTCTCAGATAAATCTATACACAATGGCATAGGACCTGATACCTTGGATGATTGAATGTTGAGGAGAACAACCATTCAAAGAGGGAGAGTCGGTAGGATTAGGAAGATAGTTGATAGGATTAGAAAAAAGTGTGAGTATAGCATTTGGACAAATAGTTCTTTAGCAATAGGTTTTCAGGTAGACAGAAAATGTAAATGTCAGCACATGTGAAGAGTCAGTCACAGTGATGAAATGGGGAAAATATGTAGGAAAGCAGATATCAATAGCGACATTAGGAAATCAGGCAAAGTATAAAGTGAGTGATAGCAATAGACACTTTCAACAGGCTTGAGATTGAATATATAATCTTAGGAAGTAACAAATATGTAGTCACCAATAGGATTGACATTTGAGAGCATTAGGCAACGTGGACATGGGTGATTTTCATAACCCATACTCACATTCCATTTAGGCTTTGGTACAATCGTAAGTGTGACTTTGCATTTTGTGGCCAGAATATTGCTGTGATAAAACGTATATGTAGATCAGGTGACATGAGTCTTTCTTGCACCATTTCTTGGAGCAATATTTTGAAGGGGTATAAATTAGTATTGGAGGTACATATAGGTGTACCATGTATGTATGAATATAGAGATAATGCATGAATAGACCATACTGCGAATAAATAATATAACTTGTTCCAACTTTAAATAATGGATTGAATTGATACCTGAAAATACACAGGAATTATATATTGATATATATACATTCATTCCAACCAGTAATACATCTAATGGTAATATTACGGTTGTGGTTTATCATAAAGAGTGTGTGAATTTTGCTTCAAATTTGATTATGGAAATCGAAAATAATGTGTTTGGAAAGAAGTCTCATGAAATGACCAGTCAAAAACAAGGAGGAATACATATGTTCTGAAGCAGGAAGTGATTGAATGTGTTACAAATTTCTTTAAATTTGTGAACTTGTGGATGAAATGTATATTCTATGATGTACAAAAACTGCAGAAATAGTAATGTACCAGTGTTTAATAAAAATGAACGTCAAAATACACATCATGTCCCATAGGAATCTACTTGCATTGATGTTAAAGTGGGTCAGCTACTGCAAAAATAAAAGGATTTGTTTGCACCATTCACTGAAGTAACTCTTTAGTACTAGAAAACAAATATGTATTTCAGGTGGATGAATATTTTTAAAATAATCTTATGAAAAGTTTAATATAAAACCACATACATGAACAAGAATGAATTTAGGGAGTGTATAATAGGACACATATATTTTATATTTTGAAAAATCTAGAGAGTATATATATATATATATATATATATATATATATATATATATACACACACACACACACACACACACACACACACAAAACACACACAGAGACATTGAAAAGTAGCTATATATATGCCAATTAAAATTCATTGTGAAATATATATCATCCACAGATCCAAAAATATTAATTTTACTGAACATGGATTTATGTATAATGTTCTTGAACTAAGAAGCTCACTCATAGTCTGAATTTTCAGTTCCAAAAGTATTAATGAGGAGTGATCTCTTCTCACACTTTGTATCTGCCAAGTTAGCCACCTCTCAAGAATATACGTGTGATACCAGGTAGGATTCTATATGTGCATATAAAAATACATGTGCTGAATAGGCTACAGAAAAATGGAGACAGGAATTCACAGATGTGTTAACTTTAAAAACACATGCAGAACTATTTCAACAAAAAATTGACAAGATTTATAACTCCTACCCTATATCATACAAAAGGCAAGACCAACTATACACCATGCCTCTTCTGAAGTGCTAGTATTTCTATTCTGTTTCGGTTATTTTTCTCCATCATATTAGAATTAATAGTCAGAGTCTAGTAGGGTATGGGTTAGTGTCAAGGATTCAGTATTTCGAATGGAAAATTGAACAATGAATCCAATGTGTATGTAAATATGTGCTACACAAAATTATTCCCACTCTCAACCAGAACAATGCCTTGACAATCCCTTCACCCCAAGTAAGACACAATTAGAGGAGAAGATTTAGAAAATCTGTGAATAAATTTGTGGAATGCAATATGCTCAGGAGCTCACAACCTTGGAAGTGGTAGAGTAGTTTCCAAAAGTATGGGACAGGGTAAAAACTCCACAAACATGGAGGTCTGCTGGCCTAGAGACTTCTTGAGAAACTGCCTGTGAGGTTGGGCACTTGAAAAATATGTTGTTGTCAAGAGCTTTAGCTTCCTTTCTAGGGAGACCATAAAAGCTTGGTCTGCATCTATGAGACCTGGAGGACATGGTTTCTTATTTCCCAATGTACATGAGGCAGCAGTGCTGAATTCTCTTTTTAGATAAACTGTGGCCACTGGGGGCTAAATGTGTGCCGGTGTGCACTGTGAAGGCATATGGTCATCTTCCATTTTCGTGGTGTTTCTTCCTGCTGCACTGAGAGTTTGGTATTTGCTTCACAAAATACAAGGAGTTCAACTGGGTCACAATGCAAGAGGAAGTTCTGTCATGTATGGTGGGTCAGGTTTTGCAGGAGGATACAAGAACCAGGATCCTATCCCACATATCTTGCCCCCTTGACCATAGCAACCTGATTCTGAACAATGTCCTGAAACCTCTCCATATAACAACTTGCCTTTACATGGAAGGTTCTGCTGGCTGCACCATGTCAGTCACAAGCCATTTGGAAGCCAATGGAAGATTCACATGGCCCCACCACAGATGTTTATCACATACCTGCCCACCACTGCTCTAACCTACTACTCAACAAAGTCCAACTTACTGGCATCTCTGTTCTACACCATTTACATGAAACCCAGTCAATCAAGGCACTGTCTGGTATATTCATGATCAGCAACAGGACATCAAAAGGTTTTCCAGTGCCACCTGGTGATGGGAAATTCAAAAATTTCATGGTATTTATCTAGCCATTTTTTAAGGATGAAGTTGGAGGCACTGTGAGTTTCAATTTTTTCAGGAACCATTAAATGTTTAGGAAGCTCATTTCAATGAAATCTCTGGAGAACACTCACAGGTAAGGCTTCCCAAAGAGTGGCCAGAAGATCATATGATGCTATGCCCATTTAGGTCTACAATGTGAGGTCCATATGAGTTTTGACTCTCAACTATGGGTGTCAAGTTTTTCAGAATAAAATTTGTGGTATCCTGGCTGAGAGGCTCAGTGCTCTGTGGAAAGCCACCCTGGGCCTAGAACTCAGTTTCCAAGGGCGATGCTCATGCCTGGCTTCCAAAAATCTCAACACTATTCATGGCAATACTTCTCTGAGGTCAGTTGAAGAACTCAGACTCTAAGGGAATCACACCAGAGTTCAACAACATGTGGACCAAGTCATCTCTTCCAACCGCCACCCAAATGACCACAATTTAAACCAAAACACTCCAACGTGGCGCCCATCTTCTTCCATATAGACACTCACAATAAACTCCACTATGGCTGGAGTTTTCCATGAGGGGCATAGCCCAAGACCGTGTCCAAAATAAGCTCTTTTGCACCTAATTTGCCTAAATTCAGGGTGGCCTGGACACCCTTCTTGTGAACCAGAAGAGATTAAATAGGCCTCCCGTTAATACTGCTCCGCTTCTTCAATTTGAGGCCAAATGACTGTGGGGTTTGGATTCTTTATGTGAATTGGAGTCTTGAGAAAACCCAAGCAACTATGGGCTAGACTCTGCAAGGCTTTGAAGAACTCATTTGACCCAAAGGATCCCTAATCTGACTTGATGGAGGTCAGGAAAGTTACAGAGGAAGGCGAGAGACTTCATCCACAAGGACTGCTCTTTTGGCCATTTGGTTTTGGATGTACACATGGGATCTTTCTTTAGATCCATCAGGACCTGAGAATCTAAGCCACAGCCTCACACAGGGTAAATAAGCTGATTCAGACACATCCTTTCCAAAGCAATTAAGCAAAGAGCCACAGGTAATGCCCATTCATTTCCATTTGAAAACTGTTTTCTTCAGGCTTCACAAAGTGGTGGACTGAGGAAAAGACCTTCCTGACATTCAGGGCAACAGAAGAGTAGGTAAACAAAAGGCCCCAAGCAGGGTTTCTCCACTAAGACTTTCCTGGTCACACTGATATCTGAGTTTTCTGAGATGCTCACCATTCCCTTCAGCTATACAGGACATGGTCATGTCACAGAGCTTCGAGGTTGTACATATCTTAAACAGAAAACCATGAACCTATTCTGGAGAGTGGCCAGAATTCAGGAATAAAACAGAAACTAAGGAAGATAGCAGGTGTTGCACATCAATAAGGCAAGCTGCAGTCCATTCATAAATAGGGCAGGATGAATGCTGTGAAGCTTTCTACTAGACAGGACATATTAATTGATGCATTCTGTTTTCTAATGTCTACAACCACGGACACAGTGGGATACACAGACATAGAAATTCTCGCCTTGTCAAACGACTTACTAGAAACAGTTCACTCCAAACAAAACAAACCGCCTTTCATACCTATTCTCAGAACATGAGACAAAACCACAAACCCACACCCACACCACAAAGGCACCTCCTTCCCCCAAGTAGGTCTGTGACTATCCGGAGTGTCCTCTGTCTGGTGGGCCTTATTATGTTCCCTGGAAATAGCCTGTTCTGTCTCAAATCTGGTCTTTTGGCCAACTCTGTGAAGTCGTCAGGAGCCAGCGTTGAGCCACTGCGTGCTTTCTCAGGAAAGGCCCCTCTTCATAGCTTTCCTTGCATTTGGCCATCCTTACATCAGTAGGTCCCAAGAAAGACTGAGTCTGTCCTTGGTAAATCAAAATAAGTTTGACCACTGGGACTGGAACTGGGACTGGCTCTGGGTGCCTGGCTTCCTGGATTCCAAGTTCAGAGAGTTCCATCACCAAGGAAGTTAGGTGAAGTCACTTAATTTTGGAACTGAATGAGGTCACTGCCTTGGCAACAACTTTGTCCTAACAGTTGCTTCCAAGGTTCCCATGAGAGGGAGGCTGCTCCTACTTCCTGTGACACTTTCACAGGTCAGAGAGGTATGTCAACCATAGGCATGCAGGAGCAGCTCTCAACACATGCCTGCTTTGGTCCATCTTCTCTACATTAAGAAGAGAGTGGCTGATTCAGACACATCCCTTCATCCTGAGCAGGTTGTTTGCCATGGAAGACTTTTGCTCTCTCAGGTCCTTCATACTTGCCTACATCTTCTCCAGGGATCATTTCTACGTGGACCTTTGAGGTTTTCAGCAGGTGGAAGATCCTCTATTTTCCTGTATTTTAATACCAATTCTGTCCCTGCTCTTCTGTAAAATTAGATTGAGAGAACAGTGTATGGTTAGGATTAATAACAGGTTCGATTTGGTTTAGAAAGAAAACTACACGGTTGAGCAAACAGGGTCCTACAGTTAGCAATAATATGAGGAATTTTAATGGACCGGCCATGGCAGATAAAAGCGCAGTTAATCAGGTCACTATGTGAACCAAGACTCAAACCTCCCTTTTGGGGCCTCTGTCTCTCTTTGACGCTCTTCAAGTCGCTTTCTTAATTTATTCATAGATTCTTTTACAACTCCAGTATTGTCGGCACAAAAACAACATTCTTCCCTCAATGCAAGCAAAAAGGCACCTTTCTCTCATAAAGAGGAGGTCCAACACTCGCCTGCTTTGTAAAACAACTTCAGAAAGAGAGAGGTTAAAATTCCTGTAAAGCTGTGATGTCGGTTTTTAATGTCTTTAAGGTTTGGCCTATTTCTGCTTCTAATTGTGTCTTTGTTGTGTCTCATGGACTAGCCCACCCCTTAAGCAACTATTATTTCTAATAGGATGGCTAAAGTGAGGGATACAGGTTCCCGCTGGAACCGGGTTGTATGCCCCCCTATTTGATCTTTAAATGAACCTACGTCATGATAGAGAACTCTGGAAAACATCTGCATCATTACATAATTAATCACATATATTGACCATTTTATGAAAACATAAATAATGTTAAAGTGTATAGAATTATACTGTTGTAGGGATGGACAAGGAAAGGGACCTAAGATAGCACCAAACACAGGAAAACAGCCTTATTTGGTTGCATCCGGATTTAGAGGGCATTGCTTCTGTTGTAATCAATTAATCCCCTGAACCCCAAGTTTTGGTAGTTTTAGAATTTGTACCCAATATGTAAGGGAAGTGGATCAGAAGTTCACAGTCTGTAGAAATTCACATAAATCAGTTTTTGTTTCTGTTTTTGTTCCTCTGTTCTGGGCAAGTTAACTTTTCAAGGACACCTTGGAAAGGGAGAGCTTTTTTGTCTCTTTTTTTTCTCCCTGCCAGCTGTCACCATGAAGCCCAGTTGGTAACTTTTTTATCTTAGAAATGTAGTCATCTCTGTGAAGCCCCAGCTCAAGGCCAGAGGCTTTGTTCACATATTTTGTGAAAACCTAGTAAGGCGGTGTCAAGCTTAGGGGTGGTGATTTTTCCAGCCAGTGGCCAAGTAGAACAGGGCAACACGAAAAGTGGAAGTTTATGTACATTGAACTCTTTCAGAGGGACTCTTTTGCTGAAAGACCTAATGTAAGCCTCGGTGAAGACTTCTGGAGAAGGTTATTTAAGACATATCTATGGACCTGGTACAGAGGGGGAAGACTGGGAAGGCGAGGCTGATGGCAGCTCCGTGGATCTGAGAATGAGGAAGATGAGATGTAAAAGAATAATGGAAAAGGGGTTTGGGATTTTCCTAGAACAAAACTTGAGCAGTAGAACAGGTAGAGCAGAGGTGAAGATGGGAGTGAGTATTCCAAAAACCCCTGAGGGACTTTAAATTTTTAGAAACCTGTTTTCAGTGATGACAAAGCAACTTTAAAGGCCATTTTTATTACATCTTGGATAGGGGTCTGAGGGCTCTTCTCAGCTGGTTTGAGCTTTGGTTTAGCTTCTTAGAGGACTTGGTGGGACCTAGTGCACGCACAGACAGAAAAAGAGAGGAGTGAGTGAGTGGAGGGGTACCTCGGTACCTGCTACCTCAGCAAGGGGGCAATGGTCTGAGAACTGGCAGAGGTTTGGGTTTTTGATCTAGTAATTGGAGGTGAGAAATCACGTTGCTGAGGTGGGAGTGACAGCAGAGACTCTAGAGCAGAAGACTGAGGGTGAGGAACTATTGGAGAAGCATAGTACAGGATGTGAGTGAAGGAGGGAAAAGGATTCCAAATAGGGGAATTTTCCCCTTTTGAGCACTTGCCGAAGTTAAAAATGTCACGCAGAATTTGAGGATCTAGAGAACCCTCTGGGGGCCATAGCTTTTGGTTGTCTAATTGGTAATATGGCCAATGCTGTGTACTGAATGTGATGAGGAGTTTGGGTTCCACCAGGCAGCCCCGGTATGCTCACATCCCCATGAGTTACACAACAAGTTGGCTTTTCCCCCACACAGCCATGGCTGTTTGTGGCTTTGATAGTCCGCCGGGCATACATCATAATCTAGGCTAGCCAACCTGAATCTGGCTCGCGTTTCTGTGCATCCATAATGTTTGTTTCAATTATCTATGGAACGGAAGGGATTTAATGAAACTTTAGTGGGATCCTCTTCATCAGGGTTATCTCAATAGGAAAGGCGTATACCAAGCTGAAAAATGTCTGGGTGGAGAGATAGCCACCAGGTCCCTAAGGGGGCTATATGCGAGATATACCATACTTCTTGTCTAGTAGGATTTGAGATCAGCCTTCACTGCTGAACAGGCTGATGAGGGTTAGGAGTACTGGTGGCCAAGTTGAGAGTCTACAGTCTTGTCCACATAGCGAATACGAAATTTGAAATGGTTACCAGTCTTTTCCAGTTTCCAACCAGAGTCTGGACACAGCGAAGGCTTTAGATGAGAGGCATGGATCCAAAAAGTGATTCTGTCTACTTTTACCGCTGTAGGTGTTATAAGTAGCACCTGGTAAGTTCCTTTCCAGCGGGGTTCTAGGAATGACACCTGATGTTGTCTTATGTAGACGAAGTCTCTTACTTGATATTGATGTGGAATCCCCTCGTCCCCAGGTTGGTAGGCAGTGGCCAGCTGTTTCCACAGTTATCACTGAGTTCTTTCAATGGCTTTAAGTCTGTCAAGCAAGGGGTGTGGAAGGGATTGTTAGGCCTTAGAGTTGGGGATTAGGTCCCTTGCTGGATGATGGGCATCATAGAGAATTTCATAGGGGGTGAGGTTACACAGAGAAACTGAGGGAGTATTTCTCGCATGAAACAGTGCATAAGGCAGGAGCATAGTCCAATCTTTTATGCCAGTCTCTAAGCTTAATTTTGTTAAGGTCTCTTTAATGTTTCTATTTATTTTTTCTACCTCTCCTGAGCTCTGGGGTATATAAGCATAATGTAACTTACAATTAATCCACACGTGACTTACCTGGGCCATGAACACAAGTCCATTATCAGACCCTATTACCTTAAACAGACCATATCTTGGAAAAATATCTTCCAGGATCTTCTTGAGAACCATTTGGGCCGTTGTTTTTTTTTTTTTTTTTCCTGTGTGTGTGTGTGTGTGTGTGTGTGTGTGTGTAAGGCTTCAATCCATCCTGAAAATGTATCGACAAAGACTAGGAGATATTTAAGTCCATACCTTGCTGGCTTAATTTCAGTAATGTCCACTTCCCAGAATTTTCCTGGTCTGGTTCCTCATAGGTGCTTTCCTCTAAGAAACTTGGAAGGGTAAGCATTAAACAATTGACTGACCCAACAGGCTTTTGTTACCGGTTCAGTTTTTTTCTTTCGCTGTGTGTTGGTTAGTGGAAAACTCTGTTCTTAATCCTACAGGAGTGCCTGCAGTTTCTTTGAACCAAGGTGAGTGAGTTGCATACATTTTTAACTTAGTGTAGGGCTTTCTGTAATTGCAGGCTGAGCTCAGTAAAGTTGAGGCATTCAGTGTCAGTGTCCTTAGATGTTATCTAAAACTTCCTGTTACTCAGGGGTCCATTGGAATTGGGCATCTCCCTTTAACAGCGGGTATAAAGGAGCAGCTAAGGACGCGAACCCATTTATCCATAACCTGCAAAACCCAGCAATCCCAAGAAACTCTCTTAGTTGTCTGCTGTAAGATGGGGTTGGTATCTGCTCAACGGTTTGTTTTCTGGGCTCAGTGAGCCATCGTTTACCGCCCCTGAGGAAATAGTCATGGAAGATTACTTCTTGCTGGCAAATTGGGCAATTTTGGCAGAAGCTCTATACCCGAGTTGAGCAAGCTCCGATAATAGTGCTTGGGTCCCAGTTCAGTTTTCCTTGGTGTTGGATGCCAGTAGCAGGTGATCCACGTATTGAAGCTGGGTGACTTCGGGGTGTGTAGTTCTGAAATTGTTGAGATCTCTGTGGAGGGCTTCATCAAAGAGAGTGGGGGAGTTTTTGAACCCCTCTGGGAGTCTAGTCCAAGTTAGTTGACTATACTTTCCGGTTTCTGGGTCTACCCACCCAAAAGCAAACAGCAACTGACTATCTTTATGCAGAGGCAAGCAAAAGAAAGCTTGTTTTAAGTCCAGAACAGTATACCATTTCTGCTCAGGGTTCAGAGTGCTAAGCAGTTGGAACAGATTAGGTACTGTGGGGTGAATGTCCTGCACTCTGTTGTTGATCTCTCTTTGGTCTTTAACAGGTTGATAGTCCCCGGTTCCTGGCTTTTTCTTCTAATAACAGGGGAGTATTCCAGGCCAATTGACAGGGCCTTAGGACCCCTAAGGCCAGATATTTCTGAATATAGGGCCTTATCCCATCTTTAGCTTTTTATGCTTAGAAGATATTATTTGACATTGATTGGGGAGGCTGAGGTTTTTAACTCCACTGTTATTGGAGGTTGTTTCATGGCCAGGCCTAACACAGCAGTTTTTGCCCAGGCATCTGGGTTATCTGTTATCCATTTCTGCGGTAGCTTGCCTGTTTGATCAGTCTTGGGGGGTGTGAAGAGTGGATGTTTATCTTCTACTAATATAGTTACAGCCGTGACTATAGGAGTTTTTACTGAAGGATTTAGAAATTTCTTTTGGGGGCTTTCAGGGTTAAAAGTTATTTTGGCCCAGAGCTTGGTGAGCAGATCTCTGCCCATCAATGGGTGCGGGCATTCTGGGATTACTAGGAAGGAGTGATGGATTTTTCCTTTCCCCAGGTCCATGGTCCTCTTAGTAGTCTAAGCCCGATATTTACTGCCATTAGCCCTTTGAACTACAGACCTTTTATTTGATAGACGGCCCAATGGGGCCCTAAGGGCTGAGTATACTGCTCCTGTATTCATTTCAAAGTTTACTGGGGTCCCCTACTCTTCAAAAGTTACCCTGAGCTAGGGGAAGGAATCTGAGCCCCAACTTTCTTAGTCATCCTCCAGAGTCAGAATGGCTGGCTGGCGTGTCTGTCTCTTTATAGGGCACTCTTTGGCCCAGTGTCCTTTTTTTTTACGGTAGGCACATTGATCTGAGGCCAGGGGTGGCCTCTGGCACGGGCCCAGGTATCCCTTCCTGTCACCTTATGTCTTAATTTCTGGCCTCTTTCTTGTTGTGACCAGGATCTAAGTCAATGCCTTAGTCTTTCTTTTGCTTTTCTCATCATCCCTTTGCTCCCTTTCTTTTTCCCTGTTTCTCTTTTATAGTATATTTTTTTGGCTTCTCTGACTAAATCTCTCTTTTAACTTTTTTTTTTAATATCCATGGCAGCTTCCCCAATTAAGGCCATCATGACAGATGCCTTTTGATCTGCTGCCTGAGGATCGAAAGGAGTATATCTCTTATATGCCTCCATAATTCTCTCTAGAAACATAGAGGTAGATTCATCAGGCCTTTTAATAATTTCTCTTACCATGGCCAAATTAGTTGGTCACCTAGTGGCCCCTTGGATACCCGCTATTAGAGCCTGGCAATAATTGGACATATGCACCCTATCTTCAAAGGTGTTGGGGTCTCAGTTGGGTTGGTTTAAGGGGAAGCCGGCTTTGATTATGTTGGGAAGTTGTGTTGGTCGCCCATCAAGTCCGAGGATATTTTTTTCTAGCTTCCAGGAGGTTTTTCCTTTCATTCCTCTGTCGTGAAGAGAGTCCCTAGGAGTTGTTGGCAGTCATCCCAAGTAGGCAGGTGTGAAAACGTTGGCGAGTTCTCTGAGTTTTTTTAGCCGGGCCAGCTTCCTCTAGGGAAGGAGGGGCTGTGTGTGCCATTCGACAGTCATCTGGAGGGTGCTGGGCCATCCTGGCTTCCTCGAATGGTGGAGAGGCTGAGTAAGCAGCAGGGGAATTACTTACAGGGTTTTGGGGGTTGGGGGACAAGGGCAGAGGATAAGGACGAGTAGAGTCTTGAGACTCAGGGAGAACAGAGGGTGGAGGTTGAGGAGCAGAGAGTTTGAGAGATAGAATCGTAGGGGAAGGAGTAGGAGTGGGTGCAGGGACAAGGAAAGGCTTCACCCATGGAGGAGGAGATTTGCAGAGGTCCTGACAAGTTAAGATATATGACTATTGATCTGGATGGCTATGTGGCCCCGGCTGAAAGACAATATCTCAGACTTTTCAAATTAGTGCGAAGTAGAAACATCTTTCTAGGGGCCATCCGACTACAAAGGTGGGTTATTCTGAGACACAGAATCTGCCAGGTCTGGTGTTTTAATGAAAAAGAAAGAATCTGAGCCCTTAAGCAGACTTTGGTCCAGTGATTAAGGGTCAGGGACAGAGGCATTGAAGTGCTCTGTCCCATAATGAAATATACACAGACAGTGAAAGCAAAGACACACGACACAGACAAGACAAGACAATAAAGACAGACAATGGACGTCCAATACTGAGACCAGGACTGAGTAGCGGGCAAATCCTGATGGGCTGCCAATTCCAAATCTGAAAGAAAATATCACTGAGTCGAGGAGACTATGGTTCTTCGATTTCCCGAGTCCATCCCACAGGAACATGGCCTGTGGCTCTGTGACATGTGTGTCAGCCACCGTGGGAGAGAGCTCACGCTCTTTACCAATAGCCATTTTGTCAAACCCTAACCTGAATCCTGAAACCAGAAAGAGGGGCCTTATTTACCCCCAGAGGAGCCCATTGGGGGTCTTTCATCTGCAGCTGCCGGATCTCGCTGGGGCCACCAGAAGTAAAGGTCGGGTGAGCGTCGCTGGAAGAGACCACCAAGAGACTGTCTAATGCAACCTCAAAGGGTTTATTGGGAGTCCGGCATGCAAGGGCTCAGAGATCAGTTGAATAGAGCAGAGAGCCCTGAGAACAGCTTAAGAAGTGCTTATATATTTTCCTTGGAGAGGGCAGGGAGGGAAGTTTATTGATGGTTAAGGGCGAGTGGGCGGTTTGCGTGCAAATGGTTGATGGAGTACATTCTGCAGTTTGGCAGTTGGGGGCAGCACATTCTGGGAACAAGAAGAGCAAACAGTTCTCAAGATTTCAACAGTGTTTTATTAAGCATACAGAAAAACAGGACGTGACAAGTACCTATTTTATTAACCTTTCAATATAAGTATGAAAACAGAAATCTAGGTAAGATTTGAAGCCCAGAAGTTCATTTGGTCCTTGATTGGTATACTTAGCTTTGAATTACATTCCGTGGAGATGTCCTAGAATTATGGATATACAATGACACAGGACCTTGTACCTTCTCAGAGGTCAGTTCCAAAACACAGTCTCTAAGGGGAATCACACCAAAATTCAAGACAAGGTGGACCCAATTATCTCTACCAACCGCCACACAAATGCCCACAATTAAAACCAAAACACTCCGAAATGGCACTCATCTTCTTCCAAATAGACACTCATCATAACTTCTGTCAGGAGGATTCCATGAGAGGCGCAGCACAAGACAGTGTCCCAAATAATCTCCCTTTCCCCTCATTTGCCAAAAGTCAGAGTGGCCTGGACACCCTTCCTGTGAACCAGGAGTGATCAAATATGCCTGCCATTAATACAGCTCTGTTCTTCAATTTGAGGCCTACTGTCTGTGGGGTTTAGAGTCTTTATTTGAATTGGATTCATAAGAAAACCCAAGAACCTATGGGCTAGCATCTGCAGGGCTTTGAAGAACTCAATTGACCCAATGGATCCCTTTTCTCACTTGATGGAGGTCAGGAACCTTACAGAGGAATGCGAGAGACTTCATCAACAATGACTGATTTTTTGGCCATTTTGATTATGGATCCACACATGGGATCTTTCTTTAGACCCATCAGGTGCTGATAATCTAAGCCACAGGCTCACACAGGGCCAAGAGGCTGATTCAGACACATCCCTTTACAACGCACTTAAGCAAAGAGCCACAGGTGATGCCCATTCATTTCCATTTGAAAACTGTTTTCTTCAGGCTTCACAAAAGCGTGGCCTGAGGCAAAGAACTTCCTGACATTCAGGGCAACAGAACAATATGTAATCAAAAGGCCCTTTGCAGGGTTTCTCTACTGAGACGTTCCGGGTCACACTGATATCTGACTTTTCTGAGATGCTTGCCATTCTCTTCAGCTATCCAGTACATGTCCATGTCACAGTGGTTGGAGGTGGTACATATCCTGGATGCAAATGCATGAACCTATTCTGGAGAGTGGCTAGATTTCAGGAAGAAAACATGAACTTAGGAAAATAGCAGGTGTTGCCCATCGATAAGGCAAGCCCTAGTGCATTCATAAATTGGGCAGGATGAATGCTGGGAAGCTTTCTACTTGACAGGAAACATCCATTGATGCATTCTCTTTTCTAATGTCTACAAGCACGGACACTGTGGGATACACAGACATAGAAACACTCGCCTTGTGAAACAACTTACTAGAAACAGTTCACTCCAAACCAAACAAACCGACTTTCCTGCCTATTCTCAGAACATGAGACAAAACCACAAACACACATCTACACCCACAAAGGCACCTCCTTCCCCAAGTAGGTCTCTCACTCTCCAGAGTATCCTCTGACTGCTGGGCCATACTATGTTCCCCCAATATGGCGTGTCCTGTCTCAGATCTGGTCTCCTTGTCCAACTTTGTGAAGTGTTCAGGAGCCAGCTGTGAGCCACTACCTGCTTTTTCAGGAAAGGCCCCTCTTCAGAGAACTCCTGGCATTTGGCCATCCTCACATCAGTAGGTACCAAGAAAGACTGACTCTGTCCTTGCTAAATTGAAGCAAGTGAGACACTGGGACTGGGACTGAGACTGACTCTGTGTGCCTGGCTTCCTGGATCCCAAGTTCAGAGAGTTCCATTACCAAGGGATTGAGGTGAGGTCTCATCCTTCAGGAACTGAATTAGGTCTCTGCCTTGGCAACCACTTTATCCAAACAGTTGCTTTCAAGCGTACCATGAGAAGGAGGCTTACCCTATTTTCTGTGGCACTTTCACAAATTAGAATGGTATATCAACCATAGGCACCAAGGAACCGCTCTCCACGAAGGCCTGATTTGGTCCATCTTCTTTATATTTGGAAAAGAGCCTTTAGTCCAGGGAGCACTACAGTGAACCTCTGCACTAAAACTATTAGCAAGCACCTGATGGAGGAGGCCTCCATAGGTAAGTGGCTCCTTTATAACATCTGATATCCAGTTAAGGGAGATCTCTTCTGATGACAGAGATGTGGCACGGGGAGGCTCACATATACTTCTGTGCAGAACAGTAACGAGAATCATTCTGTCCTCTGTTCTGTTCTGTAGGGAATTCCTCTGGAACTGTAGAGAGGTGGCGATGAGCACGCACGCGCTTCTACCCTGGAGCTTTAGCAAGATGTTGCACTGTTCCCCTGTTTCTGTGTTTAGCCACCGGGTTTCTGTTTATTTGTGTTCTGTGTTCTATTTTTTGTTTTTTTGTTTGTTTGTTTTTGTTCGTTTTGTTGTGTGATTTTGGTGGTAAAAACTTAAGTATATTGGACATGAAAATCAGAAATAAAGAGAGTAAGCCTGACACCCCTTTGGACTGTGTTTTAAGGAACTGCAATGAACTTTATCCCCCTTTGCGAAGCAGGATGATAGAAGCCCCTAGCTGGCTGCCTGGAGCACACCCATTGCAGAGGGAAATGCCTGCTGGGGACCTAAGAACAGAGTATCTCCCAGGTTAACAAGTGAAACTCCTTTAAAACCCCTTGTCCCTCCAGATAAAGAGAGTCACAACTTTGGCAGAGTCCCCTGTGTTTCTCCTTTGTTAGCCAAGCAATAAACCTCCTTTTTTCTTTTTCTCAAAACCCAGTCCTCATTATTAAATTGGTATTAATTGGCTTCAAGGTCAGGAACCAAACTTTAAGTTGCAAATCTTGTACCCCCCCTCCGCCCCGGAACTTTGTGAGACCTATCTACTGAAATGTTAGGAGATAGAGCATGCTTGGTGTGGAACTGAATCAGAGGAGCTAATCCTGTATGTAAAAGGAGAAACTGAGGGACTCCCAGCAGCTGCCAAAGCCCTGTTGATTCAGGGAATTACCTCCTTCCTTCCCTGCACTGTAAGGATTATGCCACCTCTGTCTTGTTAAAAAAAGAGAAAAAGAAAAAGGTGACACTAAATGCAGTAAAATCACCATGGAGACACTTTATTTTACATTTCAGGTTGCCCCTCTGTGAAAACATCTGGTCCCCTTGTGGGGACAGCTATGGTCCCACTGGTGTATGAGATTTTTCTCTTATCTGCTCTGGTTTAAAGGGTTCTCTCTGACAGCCATAGTCTGGACCTCCTTTTGGTCTGTATTGTGTCTTTCTTTCTGGCCCTTTTAGGCATGTGCAATAATGTGTTGATATTATAAATTGTTTTTTGGGAATGATCTTAGCTGAATGTGTGTCGAAATGATGATGTTTTATTTTAACAATCTGGTATCTGAATGGGTTTTTGAAGCATTGCACAATCTTGCAGTTAAAAGTCGGGTTTAGGTAATTGTTTATTTTATGATTTCAGATAATTCATGCCAGAGAACTTAAATAATTACAATGGATAACTGAAGAACTCTACTTCCAAGTTGGCAAGAAACTTCCCAATCATACAGTCTTTTTTTTTCACCAATTTTGAATTGGGTAGCCTGGGAAAATGTCACTGTGTGTACCAGTGCATTAATTTGGACATGGATAGTAAATCATAGTATGGTGTCTGTTGACCAAACAAGATGTAAAGATATAAAATTTTGTGAATTGTATCTTAAACTTGTATCATAATTTTCAACATCCGAACCTGAAAATTATGGTTAAAATGCCTTAGTCCTGAGATGTCTGTTCAGAATAGCAGTTTTTTTCCTGCTCCTTCCAGACCTCAGCCATGACTTATGTTGAAATGCAAATGAAAGAAGCCTGCAAGCTTTGTAGGAGACTGATTTGAGATCTAAGGGAAAAAAAGGTAAATTGTATGGTATTTTCTAATTACTGGCAAGTCATTTTTTCTAGGACTCTTATTTTTTTCTGAGATACTTTATGTTTTTTGACCTCATGATTTTGAGCATACAGACCTAGGTTAATGTTTTTCTGATCAGTTCTATCTTTGACCAACTGTGGACTTCTTGAAACATTGCAATAAAGATTTCACCTGCGAAATGCTACGAGGCCTTTACTATTATTATGTGTGCACAATTTTGTTATGTGTTGTATGTCTATATATACATATGTCCGTATATCATATATATGATACATAAATTAACATATATAAGGAGTGCTCATAAAATAAAGCGCTCATAAAAACAAATTTTAAAAAGTGGATCCAAAGATCTTTAATTCACGTGATTTAAATGTTTCAAATTAAATTGGATAAAGAGATAAAAACAAATGTCTTTAAATTTAAGCTTACAAAGTTTTCTAGGTGTTCAAACATCTAACAAAATATTAACATCTACAAAATGTCTAATATGCCTTGGCTCTAGTACCTTTCCTTCAACATAATAATGGTTTACACTGTTCAATACGTTTCTCTAACTTTTTGATAAATAAGTAAAGTAAATTTGATATGGGATTACTCATTCATGAGTACTTTAGTTAGATATCTGATTGATTTACTAAGATCTGTATTTTTTTAGTAATCTCTGTATAAGATTGTAAAAATCAGTCATGTGTTAATGAGGCAAAAATTTCTTAAAACATAAGTTTACCCATAACATTGAGTTTATTAAGATTTATGTTTTCTAGAGCAAGCAACCATAAAAATTAAACAACTGATTAAATAAGAACTGTTATTTTAGAGCACTGTACTGCCATTTCTTTAAAAGCCAAACTTGATTAATGTAGAAACATAAATGTAATTGTTATGCTATTAATGTTTTCATATCTTACAGGTATGCAAGTCTGTAAGGTAGAAACCTTAAAAGAGCATTATATCAAGCTGGTGCTCTGAAGTTGTGTGGTAAAAAATATATTGTGGATTTATTTACCTGTTATCAATAAGATATGTAAATTTTTATGTTACTTTTTACATTGGGGAACAATTTAAATGTATTTTTAAGTTAATTAGAGCCTAATCTTTGTAAAGGTTAAAAACTTTCAGCATTTCTTTAATTCATGTTTTAAATGTGATATCATATGGTGTTAGCTAATGTTCATGTGACCTCAAACAATTTATGTAAACTTTGTCAAAAGATATTTAAAAATAAAGATCAGCTTTAGAATTAAAATACTTAAGATTTATAAAGAGCCCTGCCTTACCTGAGATAAGGCTGTGTGTCCCATCTTACTACATGTGAGAATGACTATGAAACATGTAGGTCAGATAATATTTCTTTAAAGTTATGTTAAAAAGTTTTTTTTTTTATTGTCAATATTCCTAGGATCTCAAACAGGGGATATAATGTATAACTCAGCCAAAAAATTCAGGGAAGATATTACACGAACTAAGTATTTTTACTTTTGTTAATTTTAGTTTGAAATTTTCTTATAAGTGATCTAAAGATTCCCTGTTAGTGTTTTACAAATGCGTTGCTATAAGAACACAACATGGGTTTATTCAAGATAATAAGTCATCAACTACAATACAGACAGAATAATACAGATCCCAATTAATAAAAAGGTAATTATAAAGTTATAGACATTAAAGCCCAGTACTCTTAATATAAGGCTGTTAAAATTTATTTGCTGGATGTTTAAGATTAGGATTTAAAATTAATGTTAAATGAAAAGGGCCAAGAAAACCAATATTTGGCTCTTGCCCTCTGAGTCAGTCTGAATCCAGGGAACAGGGGACTTCTCTAAAGAGCTTTGCAACTCTGAGCCACATAACCTCCTGATCAGGGAGATTAATGAGACCACTGGAGAACAGAAAGCCAATCAGTGCATTTGTTACAAAGAGGAGAGTCATCATAGAAAGGAGACATCCATGATGCTTCTGAGGGAAGCCAAATGGTCAAGCAAGACCTGGACCCACCTAGCGCAAATGGCACTAGCAGAACTGAGAATCTCTTCTCAAGTTTCCCCAGAATTGACTCCCATAAAAGGTCAGCTGACTGTTAACAATAGATGGAAACAAAAGTCAGTTTGACTGCTTCATCTTAAATACTTAGCAAAGACAGTTAAGACCAAAATATAGCCACTCCTGGGCATATTAAATAATAATAATAATAATAATAATAATAATAATAATAATAATAAAATTTTAAGGTATGCACTTTATCTTATCCTCCCAAAACAAGTAAGACTGGAGGCTACAAAGAAGGATTCTCACACAGGAATGCCTAATACTTATAAAAAGAGACTATCAAGAAGAGCTGCCACAGGCAGAAGTTTTCAGTTTAAGACCTACAGATATTCCTAACCTACAAAGGTAGGCTTGGTGTTTGCTAGTACGATTATCCAGCCCTGAGTAACAGAATTAAAGGTTTCTCTATTAGACGCAGAGGTCATACTAGTAAAAGGATTTTTCAAGATCAGATGACATTAAATTATTAAACTGTGTCTTATTGGGAGGGCCAACTGTAACACTTAAAGTTAAATATTAAGTTGACAGTCCTGATAACTGGGGATATTAAAGACTGGTGAGGGAATGTCTATACAGTGACATGTTCTAGCTGCTGCAACATTTATCCAGTACTCATGGTTTTTGTTTCACTCATAGAAGAACCCATTCACAGATGACTTTACAACCTGTTCTTCCCCAACCTGACTTCAAACCGAACTGACTTCTAAAAGGCAACTCATGTCTCTCAACTGACTTCTAATAGGCAACTCATGTCCCTCACGCCGAGCCCACTTACGTCACCCTGTCTCAGGACAGAAGAAGAAAAAATTAGTGATGCCACTCTTCTTACAACAATGCAGAGAAAGATAAATAGACTATCAATATAAGTAATTAAGAAGGGTAAAATCAGCGAGATCGGTTTTGGGTGAGTTCTAAAAATTTGGAGACTCTTACCTGAGGGATTAAAATTTCCTCAGTGCTCTTCCCATAATCTCTCAAAGATTTGAAAGGGACACAGAGAAAAGGGGGGAATTGTAGACCCAACCTGATCTTTTATTAAAATTGGGAGCCATCATGCCACAAAGCCATGAAAAGATAATTTTGGCTTTACCATTAATTACTTCAAATTCTGAACCTGCGTGGAATGCCTGCCCACGCCTTGAACTCACACATGCCTGGCTCTCTGACCAGATAGCAGCCCTCTCTGAAACTTTAGTGACACATCATAAATATTTGCCTTCTCTGGCAAGACAACAACCCTCTCTGAGGCTCTAATGGTCCTCATGAATTCTCATGTAGGGACAGCAAAAAAATTGTAAACTACCTTTAGTGTGATGTTTATCAGAGTTCTGTTATCTGTAACCCCCCTTTTGTGTAACTTTCTGGGCTATAAAGCTGGGCTGTAGGAAAGCTGGGGTTGCTGTCTTGTTCCCTTCGTTTTGGGAGGGAGAGGCAGCATGGCCGGTGGAAATAATAAGCTTAATTTTATTTGATTTTAATTTGAGTCAGTGGTCTTTTCTAGCGTCCTGGTCTAACAGGTAAACACTCCAAAAACATGGAGCTCTGCCGGCCTAAAGACTTCTTGAGAAACTTCCTCTTAGTTTGGGCACTTGAAATATATGTTGTTGCAAGGAGATTTAGCTTCCTTTCTAGTGACACCATAAAAGCTGGGTCTGCATCTACGTGACCTGGAGGACATGGTTTCTTGTATTCTAATGAACATGAGGCAGCAGTGCTGAATATTCTATTTGTAGGTAAACTGTGGCCACTTGGTGCTAAGTGTCTCCCCGTGTGAACTGTGAAGCCATTTGGTAATCCTCCACTTTTCGTGGTGTTTCTTGCTGCTGCACTGGGAGTTTGGTATTTGCTTCATGAAATACAATGAGTTCAACTGGGACCCAGTATTAGAGGGAGTTCTGTCACTTGTGGTGGGTCAGGGTCTGCAGGAGAATGCAACAACCAGGCTTCTATCTCACAAAGCTTGCCCCTTTGTCCATAGAAATCTGACTCTGAACTTTGCCCGGAAACCTCTCCATATAACAAGAAGGGTCTGCTGGCTGCACCATATCAGTCACAAGCCATTTTGAAGGCAATGGAAAACCCTCCTGGCCACACCACAGCTGTATTATCACACACCTGCCCACCACTGCAAAAGGCCCACTACTCAGCAGGGTCCAACTTACTGGCATCTTTGTTCTACACAATTTTCATGAAATACCGTCAATCATGGCATTCTCTTGTACACTCATGACCAGGAAAAAGACATCCAAAGGTTCTCCAGTGCCACCTGGTTAAGGGAATTTAAAAAATTTTATTGTATTTATCTAGCCATTTTTCATGGATGAAGTTGGAGGCACTGTGGGTTTCAGTTCAGTAGTGAGACACTACCTGCTTTCTCAGGAAAGACCCCTCTTCAGAGCTCTCCTGGAATTTGGCCATCCTCACATCAGTAGTTACCAAGAAAGACCGATTCTGTCCTCGGTAAATCCAAACATGTGTGGCCACTGGGACTGTGACTGGGAATGCCTCTGGGTGCCTGGCATCCTGGATCCCAAGTTCAGAGAGTTCCATCACCAAGAAAATGATATAGGTTACTTCCTTCAGGAACTGAATGAGGTCACTGCCTTGGCAACCTCTTTGTCCTAACAGTTGCTTCCAAGTGTCCCAATAGATGGAGGCTGCCCCTACTTCCTGTGACACTTTCACAAGTAAGAATGGTATATCAAACATAGGCACCCGTGAACAGCTCTCCACACAGGCCTGGTTTGGTCCATCTTCTCTACATTAAGAAGAGATAGACTGCTTCAGACACACCCCTTCATCCTGACCTGTTTTTTTTTTTTTTTTTTTTTTTTGTCATGAAAGATGACTTTTGCTCTCTCAGGTCCTTCATAGCTTTCTATATCTTCCCCAGGGTTCACTTCTGCATGGACCTTTGAGGTTCTCAGCAGGTGGAAGATCTCTTACATTTCTATATAAGACCAACTCTGTCCTTGCTTTTCTGTAAAGTTAGATTGAGGAAACAAAGTATGGTTAGGGTTAATAACATGTTTGATTTGGGTTAGGAATCATTCTGCTGCATGAATAATGGTATTGGGAACCTGCAATATTTATAAGTATATATAGAGGTGAAATATATGTATGAAAACACAAATCTAGGTAAGATTTGAAGCCCAAAAGGGCATTGGATCCTTGATTGGGATACTTCACTCGGAATTATGTTGTGCACATGTGTCTCAGATAAATCTATACATTATGGCATAGGACCTTGTACCTTGGATAATTGAATGTCGAAGAGAACATCCAGTCAAAAAAGGATAGTTGGTAGGATTAGGAAGATAGTTGGTAGGATTAGAAAAAAAGAGTGAGTATAGGATTTGGACAAAAAGTTCTTTAGCAATAGGGTTTCAGGTAGACAGAAAATGTAAATGTCAGCACATGTGAAGAGTCAGTCACAATGATGAACTGGGGAAAATATGTAGGAAAGCAGATATCATTAGAGACATTAGGAAATCAGGCAAATGATGAAGTGATTGATAGGATTAGACATTTTCAACAGGCTTGAGGTTGAATACATAATCTTAGGAAGAAACAAATATGTAGTCACCAATAGGATTGACATTTGAGAGCATTAGGCAACCTGGACATGGGTGATTTTCATAATCCATACTCACATTCCATTTAGGCTTTGGTACAATTGTAAGTGTGACTTTGCATTTTGTTGACAGAATATATATGTAGATCAGGTGACATGAGTCTTTCTTGCACCATTTCTGGGAGCAATATTTAGAAGAGATATAAATTAGTATTGGGGGCACAAATAGGTGTACCATGTGTGAATATATAATATAACTGATTCCAACTTTAGAAATTGGAATAAATTGATATCTGAAAATACACAGGAAATGTCATATTGACATACATACATTCATTCCAACCAGTTATACATCTAATGGTAATATTAGGGTTGTGGTTTATCATAAAGTGTGTGTGAGTTTTGCTTCAAAATTGATTATGGAAATCGAAAATAATGTGTTTGGAAAGAAGTCTCAATAAATAACCAGTCAAAAGCAAGGAGGAATACATGTGTACTGAAGCAGGAAGTGATTGAATGTGTTTCAAATGTCTTTAAATTTGTGAACTTGTGGATGAAATGTATATACTATGATGTACAAAAACTGAAGAAATAGTAATGTACCAGTGTTAAATAAAAATGAACGTCAAAATACACATCATGCCCCTTTGGAATCTACTTGCATTGATGTTAAATTGGGTCAGTTACAGTAGAAATATAAGGATTTGTTTGCACCATTCAGTGAAGTGAGTTTTCAGTACTAGAAAACAAATATGTATTTCAGGTGGATGAATATTTCTGAAAATAATCGTATGAAAATTTGATTATAAAACCACATACATGAGCATGAGTGAATTATTTAGGGAGTGTATAATAGGACACATATATTTTATATTTGGAAAAATCTAGAGAATATATATATATATATATCTCACAGAGAAACATTAGAAAGTAGCAATATATATGCCAATCAAAATTCATCGTGAAATATATATCATCCACCGATCCAAAAATATTAATTTTACTGAACATGGATTTATGTATAATGTTGTTCAACTAAAAATCTCACTCATAGTTTGAATTTTCAGTTCCAAAAGCGTTTAGGAGGGGTGATCTCTTCTCATACTTTGTTTCTGCTAAGTTAGCCACCTCACAAAAATGTACGTGTGATACCAGGTAGGATTTTTTATGTGCATATAAAAATACATGTGCTGAATTGGCTACAGAAAAAAGGAGACAGAAATTCACATATGTGTTAACTTTAAAAACACATGGAGTACTATTTCAACAAACAATTGACAAGATTTATAACTCCTACACTATATCATGCAAAAGGCAAGACCAACTATACACCATGCCTCCTCTGAACTGCTTGTATTAATATTATGTTTGGGTTATTTGTCTCCATCATATTAGGATTAGTAGTCAGAGTCTATTAGGGTATGGGTTACTGACAGGGATTCAGTATTTCGAATGGAAAATTGGAAAATGAATCCAATGTGTATGTAAATATGTGCTACACAAAAATCTTCCCACTCTCATCCAGAACAATACCTTGACAACACCTTCACCCCATGTAAGACACAAATAGAGGAGAAGAGTTAGAAAATCCATGAATACATATCTGGAATGGAATGCGATCAGGAGTTCACAACCTTGGAAGTGTTAGAGGAGTTTCCAAAAGTAAGGGACAGGGTAAACACTTCAAAAACATGGAGGTCTGTTGTCCTAGAGACTTCTTGAGATACTGCCTGTGAGGTTGGGCACTTGAAATATATGTTGTTGTCACGTGCTTTAGCTTCCTTTCTAGTGAAACCATAAACCTGGGCATCTATGTGACCTGGAGGACATGGTTTCTTATTTTCCAATGAACATGAGACACCAGTGCTGAATTCTCCCTTTGAAGGTAAACTGTGGCCCCTTGGGGCTAAATGTCTCTAGTGTGGACTATGAAACCATATGGTCATCCTCTATTTTCGTGGTGTTTCTTGGTGCTGCACTGGAAGTTTGGTATTTGCTTCACGAAATACAAGGAGTTCAACGGGGACACAGTGTGTGAGGGATTTCTGTCACATGTGGTGGGTCAGGGTCTGTAGGAGAATAAAAGAACCAGGCTTCTATTCCACATAGCTTGCCCTCTTGAACATAGCAACCTGATTCTGAACAATGTCCTGAATCCTCTCCATGTAACAAGATGCCTTTACATATAAGGGTCTGCTGGCTTCACCATGTCAGTCACAAGCCATTTGGAAGCCAATGGCATATCCACATGGTCCCACCACTGATGTTTTATCACACACATGCCCACCTTTGCTCTTGGCCCACTAATCAGCAGGATCCAACTTTCTGGCATCTCTGTTAAACACCATTTTCATAAAAACCAGTCAATCAAGGCACTGTCTGGTATACTCATTGTTGGGAAAAGTATAAACGGCAGCCATACCCCAGAAAAAAAAACCCAACATGGCGCCTAAGCACTTCTTCTTCCTACATTCTTCTTTTCTGCAGTGGTGCGAAATGTTCCCGCCCGTGTGAACTCTTCTGCTGGCGCCAATTTCAAACCTTGCTGGCCGGGAATCTTAGCCCCAATAAGAACTAATTCCTGGGCTCCGGAGCTGATATCTGAAAGAACTTGCCAATAAACGGATTGCCTGCCATTTATCTAAGCCCTCCAATCTCCTCCTTAGTTCTATATAAGCACACAGCTTTTTGCAATAAAATTGGAATTCTCCCGGTGAAGTGCCTTTGCGTGGGGAGTTCTTTCATTCTGGTGCCCCGTGTGAGGATATGGGTGAGCTCTTTCCAACAAGAGCCCCGTCCACTGCTCCACCGTGGCACTCTGCCCTGGTCTGCTCTTTTCAGACGCAGGCTTCCTGCACTCACCACTGATTTGTTGTATGTAAGCCTCCCCTGACCCCGGCTCGCCAACTCCCTTCGGGCTACCGCTGGCTTTGTGACCATGATCGTCTGTCACACTCTAGACGCCTGGTAGGGGGGAGGGAATTCCTCCCACTAAGACCTTTACTGGTTGCAGTGGACCCTCTGGTGATCCGTTTCCCTTTGGGGTGTGAGGCTTCTGAGTTTACATGAGAGGCTCTGTGGTTTTTCCTCCTCTGCTGCTGCTGCCGCTGCTGGCTAGAGTTGCTGTTTCCTGCGGGCCTGCTGTGTCTGGCTGAAGCTGCCTCTCTGCTCGGGGAAAACTGAACTCCCATCCTGGAACTGCATTCTGCTGGAGCCGGAGTTCTGTTTTCATTACTTACTTCTTCTGCTGCGTTCGAAAACTTTCCTGATGTCAGGTTGCCCGTGGCTCCGAACCCATTGGGTCTCACAGATCGCACTTCACTGGTGACGATCAGGTAGTGCCCTCTGTATTTCCTCATGATGGCTGGTCATTTTGGGGATGCCCACCTGACCCCCATTCGCCCTGAGCGCTTCCCGGAGTCTGTTCCAGGCCGGGTTTTCTCTTTGTCTCTCTTGCTTACACTTATTCTCTCTCTCTCTCTCTCTCTCTCTCTCTCTCTCTCTCTCTCTCTCTCTTCCATCTCTCCCTGTGACTGTGGACACCTCTTTATCTGTACCTGAAACCTCACCTCTCAAAAGTTTAGTAAAAAATCTGGCCACACTCTCCCTCACACCAGACATCAAGCCCAAACTTCTAATCAAATTCTGTACCCAAGATTGGCCTACATATCCACTGGATAATGGCAATCATTAGCCTAAAGAAGGCTCCTTAGATCCAAACCTCCTCTTGGACCTTTTTAATTACTGCCAGCATCTGAAAAAGTGGAGTGAGATTCCCTGTATTGAATGTTTTAGCCTTCTCGCACAGCACCCTGTCTCTGCTCCTCCTGCCCTCCCTCTCAGGTCCTTCTTGCTTGCAAACCCCTCTCTTCCCCTAGTTCTACTCCTGACTTCGCAGATTCTTCCTCATTCGACCCAGCAGATCACCCCCACCTTATCCCCCAGCCCCAACTGACCCTTCTCTCCCGCAAAATCCTCCTCTTCCTCTGCCTGATTCCACGGATCCTCAACCTTCCATTTCATCCCCCTCCCTTCCCCACTCTTCTGCCTGCTCCACCTCCTCCTCTTCCACAGAGACATTCCCTTCCCCTCCCTCTCCTTCCTGTCCACCGCCTGCCTCTTTCAGTCCTCCTGTTATCAGGTCTAAGGGACTCCTTCCCACGCCCAAGACAATCGCACCCCTTCGTGAGGTAGCTGGTCCCAAGGGTGTCATCAGAGTCCACGTGCCCTTCTCCATGTCGGACACTACTCAGCTAGAGAGGAAGTTAGGCTCTTTCACCACTGACCCCACCACTTACATTCGGGAGTTTCAATGGGTACTGCAAGCATATAGCCTCAATCATCATGACATCTACATGCTCTTGGCCAATAAACTTCTCCCCAAGGAAAGGCAATGGTTCTGGGAGCTAGCCCAAGCCCATGCTGATGAAAATCATAGGACCAATCATAACCACCCACAGGCCCTCATGCTGTCCCAGAGCAGGATCCCCTATGGGCTTACAGTCTAGTGACCTTTTTACATCCTGCCTCTTGGCGGGACTGAAAAAGTCCACCCGCAAGGCTGTTAACTTTCAAAAGATGCAGGAGGTCATTCAAAGGAAGGAGGAAACACCTTCAGAATTCCTGGATAGACTAACCAAGTCCCTTCAGCAGTACACAAACCTCGACCCAGAAACCCCTGATGGCCGTCATGTCTTAATGACATATATTCTGGCCCAAAGCTACCCTTACATTAAAGCCAAGCTTAAAAAGTTTGAACAGGGCCCTGCTACTCCTCAGACCAAAATCCTCGCTGTCACTTTCAAGGTTTTTCATGGTAGAGAGGATGAAAGTGAATTCCGTAGGCAGAGGGCTGAAAATGCCAAATTCCAAATGTTGGCCCAGCTCATTCAGAGAAGGCCATCACCATGCCGTCCCAATATGACCCCCCCTAGAGCTTGCTTCAAATGAGGTAAGGAGGGACATTGGACCAGGAATTGTTCTTCGCCGAGGACACCCTACAACCCCTGCGCAAAATGCCATCAAAGTGGACACTGGGGGGCAGACTGCCCAACAACCCAGAAGGAAGGTTGGTCTGCTGCCCAGCAACCCCAGCCTCACCTGGGCTTGGCAGAGGAGGATTGATGGAGTCCTGGGCCTTCCCTCCAGACTATTACCATCAAGATTCAAGAGCCTAGGGTCACCTTCCTGGTGGATGGACGCTTCATTAACTTCCTCTTGGATACTGGTGCCGCTTTTTCGATTTTGAGGGAGTATTAGGGTCCTACCACACCCTCAAAAACTCCTATTGTCAGGGTAGGAGGTAAAAAGATTTTTCCTCAAACCCCCCCCCCAATCATGTTATATGCAGCGATCCCTTTTGTCCTTCACTCACTCCTTTCTTGTTATGAGCCATTGCCCCATTCCCTTTCTGGGAAGGGACATACTCTCACTATTAAAAGTCACCATTCACTTATCAACCCACACCTCTCCTACCTCTCATTTCCTCATCATATTCCTAGGGGCAGATACACCTCCTTCATGCACTCTCCCACGACTATCTAAACCATTTAACCCTGAGGTTTGGGACACAATTACACCCTTTATGGCTAAATGCAGTTCTATTCATATTGTCTTACGGGACCCTTCAAGATATGTTAGTCAACCACAATATCCACTCACAACCACATTTCTCCTTGGATTAGAACCCATCATCCAGGATTTATTATGAAAGGGGTATCTTAGGCCTACACACTCTCCTTTCAACACACCCATTCTGGCAGTTAAGAAACCTAACGTGTCCTACAGGCTGGTTCAAGAACTTCGCCTTGTCAACTCCTCTGTGGACCCCATCCACCCGCTAGTGCCCAACCCTTACACCCTCCTCTCTCAGATCCATGCCACTACTACTCACTTCTCAGTCCTAGATTTAATTGATGTATTCTTTTCTATTCCCCTGTTCTCAGAATCTCAGGATATCTTTGCTTTTTCATGGACTGACTCTCACACCCGCCATTCTCATCAGCTTACCTGGACTGTCCTCCCACAGGGATTCAGGGATAGCCCCCATCTCTTTGGCCAATTTCTTGCCCAGGACCTCACATCCTTTCACCTGACCTGTCCTGACTCTACTCTACTTCAATATGTCTATGACCTTCTTCTATGTAGTCTTTCTGGAACACTCTCAATCCCACACCGCTCAGCTTCATAAATTCCTAGAAGACAAAGGATATAGGGAGTCTCCCCACAAGGCCCAGGTTTCCCAGTCTTCGGTCACCTATCTTGGTTTTTGCCTTACACCCGGGAAAAAGGAAATAACACTGGATAGGAGGCAACTCCTCTGTGATCTTTCAGTGCCCTATACGAAAGCCAAAATACTATCATTCCTAGGATTAGCAGGTTATTTTAGGGCCTGGATCCCAAATTATTCTCTTCTCTCCAAACCCCTGTATGACCTAGCAAAGGGACCCCCTAGTGAATCTCTTGCCTCCTTTCCCATCTACCACTTCCGCAGGCTTCAGCAACTCCTCTTAAAGGCACCTGCCCTTCACCTTCCAGATCTTTCAAGAACATTTCATCTATATGTCCATGAAAAAGGGGGGCAAGCACTTGGGGTCTTAGGTCAAAACTATGGGCGTACATTTGCACCTGTGTCATATTTGTCCAAGCAACTAGACCCTACCATCCGTGGGTGGGCCCCTTGCTTAAGAGCTCTGGCTACTGGACAAATTTTACACAAAGAAGCCTCTAATCTGACTTTTGGGGCCCCTTGAACTATCCACTCCCCACATCACTTGAAGGATCTTTTAGCTTAAAAGGGCCTTCAAACTCTCCCTACATCCAGATTTCTGTCGCCCCTCACTTCCTTTCTGGAAAACCCTAATATTATTTTCCTCCCCTGCTCTGCACTGAACCCTGCCTCACTGCTCCCAATGACTCCCATGTCTCACATACCAACTCATAATTGCTTGGAAACCTTAGATGATTTCCTCCCCTGTCATTCTTCCATTTCTGAGAGACCACTCAGCAAGCCTGACCTTATCTGGTTTACTGACAGCAGTTCCTTTAGGGAGAACGGAACTCATTACTCTGGATACGCTGTATTTTCAGCCACTGAGATTATAGAGGCCAAAGTTTTGCCTTCAGGAACTACAGACAAGTAGGCTGAACTTATAGCATCCACTCATGCCTGCCTTCTAGCACAAGGCAAATCCCTCACCCTCTAAACTGATTCAAAATATGTCTTCCATATCTTATTATCCCATGCTGATATTTGAAAGTAGCGAGGCCTACTTACCATCAAAGGTAATGTGATCACTAATTCAGCTTTTATAACCAATCTAATAGAGGCCACTTACCCACCCAGTTGGGAGTTGTCCATTGTAGGTCCCATCAGAAGGACGGCTTTCTTATCACTGAGGGCAATGCCAAAGCTGACCAGGCAGCACGAATGGCTGCTACCACTTTCAATTATGGCCTCCATGGGGGACATATAATGGCCACTTTAGACAGCTCATCTGAAGCCCCTACGTCTTTCAGTAAGAACAAGAATCTTTTCAAGTTCCTTCATACTCTATTCCTTTCCAATTCTCAGTCTTTGACCCTCTTTTTACAGAGTTTCTTTTCCCTCACCCCCTCTGACAAGCCATGCTACAGAATATAGCCTCTAATTGTCAGATCTGTCAGCGGACCAACCCTCATACTCCTTTAAGGCCCAAACCTTTCCCTTTCCACCAAGCCCGGGGACACATTCCCGCTGCTGACTGGCAGGTAGACTTCACCAACATGCCCACAGTATGGCGCACTAAATACCTCCTTGTCTTTGTGGACACTTTCTCTGGTTGGGTTGAGGCATTTCCCACTTCCAATAAAAAGGCTTCCACTGTAGCTTCAATCTTACTGACAGACATCATCCCCAGGTTTGGTATGCCCACTTCCCTACAATATGACAATGGCCCTGAGTTTACTTCTAGGATCACACAAAAGGTCTCTCAAGCCCTCTCCTTCAAGTGGCATTTCAACTGTCCATATTTCCCCCAGGCTTCAGGGAAAGTGGAAAGGGTAAATCGTACTCTAAAGGAAGTCCTTACCAAATTGACAATGGAATTAAACATAGACTGTTTCAAACTCCTTCCCTTGGCTTTGCTTCGAATCAGAGCTCTCCCTAAGAAACCATCTTTACTGTCTCCTTTTGAGATAATGTATGGAAGACCTCTTATAACCCCTGGGTTGGTCATTTCACAAGGACCTCTCACCCGAGATTTGTCTTTGCCTCTCTTGCTCCATCTCCGCTCGGAACTCTGGAAATATCAGGACTGGCTTCTTCCGGACCCAGTCTCCTCTCCAAACATTCCTCCCTTAACACCTGTTAGTCTAGTCTATTATAATACCCCAGAGGAGAAAGGGACTCTTGCCGCAAAATTGGAAGGCCCCTATCCTGTCATTCTCTTTACCCTTACCGCCGCCAAACTCTCCTTACCAGACAACTGTCTCACTCCCTGGATTCACATGTCTAGGTTGAAGCCACATCACCAGGAGGCCCCACCTGCTGAAGACAGGGCCACCCCAGAGGAACTCCAAGAATCACCTACTGAACCTCCCCTTTACTCCTGCTCTCCACACCCATCTCACCCATTTTAGTTGTGGCTCACACGGTTTTCCTTGCAGCCCAATTCCTCTTAAAGAAGGCACAATGAGCTCTCCCAACACCCTAGTCTTCTCTAACTGCTTGTTTTTTGTGCTCTGCTTATTTTCTGTGCTCTGTCAGGACTGGTCTTTACCCTCCTCACCTACCATGCATTTATTCACTTTTCGGGAACGATACTCAGAACATGGCATGCAGAAGGTCTGCGCAGTGGATGCAACTACTTGCTTCATCCACAACTGCACCTCTATTTCCCTAAAATTGTCACCTTCAAGGACCTTCGTCCCTGGTAGCTGGAACTGGCCTTTCATTTGCTTCCTTTTTGATCAAACAAAAGACTATTGTCATTGGTGGCCTGAGATATATAATGGGTGCCCCTATTGGTCATGCATGTTCCATGATGAACGTGGTAGCTATTCTTACCACTCATTTGGTTACCCTGAAGGGTGGACTTCTAGTTACATAAAGTGGCATAAAGGCTCTTCATCCAGTAACAATGGATGATATACTTTAGATAAACCTGACCCCAAGGCCAAACGATGGGGCTATGTTGAGTTTGCTGTCTATGCTCGGACAACCTCAGTCAGACCCACAGGGTGGATGACTATTGGCCGCACCCTGATTACGCAACCTAAGGCAACCATCCAGGTAGTCGAACACATTAAGGACTCAGAATCAAAACTTCGAGATCATATCCATAGCTCATCCAAAAAGGATTCAGAGCCTTCAACCCTCTCAGGTCCCCCTCCCACATGGCTCAATTTGCTACACCAAACTTTTTGATTATTAAACTCCACCCCTCTTTCTGTGCCTACTTCTCAGTGCTTTCTCTGTGCTTCACTTAGTCGTCCACTTCTAGCAGCAGTCCCATTAGCGGCAGGAAATATTCCAGCAAAACCCTACAATTTCTCTAAAAAGGACAACCCCTACATGTGACACGTATCCCACTGTGGGAAAGTTATTCCACCAATACATTATTTCCTTTCATCTGTTTCCACCTGCCAATAATGAATCCTTTACCCATTTGTTACTTGAGCTACAGCACTCCATAGAGCCCTGTGTTTATGCAACCTGGACATTTCCTCTGGTGTAATGGTTCTTTAAGTACCTCAACCATCAATGTCTCTGGCGCCTGTTTCTTGGTTACTGTAGTTCCTCAGCTATCTTTGTATACTCCCACCGAATTCTGACAGTTGGCCCTACCTTCCCGCACCCGTAGGGTAGTCTTTCTGCCGGTTCTGGTAGGCCTCATTTTAACAACCTCAGTGACGGGTCTCAGACTCTCTGGTGGAGCTATAGGTCATGCTCTATGGGCATCCAATGACCTTCAACAAAAACTGCAGGAAACACTCAATACCATGGCTGAGTCTCTGGGTTCCTTGCAGCGGCAGGTTACTTCATTGGCACAAGTGGCTTTACAGAACCAAAGGGCAATTGATCTTCTCACTGCAGAAAAAGGGGTTACATGCCTATTCCTCAGAGAGGAATTTTGCTATTATGTTAATGAATCTGGGCTAATAAAAAAAAATGTTGTTAAATTGCAGGAATTATCGACCCAATTGCTCAAACCTACCTCCTCCAATCCCATAACGGGGTTCTTCCAATCCTATCATGCCATGTACTTACTACATATCTTGGGTCCCCTTATTTGGATGCTTCTTTTTTGTGCTCTCTTGCCCTGCATAATGAAGTGCCTTCAAACCCAACTGCATAAAATTCCTAATCAAACTTTCAACCAGCTTTTGCTTAGTCACTACCAGCCTCTGATGACCGATGAATCCCCAACATCTCCAAGAGAACAGTTCACTCAGTGATGAAGCTCACTACCAGGCACGATGGAATGCAACGGGTATTAGACAGCGGGAGACAACGAGCTCGGAGAACCTCTTAATCTGCCATCCTGGATTCATAGTCTTTACCACCTTCTAAGCTTTCTCATGGCCCTTGGCCTCTTCTATGTCAGTCCCCCCACATGGAACTTCTGCCAAAAATTGACATTTGCTTTAATTTTTATCTTCATTCTGTTTTTATTCGCTCTGATCTTCTTCAGGTGCTGGCGACACCATGTCCAGGCAACGCTTCCGGTATTTCCTTGAGTCTCTGTTACAGGACCAGTGGCTGATACCAACAATCTCTTCCATCCAGGACTGGTTCCATGCCATCGACATCTTTGGCTTCAGGGAACATTCATTGACTTCACCCCTATGAAAATAGCTGTCTATAGCCACTGGGTTTTATTTCTGGCTGCCATGATATCCCCATACCTGCCCCCTGAGCATTCCTCCACTTCTCTTTCTAGGCCCCACACCAGCCCCACACAGCAGGAAGCAGCCAGATCTGACAAACGACGCCCCACTTCCTAAGAAAACAAAAAGGGTGGAATGTTGGGAAAAGAATAAATGGCAGCCATACCGCAGAGAAAAACCCCAACATGGCGCCTAAGGACTTCTTCTTCCTACCTTCTTCATTTCTGCAGTGGTGCAAAAAGTTCCCGCCCTTGTGAACTCTCCCGCCAGCGCCAATTTCAAATCTCGCTTGTGGGGAACCTTAGCCCCAATTAGAACTAATTCCTGGGCTCTGGAGCTGATATTTGAAAGAACTTGTCAATAAACGGGTTGCTGCCATTTATCTAAGCCATACCATCTCCCCCTTAGTGCTATATAAGCACACAGCTTTTAGCAATAAAATTGGAATTCTCCCGGTGAAGTGTCATTGCGTGGGGAACTATTTCACTCATGTTCAGCAACAGGATATCCAAAGGTTCTCCAGTGCCACCTGGTAATGGGAATTTCAGAAATTTGATAGTATTTATTTAGCCATTTTTGAAGGATGAAGTTGGAGTCACTGTGCGTTTCAATTAATGCAGGAACCATTATGTGGTGAGGAAGCTCATTTAAATGAAATCTCTGGAGAAATCTCACAGGCAAGGCTTCCCAAAAAGTGGCCAAAAGGTCACATGAAGCCAGGATCATTGAGGTCTACAATATGAGTTCCATTTGTGTTTAGACTCTCAATTATGGCTGCCAAGTCTTTCAAAATAAAATCATGTGATATCCTGGCTGAGATTCTCACTGCACTGTGGAAAGACACCCTGGCCCTCGATCTCAGTTTTCAAGGGCGCATCTCATGCGTGGCCTCCTAAAATCCCAACACATTTCATGGCAATACTTCTTTGAGGTAAATTCCAGAACTCAGTCTCTAAGAGGAATCATGCCAGAATTCAAGCCCAGGTGGATCCAGTTATCTCTTCCAACCGCCAAACAAATGACCACAATTAAAACCAAACACTCCCACATGGCCCTCATCTTCTTCCATATAGACACTTATCATAACCTCTGGCTGGAGTTTTTCATGAGGGGTGCAGCCCAAGACAGTGTCAAAAATAAGCTCCCTTGCCCCTCATTTGCCTAAAGTCAAGGTGGCCTGGACACCCATCCGGTGAACCAGGAGTGATCAGATAGGCCAGCTGTTAATACTGCTCTGCATCTCCAATTTGAGGCCTACTGACTGTCAGTTATAGATTCTTTATATGATTTGGAGCCATGAGAAAACCCAAAAACCTATGGGTTAGCCTCTGCAGGGCTGTGCATAACTCATTTGAACCAAAGGATCCGTATTCTCACTTGATGGTGGTCAGGAACCTTACAAATGAATGCGAGAGACTTCATTCACAATAATTGCTCTTTTGGCCATTTTGGTTTTGGATGCACACATGGGATCTCTCTTTACATCCATCAGGTGCTGAGAATCTAAGCCACAACCTCACACAGGGCCAAGAGGCTGATTCAGACACATCCCTTTCCAAAGCAATTAAGCAAAGAGCCACAGGTGATGCCCATTCATTTCCATTTGAAAACTGTTTTCTTCAGGCTTCACAAAGGGGTGGCCTGAGGCAAAGACCTTCCTGACATTCAGGGAAACAGAACAATTGATAAGCAAAAGGCCGAAAGCATGGTTTCTCCACTGAGACTTTCTTGGTCACACTGATATCTGAGTTTTCTGAGATGCTCGCCATTCCCTTCAGCTATCCAGGACATGGCAATGTCACAGAGCTTGGAGGTGGTACATATTTTGGACACAAAACCATGAGACTATTCTGGAGAGTGGTGAGAATTCTGGAAGAAACAGGAACTTAGGAAGGTAGCAGGTGTTGCCCATGGATAAGGCAAGCTGCAGTCCATTCATAAATTGGGCAGGATGAATGCCGGGAATCTTTCTACTATACAGGACATATCAATTGTTGCATTCTATTTTCTAATGTCTACAACCACGGACACAGTGGGATCCACAGAAATAGAAACACTTGCCTTGTCCAAGGACTTACTAGAAGAAGACCACTCCAAATCAAACAAACCGTCTTTCCTACCTATTATCAGATCATGAGACAAAACCACAAAATCACACCCACCCCACAAAGACACCTCCTTCCCCCATGTAACTCTGTGACTATCCGGAGTTTCCTCTGAGTGGTGGGCCAAACTATGTTCCCCCAAAATGGCCTGTCCTATCTCAGATCTGGTCTCCTTGGCCAACTCTGTGAAGTTGTCAGGAGCCTGCGGTGAACCACTACCTACTTTCTCAGGAAAGGCCCCTATTCAGAGCTCTCCTGGTATTTGGCCATCCTCACATATGTAGGTACCAAGAAAGACTGACACTCTCCTTGGTAAATTCAAACAAGTGAGCCTACTGGGTCTGGGACTGGACTGGCTCCGGGTGCCTGGCTTCCTGGATCCCAAGTTAAGAGAGTTCCATCACCAAGGAAGTGAGGTAGATCACTTCTTCAGGAACTGAATGAGGTCATTGCCTTGATAACCACTTTGTCCTAACAGTTGCTTTCAAGAGTCCCATGAGATGGAGGCTGCCCCTACTTCCTGTGACACTTTCACAAGTTAGAATGGTATATAAACCATGGGCACCCGGGAACAGCTCTCCACCTAGGACTGTTTTGGTCCATCTTCTCTACATTAAGAAGAGAGAGGCTGATTCATACACATCCATTCATGCTGACAAGGTTGTTTGCCATTGAAGATGACTTTTCTCTCTCAGGTCTTTCGTAGCTGCCTACATCTTCTCAAGGGATCATTTCTGCATGGACCTTTGATGTTCTCAACAGCTGGAACATGCCCTACATTCCTGTATTTTAAGAGCAACCCTGTCCCTGCTGTTCTGTAAAGTTCGATTGAGAGAACAGTGTATGGTTTGGGTTAGTAACATGTTCAATTTGGGGTTAGGAATCCTTCTGCATGACGAATAATGGTATTGGGAAACTATGATACTTACAAGAATATATAGGTGAAATATAAGTATAAAAACAGAAATCTAGGGAAGATATGAAGTCCAGAAGGGCATTGGGCCCTTAATTGGCACACTTAGCTTTGAATTATTTTCTGCAAAAATGTCTCAGATAAATCTATATACAATGGCATAGGAGCTTGTACCTTGGATGATTGAATGTCGAATAGAACACCCACTCAAAAAGGGATTGTCGGTAGGATTAGAAAGATAGTCAGTAGGTTTACAAAGAAGAGTGAGAATAGGATTTAGACCAAAAGTTCTTAAGCAATAGGGTTTCAGGTAGACAGTGAATGTAAATGTCAGCACAAGTGAAGAGTCAGTCACAATGATGAACAGGGGAAAATATGTAGGAAAATAGATATAAATAGAGACATTACTAAATAAGGCAAAGTATAAAGTGAGTGATAGGATTAGACATTTTCAACAGGCTTGAGGTTGAATATATAATCATAGAAAGAAACAAAATTGTAGTCACCAATAAGATTGACATTTGAGAGCATTAGGCCACCTGGACATGGAAGGTTTTAATAATCCATGCTCACTTTCCATTTAGGCTCTGGTACAACCTTAAGGGTGACCTTTGATTTTTTTGTCCAGAATATTACTGTGATAAAATGTATATATAGATCAGGTGACATGAGTAATTCTTCCACCATTTTTTGAGGAATATTTTGAAAACGTATAAATTAGTATTGAGGGTAAAAATAGGTGTACCCTGTGTCTATGAATATAGAGATAATGCATGAATAGACCATACAGTTAATAAATAATATAACTGGTTCCACTTTAAATAATTTATTGAATTGATATCTGAAAATACATAAGAAATCATATATTGATATATAATCATTCATAACAACTAGTTATACGTCTAATTGTAATCCTAGGGTTATGGTTTATCATGAAGAGTGAGTGAGTTTTGCTTCAAAAGTGATTATGGAAATCAAAAATAATGTGTTTGGAAAGAAGTCTCATGAAAAGACCAGTTTGAAACATGGCGGAACACGTGTTTTCTGAAGCAGAAAGTGATTGAAAGTGAAATAAATGCCTATAAATTTGTGAACTTGTGGATGAAATATATATCCAATAATGTGCATAAACTGAAGAAATAGTAATGTACTAGTTTTCAATAAAAATGAACTTCAAAATACTTATCATGTCCCATAGGAATCTACTTGCATTGATGTGAAAATGGATCAGTTACTGTAGAAATATTAGGATTTATATGCACCATTCACTGAAGTTAGTTTTCAATACTAGGAAAAAAATACGTATATCAGGTGAATGAATATTTCTGAGAATAATCTTGTGAAAAGTTGATTATAAATCCACATACATAATCATGAATGAATTTAGGGAGTGTATAATAAGACACATATATTAAATATTTTGAAATATCTGGAGAGAATATATATATATATATATATATATATATATATATATATATATATATATCCACACACAGATTTTAAAAATTAGCAATATATATGCCAATCGAATTACACCGTGAAATATGAATCATCCACAGATCCAAAAATATTCATTTTACTGGATATGGATTTATGTATAACTTTTTTCAAGTAGGAAGCTCACCCATAGGTTGAATTTTCAGGTCAAACAGCGTTTAAGAGGAGTGATCTCTTCTCACACTTTGTATCTGCCAAGTCATGTAACTCACAAGAATGTACGTGTGATACCAGGTAGGATTCTATATGTGCATATAAAAATACATGTGCTGAATAGAATACAGAGAAAGGGAGACAGGAATTCACATATTTGTTAACTTTAAAAGCACATGGAAAACTATTTCAACAAAAAATTGACTAGATTTATAACTCCTACCCTATATAATGCAAAAGGCAAGTCCAAGTATACAACATGCCTCCTCTGAACTGCTTGTATTTCTATTCTGTTTCCGTAATTTTTCTCCATTATATTAGGATTAGTATTCAGAATCTAGCAGGGCATGTGTTAGTGTCAGGATTCAGTATTTCAAATGTAAAATAGAAAAATGAATCCAATGTGTATGCAAATATGTGCTAAACAAAATCTTCCCACTCTCATCCAGAACAATTCCTTGACATTTTTTTCGCCCAAAGTAAGACACAATTAGAGGAGAAGAGTAATAAAATCTGTGAATAATATGCTCAGGAGTTTACAACCTTGGAAGTGGTAGAGGAGTTTCCCTAGTATGGGACAGGGTAAACACTCCATAAACATGGAGCTCTGCTGGCCTAAATAATTCTTGAGAAACTGCCTCTGAGTTTGGGCACTTGAAATATATGTTGTTGTCAGGAGCTTTAGCTTCTTTTTAGTGAGACTATCAAAGCTGTGTCTGCATCTATGTGACCTGGAGGACATGGTTTCTTATTTTCCAATGAACATGAGGCAGCAGTGCTGAATTCTCTCTTTGTAAGTAAACTGTGGCCAATGGGGGCTAAGGGTATTCCCATGTGGACTGGGAAGCGATTTGGTCATCCTCCACTTTTTGTGGTGTTTCTTGCTGCTGCACTGGGACTTTGGCATTTGCTTCATGAAATAAAAGAAGTTCAACTGGGACACAGTTCTGGAGGCAATTCTTTCATGTGTGGTTGGTCAGGGAATGCAGGAGAATGCACCAACCAGGCTTCTATCCCACATAGCTTGGCCCCATGTCCATAGTAACCTGATTCTAAACATTGCCCGGAAACATCTCCATATAACCAGAAGCCTTTACATGGAAGGGTTTGCTGGCTGCACCATGCAAGTCACAAGCCATTTGGGATCCAATGGCAGATCCACATGGCCCCACCACAAATTTTTTATCACACACCTGCCTACCACTGCTCTAGGCCCACTACTCAGCAGGTTCCAACATACTGGCATCTCTGTTCTTCACCATTTTCATGAAACCCACTCAATCAAGGCACTGTCTTGCATATTTACGATCAGCAACAGGACATCCAAAGTTTCTACAGTGCCACCTGGTCATGGGAATTTCAAAAATTTCATGGTATTTATCTAGGCATTTTTCAAAGATGACGTTGCAGGCACTGTGGGTTTCAATTCATTCAGGAACCTTTAAATTTTGAGGAAGCTCATTTCAATGAATGCTCTGTAGAACTCTCACAGGCAAGGCTTCCCAAAGAGTGGCCAAAATGTCACATGAAGCCAGGCCTATTGAGGTCTACAATGTGACGTCCATGGGTGTTGTGACTCTCAACAATGGCTGGCAAGTCTTTCAGAATTAAATCATGTGATCTTCTGGCTGAGATACCCAGGGCTCTGTGGAAAGCCACCCTGGGCCTAGATCTCAGTTTCCAAGGGTGATTCTCATGGGTGGACTCCTAAAATCCCAACAAAATTCATGGCAATACTTCTCTGAATTCAGTCTCTAAGGGGAATCACACCAGAGTTCAAGCCCAGGTGGTCCCAGTCATGTCTTCCAACCGGACACAAATGACCAAAATTAAAACCAAAACCCTCCCATATGGCCCTCATCTTCTTCCATATAGACACTAATCACAACCTCTGGCTGAAGGTTTCCATGAGTGGCGGAGTCCAAGAGAGTGTCCAAAATAACTCCCTTGCCCCTCATTGGCGTAAATTCAGGGTGGTCTGGACACCCTTCATGTGAAACAGGAGTGATCAAATATGCTAGACGTTAATACTTCTATGCTTCTCCAATTTGTGGAAAACTGAGTGTCAGGTATATATTTTTATGTGATTTGCAGTCATGAGAAAACACAAGCTCCTCTGCAGGTCTTTGAAGAACCCATTTGACCCAAAGGATCCCTATTCTCACTTGATGGAGTTCAAGAACTTTAAAGAGGAAGGCGACAGACTTCATCCACAAGGACTGCTTTTTGGCCATTTTGGTTTTGGATGCACACATGGGATCTTTCTTTACATCCACCACGTGCTGAGTATCTAAGCCACAACCTCACACAGGGCCAAGAGGCTGATTCAGACACATCCCTTTTCAAAGCAATTAAGCAAAGAGCCACAGGTGATCCATATTCATTTCCATTTGAAAACTGTTTTCTTCAGGCTTCACAAAGGGGTGGCATGAGGCAAAGACCTTCCTGACATTCAGGGCAACAGAACATTAGGTTAGCAAACGGCCCAAAGCAGTGTTTCTCCACTGAGACTTTCCTGGTCACACTGATATCTGAATTTTCTGAGACGCTCGCCATTCCCTTCAGCTATCCAGTACATGGCCATGTCACAGAGCTTGGAGGTGGTACATAACTTGGTCACAAAATCATGAGCCTATTCTGGAGAGTGGCCAGAATTCAGGAAGAAAACAGGAACTTAGGAAGATAGCAGGTGTTACCCATCCATAAGGCAAGCCGCATTCTTTTCATACATTGGGCAGAAAGAATTCTGGTAAGCTTTCTACTAGCCTGGACACATCCTTTGATGCATTCTCTTTTCTAATGTCTACAACCATGGACACAGTGGGATACACAGACATAAAAACACTCGCCTTGTCAAATCACTTGTTAGAAATCGTCCACTCCAAACCAAACAAACTGCCTTTCCTACCTATTCTCAGAACATGAGACAAAATCACAAACACACACTCACACCCACAAATTCACCTCCTTTCCCAAAGTAGGTCTCTGACTATCGGGTGTGACCTCTGACTGGTGGGCCGTACTATGTTCCCATCAAATGGCCTGTTCTGTCTCAGATCTGGTTTCCTTGGCCAACTCTGTGAAGTTGTCAGGAGACAACGGTGAGCCACTTCCTGCTTACTCAGGAAAGGCCACTCTTCAGAGCTTTCCTGGCACTTGGCCATCCTCACATCAGTAGATACCAAGAAAGACTGACTCTGTCTTTGGTAAATCAAAAGAAGTGAGACCACTGGGACTGGGCCTGGGACTAGATTTGTGTGCCTGGATGCCTGTATCCCAAGTTCAGAGAGTTCCATCACCAAGAATGTGAGGTGAGGTCACTTCCTTCAGGAACTGAATGAGGTCAATGCCTTGGCAAGCACGTTGTCCTAACATTTGCTTCCAAAGGTCCCATGAAATGGAGGCTGTCCCTAATTCCTTTGACACTTTCACAAGTTAGAATGGTATATCAAACATTGGTAACCAGGAACAGCTCTCCACAGAGGCCTCGTTTGGTCCTTCTTCTCTACATAAAGAAGAGAGAGGCTGATTCAGACACATCCCTTCATGCTGACCAGGTTGTTTGCAATGAAAGATGACTTTTGCTCTCTCAGTTCCTTCATAGGTGTCTACAACTTCTCTAGGGATCATTTGCGCATAGACCTTTGAGTTTCTCAGCAGTTGGAAGATCCCCTAAATTCCTGTATTTTAAGACCAACTCTGTCCTTGCTCTTCTCTAAAGTTAGATTGAGGGAACAGTGTATGTTTAGGGTTAATAACAGGTTTGATTTGGAATAGAAATCATTCTGCTGGATGAATAATGGTATTGGGAATCTGCGATATTTTCAAGAATATATAGGTAAAATATAGGAATCTGAAAACAGAAATCTAGGTAAGATTTGAAGCCCAGAAGGGCATTGGGCCCTTGATTGCGGTATTAAGCATAGGACCTTGCAACTTGGATGATTGATTTTCAAAGAGAACTTCCAGTCAAAATGGATAGTCAGGAGTATTAGGAAGATAGTCGGTATGTTTATAAAGGAGAGTGAGTATAGGATTTGGACCAAAAGTTCTTTAGCTATAGGGTTTCGGGTATTGAGTGAATGTAAATGTCAGCACATGTGAAGAATTAATCACAATGATGAACTGGGGAAAATATGTAGGAATGCAGATATCAATAGAGACTTTAGGAAATCTGGCAAAGTATAGTCGGTAGTGAAATGTTAATAAAATAGATTCTTGTCACTTCCTGTTTTACTGTATGCTTAATAAAACACTGTTGAAATCTTGAGAAGTGATTTCTAATCTTTTTCCCAGAATGTGCTGTCCCCAACTGCCAAACTTCAGAATGTACTCCCTCACCCAGTTGCACGCAAACTGCTCACCCGCCCAGGCCCATCAATAAACTTTCCTCCCTGCCCTCTTCAAGGAAAGTATATAAGCTCTGCTTAAGCTGTTCTCAGGGTTCTCTGCTATATTCAAATGAGCTCTGAGCCCCAGCATGCTGGACCCCCAATAAACCCTTTGTTTTTGCATGAGAGAGTCTCTTGGTGGTCTCTTCCCCCAATGCTCTTCCGATATTTATATATGGAGGTTCCACCGAAATCCAGCAGTGGTGAACGAGAGACCCCAATGGGCTACTCTCAGGGTAAGTAAGGCACCTCTTTCTGGTTTCAGGTTTCAGGTTAGGGCTTGGCAAAATGGCTGTCGATGAAGTGTGTGAGCTCTCTTTGATGGTGGCTGGCAGACGTGTCACAGAGCCACAAGCCAAGTCCCTGGGGGACGCCACAGAGGACTCGGGAATCGAGGAATAATAGTCCCCTTGACTCAGTGATACTTTGTTTCAGATTCGGTATTGCCAGCCCATCGGGTTTTGCCACCTGCTCAGTCTTGGTCTCAGTGTTGGACGTCCATTGCCTGTCTTTATTGTTTTCTCTTGTCTGTGTCCTGTGTCGTTGCTTTTACTGTTTGTGTATCTTTCATTATGGGACAGATCACTTCAATGCCTCTGTCCCTGACCCTTGATCTATGGACCAAAGTCCGCTTAAGGGCTCAGAATGTTTCTTTTTTAGTAAAACGCTGGACCTGGCAGACTCTGTGTGCCACAGAATGGCCCACCTTTGGATTCGGATGGCCCCTAGAAGGATCTTTCTACTTCCCACTAATTTAAAAAGACAGAGATATTGTCTTACAGCCAGGGCCACATAGCCATACTGATAAACAGGAATATACCTTAACTTGACAGGACCTCTGCAAATCTCCTCCTCCGTGGGTGAAGCCTTTCCTTGCTGTGTCCCCGTTCCTACTCCTTCCCCCACGATCTCTCAACCCCTCTGCTCCTCCTCCTCCTCCACCCTCTGTTCTCCCTGAGTCACAAGATTTGACTCTACTGGACTCTCGTCCCCCTCCTTGTCTTCTACCCTTGTCCCACAACCCCCAACACCCTCTAAGTGATTCTCCAGCTGCTGACTCAGCCTCTCCGCAATTGGAGGACGCTAAGCCAGCCCAGGGCCCTCCAGATAACTCCCCTGCGTCACACACAGCCCCTCCTCCCCTGGAGGAAGCTAGAGTTGCTAAAGGAACTCGCTGGTGGCAAATGATTGAAAACCCTGGAACTCCCGTGTTGCTTCCCTCCATCCCTAAGGACCAATGATTGACGATGGCCATAGGGAAAAAATGCAAGCCTACCAGTATTGGCCTTCTCCTCTTCAGACCTATATAAATGGAAAAATAACAATCCCCCTTTTACCGAGGACCCAACCTGGCTCTCAGGTCTGGTGAAGTCATTGATGTTTTCACACCAACCTACTTGAGATGACTGCCAACAACTCCTAGGGACTCTCTTCTTGACAGAGGAACAAAAGAGAATCCTCCTGGATGCTAGAAAAAAGTATCCTCGGACCAAATGCGTGACCGACAAAACTTCCCAATATATTCAAAGCCGGCTTTCTCTTGAAACGACCCAACTGGGACCTCAACACCTTTGAAGGTAGGGAGCATCTGTCCACTTATCGCCGGGCTCTAATAGTGGGTATCTTAGTGGCCGCTAGGTGACCAACTAATTTGGCCAAGGTAAGAGAGATTATTTAAGGGCCTGATGAATCTCCCTCTATGTTCTTAGAGATAATTATGTAGGCATATAAGAGACATACTCCTTTCGATCCTCAGGCAGAGGATCAAAAGGCATCTGTCACAATGGCCTTTATTGGGAAAGCTGCCCTGGATATTAAAAGAAAGTTACAATGCTTAGATGGATTACAAGATATGACTTTGAATGATTTATTCAGAGAACCCGAGAAGGTATACTTTAAGAGAGAAACTGAGGAAGAGAAGGGAGCTGAGTGAGGATAAAAGAAACAAAAGACAGACTAAGGCATTGACTAAGGTCCTGGTCACAACAACAAATAGGCCAGAAATTAAGAAACAGAGAGACAGGAAGGGATACCTGGGCACACACTAGAGGCCACCCCTGGCCTGAGATCAATGTGCCTACTCTAAAGAAAAAGGACACTGGGCCAAAGAGTGCCCTAGAAAGAGACAGCCATGCCAGCCAGATATTCTGACTCTGGAGGAATACTAAGAAAGTCCGGGCTCAGATCCTCTCCCTGACCTCAAGGTAACTTTTGAAGTGGAGGGGAACACAATAAACTTTGAAGTAGATGCAGGGTGAATATACTCAGCCCGTAAGGCCCATTGGGCCCTCTACCGAATAAAAGGTCTCTAATTCAAGAGTCTAACAGAAGTAAATATCGGGCTTTGACAACTACGAGGACCATGGACCAGGGAAAAGGAAAAATCCATCACTCCTTCCTAGTAATCCCAGAATGCCTGGCCCCATTGATGGGCAGAGTTCTGCTCACCAAGCTCTGGGCCAAAATAACTTTTAACCCTGAAGGCCCTCAAGTGGAATTTTTTAATTCTTCAGTAACTACTCCTATAATCATGGCTCTAACTATGTCAGTAGCAAATGTTCATCAACTCACTCACCTTTGTTCAAAGAAACTGCATTCATTCGTGAAGGATCAAGAACACAGTTTTCCACTAACCTACTCACAGCAAAAGGAAATAACTGAATGGGTAACAAAAGCCTGTCAGGTCCATTAATTGGTTAAAGCTTACACTTCCAAGCTTCCTGCAGGAAAGCACCTATGAGGAACCAGACGAGGACAATTCTGGGAAGTGGACTTTACTGAAATTAAGCCAGTAAGGTATGGACTTAAATAACTCCTAGTCTTTGAACATACATTTTCAGGATGTATTGAAGCCTTCCCCACACACACACAAAAAAAAAGAAATAAAAAAGAAGAGAAAAGAAACATTGCAAATGGTTGTAAAGAAGATCCTGGAAGATATTTATTCTCCCCTTGACGACCAGTAGTCTTAACCCTCATCAGCCCCTTAAGCTGCGATGGCTGATCACAAATCCTACTGGACACGAAGTATGGCCTATCTCGAATACAGCCAGCTTACGAACCTGGTGGCCATCTCTCCACCCAGTCATTTGTCAGCTGGCTATAGGTCTTTCCTATTGGGATATCCCTGATTAACAGGATCCCACTAAAATTCCATTAAATTCCTTCCATACCATAGATAATGGAAACAAACATTATAGATGTAGGGACACGTGAGCCAGATGCAGGTTGGCTAGCCTAGATTACTATGTTTGCCCGGCAGACTATCAAAGCCACAAACAGTCACGGCTGTGGGGGGGGAGAGCAGACTTCTATTGTAAGTCATGGGGATGTGAGCATACAGGGACTGTCAGATGGAACCCAAACTCCTCATCAAATTCTGTACACAGCATTGGCCATATTACGAATTAGATAACCAAAACCGATGGCCCCCAGAGGGGTCTCTAGATCCTCAAATTCTGTGTGACCTTTTTAACTTCTGCAAGTGCTCAAAAGGGTGAATGGAGATTCCGCTATGTGGAGGCCTTCTCTCTCCTTTGCTCACATCCTGAACTATGCTTCTCCAATAGATGCTCACCCTCAGCCTTGTGCTCCAGACTCTCTGCTGTCACTCCCACCTCAGCAACTTGATTTCTCCCCTCCAATATCTAGATCAAAAACCCAAATCTCGACTGGTTCTCAGACCATTGCTCCCTTGCTGAGGTTGCAGGTACTGAGGTACCACTCCATTCACTCACTCCTCTCCTCTCCTGTCAGTGCCCGCACCGGGTCCCACCCAGTCCTCTTACCACCTAATGCAAAGCTCAAACCCGCTGAGAAGAATCCTCAGACCCTAATACAAGATGTAATGAAAATGGCCTTTAATGTTGCTTTGTCATCACTAAAAACAGGTTACTAAGAATTTAAAGTCCCTCACAGGCTTTTTGGAATCTCACTCCCGTCTCCCCCTCTGTTCTATCTGTTCTATTGCTCAAGTTTTTGTTGCTATTAAGATCCCAAAGCCCTCTCCCAATATTCTTTTACATCTCTCCTTCCTCATTCTCAGATCCACAGAGCTGCTCTTATCCCTTCCTTCCAAATTGTCCCCCTCTGTACCAGGCCCACAGAAAAGTCTTAACTGACCTTCTCCAGAAGTCTTCACCATGGCTGATTTAGGACTTTCAGCAAAAGAATCCCGATAAAAGAGTTCACTGTAGATAAACTTCCTATTTTTGTGTTGCCCTGGTCTCCTTGGCAACTGGCTAAAAAAATCAGCACTCCTGATCTAGACACACCCTTACTAGTTTTTCACAAAATATTTGAAAAAAAGGCCTCTGGCCTTGAGCTGGGGCTTCACAGAGATGGCTACATTTCTAAGATAAAGAAGTTACAAACTGGGCTGTATGGAAACAGCTGGAAGGGGGAAAAAAAGAAAGGGAAGACACCCCCACCCAGGTGTCCTTGAAAAGTTAACTTGCCCAAACTGAGGAAAAAACAGAAACAAAAACTGCTTTTTGTGAACTTCTGCAGACTGTGAACTTCTGAGCCCCTTCCCTTACGTGTTGGGTACAAAATTCTGAAACTACGTAACTTGGGTTTCAGGGGATTAATTGATTACAACAGAAGCAATGCCCTCTGAATCTGGTTGAAACCAAAAAAGACTGTTTCCGTGTCTTTGGTGCTATCTTAGGTGCCTTGCCTTGTCCGTCCCTACAACAGTATAATTCTATATACTTAAACATTGTTTATGTTTTCATGAAATGGTCAACAGATGTGATTAATTGTGAAATGGTGCAGATGTTTCCCAGAGTGCTCTATCATGACGCAGGTTCATCTGAAGATCAAAGAGGGGGACATACAACCCGGTTCCGCTGGGAACATATGTCCCTCACCTTAGCCATTCTATTACGAATAGGAGATGCTGCAGGGTTGGGCACAAGAACCACTGCTCTGGTCCATGGGACACAACAAGTGACCCAATTAGAAGCAGCAATAGATCAAAACTTAAAGATTTTAGAAACCTCCATCACAGCTTTGCAGGAATCTTTAACCTCTCTCTCTGAAGTTGTTTTACAGAACAGTCGAGGGTTGGACCTCCTTTTCATGACAGAGGGGGGCCTTTGTGCTTCATTGAGGGAAGAATGTTGTTTTTATGTCGACAATACTGGAGTTGTAAAAAAATCTATGAGTAAATTAAAAAGATGCCTTGAAGAGCAACAACGAGAGAGAGAGAGGCACAGAAAGGGTAGTTTGAGTCTTTTTTTACACAGTCCCCCTGGTTAATTACGTTTTTATCAACCCTGGCCGGTCCAATAATAATCCTCATATTATTACTAACTATAAAACCCTGTTTCCTCAACCATGTAATTTCTTTTCTCCAAGCTCAAATTGGACAAATTAAAATTATGGTAATACCCCACTAGCAGACATAGAATGTGACACCCCACAAAGATCACTTTTATGATTAAAAGTAGCCAGAAAAAGAAGTGGGGAATGAAAGGTTAATAAAATATGTACTTGTCACTTCCTGTTTTTCTGTACACTTAACGAAACACTGTTGAAATCTTGAGAACTCTTTGCTAATCTTGTTGCCAGAATGTGCTGTCCCCAATTGCCAAACTGCAGAATCTACTCCCTCACCCGGTTGAATAGAAACCTGAACTGTACTTGGATCATTGAATGTAGAAGAGAACATCCATTCAAAAAGTTATAGTCAGTTGGATTAGAAAGATAGTCGGTAAGTTTAGGAAGAAAAGTGAGTATAGGATTTGGAACAAAAGTTCTTTAGCAATAGGGTTTTGGTTAGAGAGTCAATGTAAACGTCAACACAAGTGAAGAGTCAGTCACAATGATGCACAGGGCAAAATATGTAGGAAAGCAGATATCAATAGAGACATTAGGAAATCAGGAAAAGAATAAAGTGAGTGATGGGATTAGATATTTTCAACAGGGTTGAGGATGAATATATGAGCTTAGGATAAAACAAATATGAAGTCAACAATAGGATTGACATTTGATAGCATTAGCGTAGCCCAAGACAGTGTCCAAAATAAGCTCTGTTGCCCCTCATTTGCCTAAATTCCCAGTGGCCTGTACACCCTTCCTGTGTACCAGGAGTGATCAAATAGGCCTGCCCTTAATACTGCTCTGCTTCTCCAATTTGAGTCCTACTGAGTGTCGGGTACAGATTCTTTATGTGAATTGGAAAGATGAGAAAACTCAAGCACCTATTGGATAGCCTCTGAATACATTTGAAGAACTCATTTGACCCAAAAGATCCCTATTCTCACTTGATGGAATTCAGGAACCTTACAGAGGAAGGCAAAATACTTCATCAACAATGACTGCTCTTTTTGCCATTTTGGATTTTATGCACCCATGGGATCTTTCTTTAGATCCATCAGGTACTGAGAATCTAAGTCAAAGAATCACGCTGGGCCAAGAGGCTGATTCACACACATCTCTTTCCAAATCAATTAAGGAAAGAGCCAAAGGTAAAGCATATTCATTTCCATTTGAAAAATCTTTCCTTCAGGATTCACAAAGGGTTGGCCTGAGACAAAGACCTTCCTGACTCTCAGGGCAACAGAACAATAGGTAAGCAAATGGCCCAAAGCAGGGATTCTCCACTGAGACTTTACTGGTCACACTGATATCTGAGTTTTCTGAGATGCTCGCCATTCCATTCAGCTATCCAGTATATGGCCATGTCACAGAGCTTGGATGTAGTACATATCTTGGACACAAAACCATGAGCCTATTCTGGAGATTGGCCATAATTCAGGAAGAAAACAGCAACTTAGGAAGGTAGCAGGTATCGCCCATCAATAAGGCAAGCCGCATTCAATTCATAAATTGTGCTGGATGAATGCTGGGAACCTTTCTATGAGACAGGACACATCCATTGATGCATTCTCTTTTCTAATGTCTACAAGCACGGACACAGTGGGATACACAGACATAGAAACACTTGCATTGTCAAACGACTTACTAGAAACTGTTCACTCCAAACCAAACAAACCGCCTTTTCTAACTATTCTCAGAACATGAGACAAAACCACAAACCCACACCCGCAATGGCACCTCCTTCCCCCAAATAGGTCTGTGACTCTCCGGAGTGTGCTCTGACTGATGGGCCATACTATGATGCTCCGAAATGGCCTGACCTGTCTCAGATCTGGTCTTCTTGGCCAACAATGTGAAGTTGTTAGAAGCCAGGAGTGAGCCACTATCTGCTTTCTCAGGAAGAGCCCCTCTTCCGAGCTTTCCTGGCATTTGGCCATCCTCACATCAGTAGGTATCAAGAAAGACTGACTCTGTCCTTTGCAAATCCAAAAAAGTGAGACCACTGGGACTAGAACTGAGACTGGCTCTGGGTGCCTGGCTTTCTGTATCCCAAGTTCAGAGAGTTCCATCACCATGGAAGTGAGATGAGATCACGTCCTTCAGGAACTGAATGAGATCACTGCCTTGGCAACCACTTTGTCATAACAATTGCTTCCAACGGTCCCATGAGATGAGGGCTGCCCCTACTTCCTGTGACACTTTCACAAGTTAGAATGGTATATCACCCGTAGGCAAAAGGGAACAGCTCTCCACACAGGCCGGGTTTGGTCCATCTTCTCTACATTAAGAAGAGATAGGCTCATTCTGACTCAACCCTTAATCCTGACCAGGTTGTTTGCCATGGAAGATGATTTTTGCTCTCTGAGGTCTTACATAGCTGCCTACATCTTCTCCAGAGATCATTTCTGCATGGAGCTTTGAGGTTCTCAACAGATGGAAGATCCACTGCATTCCTGTATTGTAAGACCAACACTGTCCCTGCTCTTCTGTAAACATAGATGTGAATTGGAGTCATGAGAAAACCCACGAACCTATGGGATAGCCTCTGCAGAACTTTAAAGAATTCACTTGACCCAAATGATCCCTATTCTCACTTAATGGAGGTCAGGAACCTTACAGAGGAAGGCGAGAGACTCTATCCACCATGACAGTTCTTTTGTCCATTTTGGTTTTGGATGCACACATGGGATTTTTCTTTAGACCCATCATGTGCTGTGAATCTAAGCCACAGCCTCACATAGGGCCAAGAGGCTGATTCAGACACATCCATTTCCAAAGCAATTAACCGAAGAGGCACAGGTAATGACCATTCAATTCCATTTGAAAACTATTTTCTTCAGGCTTCACAAAGTGTGGCCTGAGGCAAAGACATTCCTGACATTCAGGGCAACAGAATAGGTAAGCAAAAGGCCCAAAGCAGGGTTTCTCCACTGAGACTTTCTTGGGCATACTGATATCTGAGTTTTCTGAGATACTCACCATTCCCATCAGTTATCCAGTACATGGCCATGTCACAGAGATTGAGGTGGTACATATCTTGGACACAAAATCATGAGCGTATTCTGGAGAGTGTCCAGAATTCAGGAAGAAAACAGGAATTTAGAAAGATACCAGGAGTTGCCCATCCATACGGCAAGCTGCAGTCCATTCATAAATTGCTCAGGATGAATGCTTTGAAGCTTTCTCGTAGACAGGACACATCCATTGATGCATTCTCTTTTCTACTGTCTACAATCACGGACACAGTATGATATATAGACACAGAAACACTCACGTTGTCAAAGGACTTACTAGAAACAGTCCACTCCAAAACAAACAAACCTTCTTTCCTAACTATTCTCAGAACATGAGACAAAACCACAAACTCACACTCACACCCAAAAAGGCACCTCTTTCCCCCAAGTAGGTCTGTGTCTATCCGGAGTGTCCTCTGACTTGTGGGCCATACTATGTTCCCCAAAAGTGGCGTGTCCTGTCTCCGATCTGGTCTCTTTAGCAAACTCTGTGAAGTTGTCAGGAGCCCGTGGTGAGAAACTACCTGCTTTCTCTGGAAAGGCCAGTCTTCATAGTTTCCAGGCATTTGGCTGTCCTCACATCAGTAGGTACCAAGAAAGAGTGACTCTGTCTTGTTAAATCCAAACAAGTGAGCCCACTGGGACATGGAGTGGGTTTGACTCTGTGTGCCTGGTTTCCTGGATCCCAAGATCACAGACTTTCATCACCAATAATGTAAGGTGAGGTCACTTCCTTCAAGAACTGAATGAAGTCACTGCCTTGGAAACCACTTTGTTTTAACAGTTTCTTCCAAGGTTCCCAAAAGATGGAGTCTGCCTCTACTTGCTGTGACTCATCCATAAGTTAGGATGGTATATCAACCATAGGCACCGGGGAACAGCTCTCCACACAGCCATGGTTTGGTCCATCTTCTCTACATTAGGAAGAGAGAGGCTAATTCAGACACATCCCTTCAACCTGACCAGGTTGTTTGACATGGAAGATGACTTTTGCTCTCTCAGATCCTTCATACCTGCCTACACCGACTCAAGGGATTATTTCTGCAGGGACTTTTGAGGTTCTCAGCTGGTGGATGATACCCTACCTTCCTGGATTTTAAGACCAACTCTGTCCCTGCTCTTCTGTAAAGTGAGATTGAGGGAACAGTGTATGGTTAGTGTTAATAGCATGTTCGATTTGGGTTAGGAGTCATTCTGCTGGATGAATTATGGTATTGGGAACCTGTGATATTTATAAGAATATAAATGTGAAATATATGTATGAGATCAGAGATCTGGGAAAGATTTGAAGCCCAGAAAGGCATTGGGCCCTTGATTGGTATACTTAGATTGAATTATGTTCTGCACCGAGGTCTCAGATAAATCGATATACAATGGCATAGGACCCTATACCTCGGATGATTGAAAGTAGAAGAGAACATCCAGTCAAAAAGGGATAGTCTGTAGGATTAGGAAGATAGTCAGTAGGTTTAGGAAGAAGAGTGAGTCTCGGAGTTGGACCAAAAGTTCTTTAGCAATTGGTTTTCAGTTAGAGGGTGAATGTAAATGTCAGCACATGTGAAGAGACAGTCACAATGATGAACTGGGAAAAATATGTAGGAAAGCAGATATCAATAGGGGCATTAGGAAATCAGGAAAAGTATAAAGTGAGTGATAGGATTAGATATTTTCAACAGGCTTGAGGTTAAATATATAATCTTAGGAAGAAACAAATATGTAGTAACCAATAGGATTGACATTTGAGAGCAGTAGGCACCCTGGACATAGATGCTTTTAGTAATCCATGGTCACTTTCTATTTAGGCTTTGGTACAATCATATGTGTGACCTTTGCATTTTGTGTCCAGAATACTACTGTGGTAAAATGTATATGTAGATCAGGTGACATAAGTATTTCTTCCACCATAAAGGGGAGTAATATTCTGGAAACTTATAAATTAGTACTGGGGATACAAATAGGTGTACCTTGTGTTGATGATTATTGAGATGATGCAGGAATAGACCATATTGTGAATAAAGTATGTAACTGGATCCAACATTAAATAATGGATTGAGTTTGCATCTGAAAATATATTGGAAATCTTATATTGATATATATACCATCATTCCAACGAGTTATATATGCAATGGTATTATTAGGGTTACGGTTTATCGTGAAGAGTGAGTTTTGCTTCAAAAATGATTATGGAATCGAAAATAATGTGTTTAGAAAGAAGTCTAGTGAAAAGACCAGTAAAGAAACATGGAGGAATACATGTGTTCTGAAGTAGTAAGTAATTGAAAGTGAACCAAATGCCAAAAAAATTTGTGAAGTTGTGGATGAAAAAATACATCCTATGATGTCCATAAACTGAAGAAATAGTAATGTACCAGTGTTGAGTAAAAATGAACTTCAAATTACACATCATGTCCCATAGCAATCTACTTGCATTGATGTTAAACTGGGTCAGTTACTGTAGAAATATTAGGATTTTTAAGCACCATCCACTGAACTTAGTTTTCAGTAGTAGGAAACCAAAATATATTTCAGGTGTATGAATATTACTGAGAATAATCTTGTGAAAATTTGAATATAAATGAACATAAATGAATATGAATGAATTTAGGGAGTGTATAATAAGACACATATTTTTCATATTTTTTTAAAATCCGTAGAATATACACACACACACACACACGCCCACACACACACACACATGCACACACACACACACATTAATATTTAGCAATATATATGCCAATCGATATTCATCATGAAATATAATTCATTCACAAATCCAAAAATATTCATTTTACTGAACATGGATTTATGTATAGTGTTTTTCAAGAGGAAGCTCACCCATAGGTGGAATTTTCAGTTCCATCATTATTTAGGGAGAGTCATCTCTTCTCACAATTTTTATATTCCAAAGTCAGTGATCTTACAAGAATGTACGTGTGATACCAGGTAGGATATTGTATATGCATAAAAAAATTACATGTGCTGAATAGGATACAGAGAAAGGGAGACAGGAATTTACATATGTGATAACTTTAAAAAATCATGGAGAAATATTAAAATGAAAAGTTTACTAAATTTAAAACACATACTCTTGATAAAGAGGAAGACAAATACAAATATACACCATGCTTCCTATAAAAGGACTGTACTTCTATTCAGTTAGGTTTTTTTTTCTCCATGATATTAGGATTAGTAGTCAGAGTCTAGTAGGGTATGGGTTAGTGTCAGGGATTCAGTATTTCAAATGGAAAATAGGAAAATGGATCTAATGTGTATGCAAACATGTGATACACAAAAATCTTCCCTCTCTTATCCAGAACAATACCTTGACATAACCATCGCTAAAAGTAAGACACAATTAGAGGAGAGGAGTTAGAAAACCTGTGAATACATATGTGGAATGAAAAATGCTCAGGAGTTCACAACACTGGAGGTGGTAAAACAGTTTACAAAAGTATGGGAGAGGGTAAACACTCCAGAAACATGGAGCTGTGCTGACCTAAAGACTTATTGAGAAACTTCCTCTGAGGTTAGGCACAAGAAATATATGTATGGCAATATGTAAATCAATGGTTCTGCAACTGATGTGATTCTGCAATCTGTATATGGAGTAAAAATGGGAGCTCATATCCCACTTGAATCAAAGTGTGAAATTTGATATATCAAGAAGTATGTACTGTTTTGAACAACCTACAAAAAATTAATTAAAAAAAGAAAAAGAAATATATGTAATTGTCAGGAGATTTAGCTTCGTTTGTAGTGACACCAAAAATCTGGGTCTGCATCTATGTGACCTGGAGGACATGGTTCTTTATTTTGTAATGAACATGAGGCAGCAGGTCTGAAATCTCCCTTTGTAGGTAAACTGTTGCTACTGGGAGCTAAGTGTCTTCCCGTGTGGTCTGTGAAGCCATTTGGTCATCCTCCACTTTTCAGGGTGTTTCTTACTGCTGCACTGGGAATTTGGTATTTGCTTCATGAAATACAATATGTTCAACTGGGACACAATGCTGGAGGGAGTTCTGTCATGTGTGGTTGGTCAGGGTCGGCAAGAGAATGTACGAACCAGGCTTCTATCCCACATAGCTTTCCCCTTGACTATAGCAACCTGATTCTGAACATTGCCCTGAAACCTCTACATATAACAAGATGCCTTTACATATAAAGGTCTGCTGCCTGCACCATGTCAGTCGCAAGATTTGGAAGCCAATGGAAGATCCAGGTGGTCCTACCAAAAATATTTATTTACACACCTATAGTCCACTGCTCTACGCCCACTACCCAGCAGGCTCCAACTTACTGGCATCTCTGTTCTACACCATTTTCACGAAACTCAGTCAATCAAGGCACTGTTTGTTATACTCATGATCAGCAACAGGATATCTAAAGGTTATCCAGTGCCACCTGGTCATGGGGATTTCAAAAATTTCATGGTATTAATCTAGTCATTTTTCAAGGATGAAGTTGGAGGCACTGTGGGTTTCATTTAATTCAGGAACCATTAAATGGTGAGGAAGCTCATTTCAATGAAAGCTCTGGAGAACACTCACAGGCAAGCCTTCCCAAAGAGTGGCCAAAAGGACACATGAATCCAGGCCCATTGAGGTATACAATGTGAGGTCCATGTGTGTTTGGACTCTCAATTATGGCTACCAAGTCTTTAAGAATTAAAACATGTGATATCCTGGCTCAGAATCCCTGAGCTCTGTGGAAAGCCATCCTGGGCCTAGATCTCAGTTTCCAAAAGCGATTCTCATGCGTGGTCTCCTAAAATCCCAACACTATTCATGGCAATACTTCTCTGAGGTCAGTTCCAGAACTCAGTCTCTAAGGGGAATCACACCAGAGTTCAAGCCCTGGTGGACCCAGTCATCTCTTCCAACTACCACACAAATTACCACAATTAAAACAAGAACCCTCCCATATGGCCCTCATCTTCTTTCATATAGACACTCATCATAATCTGGCTGGAGGTTTCCATGAGGGGTGCAGACCAAGACAGTGTCCCAAATAAGCTCCTTTGCCCCTCATTTGCCTAAAGTCAAGGTGGCCTGGACACCCATCCGGTGAACCAAAAGTGATCAAATAGGCCTGCCGTTAATACCGCTCCAATTTGAGGACTACTGTCTGTGGGGTTTAGATTCTTTATGTGAATTTTAGTCATGAGAAAACCCAAGCACAATGGGCTAGCCTCTGCAGGTTTTGTAGAACTCTTTTGACCCAAAGGATCCCATTCTCACTTGATGGAAGTCAGGAACCTTACAGAGGAAGTCGAGAGACTTCCTCCCAATAATTGCTCTTTTGGCGAATTTTCTTTTGGATGCACACATGGTAACTTTCTTTAGATCCATCAGGTGCTGAGAATCTAAGCCACAGCCACACACAGGGCCAAGGGCATGATTCAGACACATCCCTTTCCAAAGCAATTAAGAAAAGTGCCACAGGTATGCCCATTCATTTCCATTTGAAAACTGTTTTCTTCAGGCTTCACAAAGGGGTGGCCTGAGGCAAAGACCTTCCTGACATTCAGGGCAACAGAACAATAGGTAAGCAAAAGGCCAAAAGCAGGGTTTCTCCTCTGAGACTTTTCTGGTCACACTGATATCTGAGTTTTCTGAGATGCTCGCCATCCCCCACAGCTATCCAGTACATGGCCATGTCACAGAGCTTGGAGGTGGTACATATCTTGGACACAAAACCATGGGCCTATTCTTGAGATTGGCCGGAATTCAGGACGAAAATAGAAACTTAGGAAGGTAGCAGGTGTTGCTCATCGATAAGGCAAGCTACAGTCCATTCATAAACGCGGCAATATGAATGCTGAGAAGATTTCTACTAGACACGACACATCCATTGATGGATTCTCTTTTCTAATGTCTACAACCACGGAAACAGTGGAATACACAGACATAGAAACACTCGCCCTGTGAAAAGACTTACTAGAAACAGTCCACTTCAAATGAAACAAACCGACTGTCCTACCTATTCTCAGAAAATGAGACAAAACCACAAACCCACAACCACACCCACAAAGGCACCTCCTTCCCCTAAGTAGGTCTGTGACTATCCAGAGTGTCCTCTGACTTGTGGGCCATAATATGTTCCCCCAAAATGGCCTTTCCTGTCTCAGATCTTGTCTCCTTGGCCAACTCTGTGAACTTCTTAGGAGCCAACGGTGAGCTACTACCTGCTTTCTCATGAAAAGCCCTGCATCCAAGCTTTCCTGGCATTTGGCCTTCCACACATCTGTAGGTACCAAAAAATACTGACCCTGTCCTTGGTAAATCCAAACAAGTGAGACCACTGGGACTGGGACTGGGACTGGCTCTGTTTGCCTGGCTTCCTGGATCCCACGTTCAGAGAGTTCCATCACCAAGAAAGTGAGGTGAGGTCACTTCCTTCCTGAACTGAATGAGGGCACTGTCTTGGCAGCCACTTTGTCCTAACTGTTGCTTCCAAGGGTCCCAAGAAATTGAGGCCGCCCCTACTTCCTGTGACATTTTCACAAGTTAGAATGGTATATCAACCAAAGGCACCCAGGAATAGATCTCCACACAGGCCTGGTTTGGTCCATGATCTCTACATTAAAAAAAAATCTGATTCAGACACAACCTTTTATCCTGACCGGGTTATTTGCCATGGAAGATGACTTTTGGTCTCTCAGGTCCTTTATTGCTTCCTACATCTTCTCCAGGGATCATTTCTGCATGGACCTTTGAGGTTCTCAGCAGGTGGAAGTTTTTCTACATTTCTGTATTGTAATATCAACTCCTTCCCTGCTGTTCTGTAAAGTTAGATTGAGGGAACAGTGTCCGGTTATGGTTAAAAACATGCTCGATTTGGGTTAGAAATCATTTTCCTGGATGAATGATCGTATTGGGAACTTGCTATGTGTAGAAGAATATATAGGTGAAATATATGTATGAAAAAAGAAATTTAAGTCTGATTTGAAGCCCAGAAGGGCATTGGGCCCTTGATAGTGATACGTGGTGTTGAATTACGTTCTGCAGAGTTGTCTCAGATAAATCGATATACAATGGCATAGCACCTTGTACGTTGCATGAATTAATGTAGAAGGAACATCAAGTCAAAAAGGCATAGTCGGTAGTGAAAGGTTAATAAAATTAATAAAATAGGTACTTGTCACTTCCTGTTTTTCTGTATGCTTAACAAAACACTGTTGAAATTTTGAGAAATGTTTGCTAATCTTGTTCTAGAATGTACTGTTCCCAACAGCCGAACTGCAGAATGTACTCCCTCACTCGGTGTCATGCAAACCGCCCACTCGCCCTTACCCATCACTGAACTTCCCTCTCTTCCCTCTCCAAGGAAAGTATATAAGCTCTGCTTAAGCTGTTCTCAGAGGTCTCTGCTCTATTTAATTTAGCTCTGAGCTCCAGCATGCTGGACCACAAATAAACCCTTTGCTGTTGCATGAGACAGTCTCTTGGTAGTATCTTCCTCTGACACTCGCCTGACCTTTACATATTGAGGTTCCACTGAGTTCCAGCAGTGGCGGATGAGAGACCCCAACGGGCTCCTCTCGGAGCAAGTAAGGCGCCTCTTTCTGGTTTCAGGTTTCTTGTTAGGGCTTGGCAAAATTGCTGGCGATGAAGAGCCTGGGCTCCCTCCGACGGTGGCTGAGAGACATGTCACAGAGACAAAGGGCACTTCTCTGGAGGACCCCGCAGAGAACTCGGGAAATCAAGGAACAATAGTCTTCTCGACTCAGTGATATTTTCTTTTAGATTCGTTATTGCCATACCATTGGGTTTTGCCGGCTACTCATTCCTGGTCTCAGTGTTGGACGTTCATTGCCTGTCTTTATGGTCTTGTCTTATCTGTGTCGTGTGTCCTTGCTTTTACTGTTTGTGGAACTTTCATTATGGAACAGAGCACGTCAATGCCTCTGTCCCTGACCCTTGATCACTGGACCAAAGTCCGCTTAAGGGCTCAGAATCTTTCTTTTTTTAGTAAAACGCTGGACCTGGCAGAATCTCTGTGCCTCAGAATGGCCCATCTTTGGAGTCGTATGGCCCCTAGACGGATTTTTCTACTTCCTACTAATTTAAAAAGTCAGAGGTATTGTCTTTCAGCCAGCGCCACATAGCCATCCGGATCAACAGCCATATATCTTAACTTGGCAGGACCTCTGCAAATCTCCTCCTCCATGGGTGAAGCCTTTCCTTGCCCCTACCTCTGCTCCTACTCCTTCCCCCATGATCTCTCAAACCCTCTCAACCTCCTCCTCCTCCACCCTCTGTTCTCCCTGAGTCACAGATTTGACTCTACTGGACTCTTCTCCCCCTCCTTATCCCCTGCCCTCGTCCCCTAACACACAACACACTCTAAGTGATTCCGCTGCTGCTGACTAAGCCTCTCTACCATTGGAGGAAGCTAAGCCGGTAATAGGATCTGACAATGGACCGATGTTCATGACCCAGGTGAGTCAGGGGTTAGCCAGGAACCTGGGGATTAATTGGAAGTTAAATTGTGCTTATAGACCACAGAGTTCAAGACAAGTAGAAAGAATGAATAGAACCATTAAAGAGACCTTAACGAAATTAAGCTTAGAGACCAGCATAAGATTGGACTATGCTCCTGCCTTATGCAATGTTTCATGCAAGAAAAAATCCCTTTGTTTCTTTGAGTAACCTTACCACATGTGAAATTCTTTATGGTGGCCCTCCTCCAGTAGGGGACCTACGCCCAACTGTAAGACCTAAAGATCCTTTCCACACCCCCTTGCTTGACAGACTTAAAGATCTTGAAAGAACTCAGTAATACCTGTGAAAACAGCTGGCCACTGCCTACCCAACTGGGAACCAGGGGATTCCACATCCATATCAAGTAAGAGATTTCATCTATGTAAGATGATATCAGGTGTCATCCCTGGTACCCCGCTGAAAAGGACCATACCAGGTGCTATTATAACACCTACAGTGGTAAACGTAAACAGAATCACTTCCTGGATCCATACCTCTCATCTCAAGCCTGCTGCCTATACAGAATCTTTCTGGAAACTGAAAAAGACTGGTAACAGTTTCAAATTGTGTATTGGCAATGTGAATAAGGTTATATACTCTCCCCTTGGCTACAAGTAGTCCTAACCCTCATCAGCCCATTAAGCAGTGATGGCTGATCACAAATCCTACTGGAAAAGAAGTATGGTCTATCTCGCATACAGCCCCCTTAGGGACCTGGTGGCCATCTCTCCACCCAGACATTTGTTAGCTGGCTATAGGTATTTCCTATTGTGATATCCCTGATGAAGAGGATCCCACTAAAATACCATTAAATCCCTTCTGTACCATAGATAATGGAAACAAAAATTATGGATGTAGGGACACGCGAGCCAGATGCAGATTGGCTAGTCTAGATTACTAAGTTTGCCTGGCAGACTATCAAAGCCACAAAGAGTAATGGCTGTGTGGGGGAAAAGCCGACTTTTTCTGTATGTCATGGAAATGTGTGCATACAGGGGCTGCCTGATGAAACCCCAATTCTTCATCAAATTCAGTACACAGCATTGGCCACATTACCAATTAGACAACCAAAAACTATGGCACCCAGATGGGTCTCTAGATCCTCAAATTTTGCGTGACCTTTTTAACTTCTGCAAGTGCTCAAAAGAGTGAAAGGAAATTCCCCTATGTGGAACCCTTTTCCCTCCCTCACTCACATCCTGAACTATGCTTCTCCAATAGATCATTATCCTCAGCCTTCTGCTCCAGACCCTCTGATGTCACTCCCATCTCAGCAACTTGATTTCTCCCCTCCAATAACTAGATCAGAAACCCAAAGCTCCACCAGTTCTCAGACCATCGGCCCCTTGCTGAGGTAGCAGGTACATAAGTACCGCTCCACCGACTCATTCCTCTCATCTCCTGTCAGTGCCCTCACCGGGTCCCACCAGGTCCTCTTACCAGCTAACCCAATGCTCAAACGAGCTGAGGAGAGCCCTGAGACCCTTATCCAAGATGTAATATAATTGGCCTTTAAAGTTGCTTTGTCATCACTGAAAACATGTTACTAAAATTTAAAGTCCCTCACAGGATTTTGGGATCCTCACTCCCGTCTTTCACTCTGCTCTACCTGATCTACTGCTCAAGTTTGCTGCTAGGAAATTCCCAATACCCTTTCGCATTATTCTTTTACATCTCTCTTTTCCCTCATTCTCAGATCCTCGGAGGTGCTCTCAGCCCCACCTTCCCCGTCTTTCCCCCTCTGTACCAGGCCCACAGAAAAGTCTTAAATGACCTTCTTCAGAAGTCTTCACCATGGCTGAGTTTTGAACTTTCAGCAAAACAGTCCCAATAAAGACTTTAATGTAGATAAACTTTCTCTTTCGTATTGCCCTGTTCTACTTGGCCACTGGCTAAAAATCTCAGTACTTCTAAGCTAGACAACCCCTAACTAGTTTTTCACAAAATATGTGAACAAGTCCTCTGGCCTTCAGCTGGGGCTTCACAGAGATGGCTACATTTCTAAGATAAAGAAATTACCAACCGGGCTCCATGGTAACAGCTGGCAGGGGGAAAATAAGAAATGGAAGAAAAAGCTCTCCTCCTCCCAGGTGTCCTTGAAAAGTTAACTTGCCCAGAACAGAAGGAAAAACAGAAACAAATACTGCTTTTTTAAACTTCTGAAGACTGTGAACTTCTGAGCCCCATCCCTTATATGTTGGGTACAAAATTCTGAAACTACCTAAACTTGAGTTTCAGGGGATTAATTGATTACAATAGAAGCAATGCCCTCTGAATCCGGTTTCAACCAAATAGGACTGTTTCCCTCTCTTGAGTGCTATCTTAGGTGCCTTGCTTTGTCAGTGCCTACAACAGCATAATTCTATATACTTAAACATCGTTTATGTTTTCATGAAATGATCAAGATATGTGATAAATTGTGTAATGGTGCAGATGTTTCCCAGAGTGCTCTATCATGACGCAGGTTCATTTGAAGATCAAATAGGGGGGGCATACAACCGGTTCCACTGGGAACATATATCCCTCACTTTAGCCATCCTATTAGGAATAGGAGTTGCTGCACGGGTGGGCAGAGGAACCAGTGGCATTGTCCATGGGACACAAAAGATGACCCAATTAAAAGCAGCAATAGAGCAAAAGTAAGATATTAGAAACCTCCTTCAGGGCTTTGCATGAAACTTTAACCTCTCTCTCTGAAGTTGTTTTACAGAACAGTTGAGGGTTGGACCTCCTCTTCATTAGAGAAGGGGGCCTTTGTGCTGCATTGAGGGAAGAATGTTGTTTTTATGCTGACTATACTGGAGTCGTAATAAAATCTATGAGTAAATTTAAAAGACACCTTGAAGAGCATCAACAAGTGAGAGAGGGCCCAAAAGGGTGGCTTGAGTCTTGGTTCACACAGTCCCCCCGGTTAACTACGTTTTTATCAACCCTGGCCGGTCCAATAATAATCCTCATATTATTGCTAACTATAAAACCCTGTTTGCTCAACCGTGTAATGTCTTTTCTCCAGGCTCAAATTGGAGGAGTTAAACTTATGGTAATACCCCACTAGCAGACATTGAATGTGACACCCTCCAATGATCATTTTTATGATTAAAATTAGCCAGAAGAAGAAGTGGGGAATGAAATATTAATAAAATAGGTACTTGTCACATCTTGTTTTTCTGTATGCTTAACAGAACACTGTTGAAATCTTGAGAAATGTTTGCAAAACTTGTTCCCAGAATGTTCTATCCCCAACTGCCAAATTGCAGAATGTACTCCCTCTCCCAGTTGCATGCAAACCGCCCACTCGCCCTGACACATCAATACAATTCCCTCCCTTCTCTCTCCAGGGAAAGTATATAAGCTCTACTTCAGCTATTCTCAGGGCTATCTGCACTATTCAGGTGAGCTCTGAACCCCAGCATTCTGGACACCCAATAAACCCTTTGATGTTGCATGAGATAGCCTGTTGGTAGTCTCCTCCTCTGAAGCTCGCACCACGTTTACTTGGATGATTGAATGTAGAAGAGAACATCCAGTCAAAAAGGGATAGTCTGTAGCATTAGGAAGATAGTCAGTAAGTTTAGGAAGAAGGGTGAGTATAAGATTTGGAACAAAAGTTTCTTAGCAATAGGATTTCGATTAGAGAGTGAATGTAAATGTCAGCACAAGTGAAGAGTCAGTCACAATGATGAAGTGGGGAAAATATGTAGGAAAGCATATATCAATAGAGACATTACAAAATCAGGCAGAGTATAAAGTGTGTGATAGGATTAGACATTTTGAACAGGGTTGAGTTAAAATATATAATCTTAGGAAGAAACAAATATGTAGTCACAAATAGGATTGATATTTGAGAGCATTGGGCAAATTTCAGGTGGATGAATATTTTGAGAATAATCTTGTGAATAGTTGATTATAAATCCACATACATGAACATGAATGAATTTAGGGAGTGAATATAAAACACATATATTTCATATTTTGAAAAATCTGGAGAGTGTATATATATATATATGTATATATATATATATATATATATATATATATATATATACATATATATATATATATATACATATATATACATATACATAAAACACACACACAGACAAAAAAGTAGCAATATATATGTCAATCAAAATTCATTATAAAATATATACCATCCACAGATCTAAAAATATTCATTTTACTGAACATGGATTTATGTATAATGCTGTTCAACTAGCAAGCTCACCCATAGGTTGAATATTCAGTTCCAACAGGGTTTAGTAGGAGTGATCTCTTCTAACAATTTGTATCTGCCAAGTCAGCCACCTCACAAGAATGTACGTGTGGTACCAGATAGGAATCTATATGTGCATATAAGAATACAGAGAAAGGGAGACAGGAATTCACATATTTGTTAACCTTAAAAATACTAGGACAACTATTTCAACAAACAATTGACTAGATTTATAACTCCAACTCTGTATCATGCAAAAGGCAAATCCATCTATACACCATGCCTACTCTGTACTGCTTGTATTTCTATTCTTTATGGGTTATTTTTCTCCATCATATTAGGATTAGTAGTCAGAGTCTGGTAGGGTATGGGTTAGAGTCAGGTATTCAGTCTTTTGAATTGAAAATAGGACACTGAATCCAATGTGTATGCAAATATATGCTACGGAAAAATCTTCCCACTCTCCTCCAGAACAATGCCTTGACATTACCTTCACCCCAAGTAAGACCCAATTAGAGGAGAAGAGTTAGAAAATCTGTGAATACATATCTAGAATGGAAAATGCTCCAGATTTCACATCTTTGGAGGTGGTAGAGGAGTTTCCAAAAGTAAGAGACAGGGTAAACACTCCACAAACATGGAGCTCTGCTGGCCAAAAGACTTTTTGAGAATCTGCCTCTGAGGTTGGGCACTTGAAATATATGTTGTTGTCAGGAGCTTTAGCTTTATTTGTAGTGAAACCATCAAAGCTGGATCTGCATCTATGTGACCTGGAGGAAATGGTTACTTATTTTAAAATAAAAATGAGGCAGCAGTGATGAATTCTCTTTTTGTAGGTAAACTTTGGCCACTGAGGGCTAAGGGTCTTCCCGTGTGGACTGTGAAACCAATGGTCATCCTCCAATTTTCGTGGTGTTTCTTGCTGCTGCACTGGGAGTTTGGTATTTGCTTCATGAAATACAACGAGTTCAAATGGGACACAGTGCTGAAGGGAGTTCTGTCAGGTGTGGTTGGCAGGGTCTCCAGGAGAATGCACCAACCAGGGTTCTATCTCAAGTAGCTTGCCCCCTTGACAATAGCAACATGATACTGAACATTGCCCTGAAACCTCTCCATATAAAAATATGCCTTTACATATATGGGTGTGATGGTTGCACCATGTCAGTCACAGCCATTTGGAAGCCAATGGAAGATCCACATGGCCCCACCACAGATGTTTTATCACACATTTGCATAACACAGCTCTAGGCCCACTACTTACCAGGCCCCAACTTACTGGCATCTCTGTTCTACACCATTTTCATGAAACCCAGTCAATCAAGGCCCTGTCTGGTATACTCATGATCATCAACAGGACATCAAAAGTCCTCCAGTGCCAGCTGGTCATCGGAATTTCTAAAATTTCATGGTAATTATCTAGCATTTTTTCACAAATGCATTTGGAGGCAATGTTGGTTTCAATTCATTCAGGAACCATTAAATGGTGAGGAAGCTAATTTCAGGGAAATCTCTGGAGCACTCTCACAGGCAAGTCTACCCAAAGAGTGGCCAAAAAGTCACATGAAGCCAGGCCCATGGAGGTCTACAAAGCGAGGTCCAAGTGTGTTTTGAATCTCAATTATGCCTGCCAAGTCTTTCAGAATAAAATCATGTAATATCCTGGCTGTGATTCCCAGTGTTCTGTGGAAAGCCACTCTGGGCCTTGATCCCAGGTTCCAATGGCAAATCTCATTCATGGCCTCCTAAAATCCCAACACAATTCATGTCAATACTTCTCTGAGGTCATTTCCAGAACTCAGTCTCTAGGGGAATCACAGCAGAATTCAAGCCCAGGTTTACCCAGTTATCTCTTCCAACTGCCACACAAATGACCACAATTATAACCAAAACACTCCTACATGGCCCTCATCTTCTACCATAAAGATACTCATCATAACATCTGGATGGAGGTTTTCATGAGAGGCACATCCCAAGACAGTGTCCAAAATAAGCTCCCTTGCCCCTCATTTGCCGAATGTCAGGGTGGCTTGGACACCCTTCCTGTGAACCAGGAGTGATCAAATAGGCCTGCCCTTAATACTGCTTCGCTTCTCCAATTTGAGGCTCTCTGACTGTTGGGTCTAGATTCTTTTTGTGAATTGGAGTCATGAGAAAAGCCAAGCCCCTCTGCAGAGATTTGAAGAACTCATTTCACCCAAAGAATCCCTATTCTGACATGATGGATTTCAGAAACCTAACAAAGGAAGGCAATATAATTCATGCACATTGATTGAACGTTTTTCCATTTTGGTTTAGATGCACATATGGGATCTTTCTTTACTTCCATCAGGTGCTGAGAATCTAAGTCACAGCCTAAAACAGGGCAAAGGGCCTGAATCAGACACATCCTTTTCCAATGAAATTAAGCAAAGAGCCAGAGGTGATGCACATTCATTTCCATTTGAAAACTGTTTTCTTCAGGCTTAACAAAGGGGTTGCATGAGACAAAGACCTTCCTGATATTCAGGGCAACAGAACAATAGGTAAGCAAAAGGCCCAAAGCAGGGTATCTCCACTGAGACTTTCCTGGTCACACTGATATCTGAGTTTTCTGAGATGCTGGCCATTCCATTCAGGTATCCAGTACATGGCCATGTCAAAGACCTTGGATTTGGTACATATCTTGGACACATAACCATGAGCCTATTCTAGAGAGTGGCCAGAATTCAGGAAGAAAACAGGGACTTAGGAAGGTATTAGGTGTTGCCCGTGCATAAGGCAAGCCACACTCCATTCATAAATTGGGCAGGATGAATGCTGGGAAGCTTTATACTAGACATGACACATCCATTGCTGCATTCTCTTTTCTCATGTCTACTACCACAGGCACAGTGGGATACACAGACATGGAAACACTCACCTCTTCAAACGACTTACCGGAAACAGTTCACTCCAAAACAAACAAACCGCCATTCCTACCTATTTTCAGAACATGAGACAAACCACAAACCCACAACCACTCCCAAAAAGGCACCTCCTTCCCCATAGGTGTATGACTAACCAGAGTGTCCTCTGACTGGTGGCCATACTCTGTTCTTCCGAAATGGCCTGTCCTCTCTCAGATCTGTTTTCCTTGGCCAACTCTGTAAAGTTGTAAGGAAAAAGTGGAGAGCCACTACCTGCTTTCTCAGGAAAGCTCCCTATTCAGAGCTCTCCAGGCATTTGGTAATCCTCACTTCAGTAGGTACCAAGAATGACTAACTCTATCTTTGGTAAATCCAAACAGGTGAGCCCACTGGGACTGGGACTGGGACTGCCTCTGGGTGCCTGGCTCCTTGGATACAAAGTTCAGAGAGTTCCATCACCAAGGAAATGAGGTATGTCACATTCTTTGGAACTGAATGAGGTCACTGCCTTGGCAAAGGTATATCTTATGATGTGCAAAAACTGAAGAAATAATAATGTAAGAGTGTCGAATACAAATGAATGAAAAATTACATATCATGTCCCATAGGAGTCTACTTGCATTGATGTTAGACTGGGTCAGTTACTGAAGAATAATTAGGATTTGTATGCACCATTCACTGAAGTTAGTTTTCAGTACTAGGAAACAAATATGTATTTCAGGTGGATGAATATTTCTGATTATAATCTTGTGAAAAGTTGATTATAAATCCACATACATGAACATGAATGAATTTAGAGAGTGTATATTAGACACATATATTTCATATTTTGAAAAATTTGGAGAGTATATCTATATCTATATCTATATCTATATCTATATCTATATATACACACACACACACACAAACACACACACAAAACACTCACAGACATTAAAAAGTACCAATATAAATGCCAATCGAATTCATCAGTAAATATATATCATCCACAAATGCAAAAATATTTATTTTACTGAACATGAGTTAATGTATAATGTTGTTCTACTAGGACGCTCTCCTATAGGTTGAATTTTCATTTCCAACAGCATTTAGGAGCAGTGAACTCTTCTCACAATTTGTATCTGCCAAGACAGCCACCTCACAAAAATGTACGTGTGATACCTGGTAGGATTCTGTATATGCATATAAATATACATGTGTGAATAGGCTACAGAAAAGGGAAACAAGAATTCACATATTTGTTAAGTTTAAAAACACATGGAGAATATTTCAATTAAAATTTGACTAGATTTATAACTCCTCCCTTATATAATGCAAATGTCAAGTCCAACAATACAACATGTCTCCTCTGAAGTGCTTGTATTTCTATTGTGTTGGGTTAATTTTCTCCATTATATTAGGATGAATAGTCTGAGTCTACTAGGTATGGGTTAGTGTCAGGGATTCAGTATTTCGAATGGAAAATTGGAAAATGAATCCAATGTGTATGTAAATATATGCTGCACAAATATCCTCCTGCTCTCATCCAGAACAATGCCTTGTCATTACCTTCACCCCAAGTAAGACACAATTAGAGGAGAAGAGTTACAAAATCAGTGAATACATATCTGGAATGGAAAATGCTCAGGAGTTCACAACCTTGGAGGTGGTAGAGCAGTTTCCAAAACTAAGGGACAGGGTAAACACTCCACAAACATGGAGCTCTGCTGGCCTAAAAATTTTTTGAGAAACTGCCACTGAGTTTTGCACTTGAAATATATGTTGTTTTCAGGAGATTTGGCTTCCTTTGTAGTGAGACCATCAAAGCTGGGTCTGAATCTATGTGACCTGGAGGACATGGTTTCTTATTTCCAATGAACTAGATGAAGCAGTGCTGAATCCTCTCTTTGTAGGTAAACTGAGGCCACTGGGGACTAAGTGTCTCCCCGTGTGGACTGTGAAGCCATTTGGTCCTCTTCCACTTTTTGTGGTGTTTTTGCTGCTGCACTGTGAGTTTGGTATTTGTTTCACGAAATACTAGGAGCTAAACTGGGACACAGTGCTGGAGGGAGTTCTGTCACGTGTGGTGGGTCAGGGTCTGCAAGAGAATGCACCAACTAGGCTCCTATCTCTCACAGCTTGCCCCATTGCCCCCTTGTCCATATCAACCTGATTCTTAATTTTCCTCTGAAAACTCTCCATGTAACAAGATGCCTTTACATACAAGGGTCTGCTGGCTGCACCATGTCAGTTACAAGCCATTTGGAATCCAATGGTAGATCCACATGGCCCTACCACGGATGTTTTATCAAACACCTCCCCACCACTGCTCTAGACCCACTACTCAGCAGGCTCCAACTTACTGGCATCTCTGTTCTACACCATTTTCATGAAACTCAGTAAGTCAAGGCACTGTCTGGTATAATCATGATCAGCAACAGGACATGCAGTGTTTCTCCAGTGCCACCTGGTCATAGGAATTTCAAAAATTTCATGGTATTTATCTAGCCATTTTTCAAGCATGAAGTTGGAGGCACTGTGGATTTCAGTTCATTCAGCAAACATTAAATGGTGAGGAAGCTCATTTCAATGAAATCTCTGGAGAACTCTCACAGGCACGGCTTCCCAAAGAGTGGACAAACGGTCACATTAGGCCAGGCCCATTGAGGTCTACAATGTGAGGTCCATGTGTGTTTTGACTCTCAACTATGGCTGCCATTTCTTTAAGAATAAAATCATGTGATATCCTTGCTGAGATTCCCAGGCCTCTGTGGAAATCCACCCGGGGCCTAGGTCTCAGTTTCCAAGAGCGACTTTCATGCGTGGCCTCTTAAAATCCCAACAAAATTCATGGCAATGCTTCTCTGAGTTCACTTCCAAAATCCAGTCTCTAAGGGGAATCACACCAGAGTTCAACCCCACGTGTACCCAGTCATTTTTTCCAATGCCACACAAATGACCAAAATCAAAACCAAAACACTCCCACATGGCCCTCATCTTATTCCATATAGTCAATCATCTTAACCTCTGGCTGGAGGTTTCCATGAGGGGCGCAGCCCAAGACAGTGTCCAAAATCAGCTCCTTTTCCCCTCATTTGCCTAAAGTCAGGGTAGCCTGGACACCGTTTCTGTGAACCAGGAGTGAACAAATGAGCCTGCCTTTAATACTTCTTTGTTTCTCCAATTTGAGGCCTACTGATTTTAGGTATCAATTCTTTAGGTGATTTAGAGTCATGTGAAAACACAAGCACCTCTGCAGGGCTTTGAAGAACTCATTTGACCCAAAGAATCCCTATTGTCATTTGATGGAGTGCAGGAACCTAACAGAGGAAGGCAAGAGACTTCATCCACAATGAATGATATTTTTTGCCATTTTGGTTTTGGAAGCTCACATGGGATCATTCTTAAGATCTATCAGGTGCTGAGAATCTAAGTCACAGCCACACACAGGTCCAAAGGCTGATAAAGACACATCTCTTTCCAAAGCAATTAAGCAAAGAGCCACAGGTGAGGCCCATTCATTTCCATTTGAAAACTGTTTTCTTCAGGCTTCACAAAGGGGTGGCATGAGGCAAAGACCTTTCTGACATTCAGTGCAACACAACAATAAGTAAGCAAAAGGCCCAAAGCAGGGTTTCTGCACTGAGATTTTTCTGGTCACACTGATATCTGAGTTTTCTGAGATGCTCGCCATTCTCTTCAGCTATCCAGTACATGGCCATGTCACAGAGCTTGGAGGTGGTACATATTTTGGACACAAATCCATGAGCCTATTCTGGAGAGTGGCCAGAATTCAGGAAGAAAACAACAACTTAGAAAGATAGCAGGTGTTGCACATCGATAAGACAAGCTGCAGTCCATTCATATATTGGGCAGGATGAATTATGGGAAGATTTATACTAGACAGGACACATCCATTAATGCATTCTCTTTTCTAATGTCTACAACAACAGACACAGTGGGATACACAGAAACAGAAACACTCGCCGTGTCAAATGACTTACTAGAAACTGTCCACTCCAAACCAAACAAACCGCCTATCCTATCTATTCTCAGAACATGAGACAAAACAACAAACCCACACCCACTCTCACAAAGGCACCTCCTTGCCCCAAGTAGGTCTGTGACTATCCGGAGTGTCCTCTGACTGGTGGGCCATACTATGTTCCCCCGAAATGGCCTGTCTTCTCTCAGACATTCTTTCCTTGACCAACTCTGTGAAAATGTCAGGAAAAAGTGGTTAGCCACTACCTGTTTTCTCAGGAACGGTCCATCTTCAGAGCTCTCCTGGCATTTGGCCATCCTCACATCATTAGGTACCAAGAAAACTGACTCTGTTCTTGGTAAATCCAAACAAGTGAGCCCACTGGGACTGGGACTGGGACTGCCTCTGGGTGCCTGGCTTCTTGGATACCAAGTTCAGAGAGTTCCATCACCAAGGAAATGAGGTATGTCACATTCTTTGGAACCGAATGAGGTCACTGCCTTGGCAACCACTTTGTCCTAACAGTTGCTTCCAAGGGTAACATAAGATGGTGGTTGCCCCTACTTCCTGTGACACTTTCATAAGGTAGAATGTATATCAACCATTGGCACCCGGGAACAGCTCTCCACTCAGGCCTGGTTAGGTCCATCTTCTCTACAATAAGAACAGAGAGATTCAGATTCAGACACATCCCTTCATCCTGACCAGGTTGTTTGCCATGGAAGATGACTTTTGCTCTCTCAGGTGCTTCATACCTGCCTAGAACTTCTCCAGGTATCATTTGTGCATGGACATTTGAGGTTCTCATCAGGTGGAAGGTCCCCAACTTTCCTGTATTGTAAGAACCACTCTGACAGCTCTTTTGCCCATTTTGGTTTGGGATGCACACATGGGATTTTTCTTTAGACCCATCATGTGCTGTGAATCTAAGCCACAGCCTCACATAGGGCTGAGAGGCTGATTCAGAAACATCCATTTCCAAAGCAATTAAGCAAAGAGGCACAGGTAATGACCATTCTTTTCCATTTGAAAACTATTTTCTGCAGGCTTCACAAAGTGTGGCCTGAGGCGAAGACCTTCCTGACATTCAGGGCAACAGAATAGGTAAGCAAAAGGCCCAAAGCAGGGTTTCTCCACTGAGACTTTCTTGGGCATAGTGATATCTGAGTTTTCTGAGATACTCGCCATTCCCTTCAGCTATCCAGTACATGGCCATGTCACAGAGATGGAGGTGGTACATATCTTGGACACAAAATCATGAGCGTATTGTGGAGAGTGTCCAGAATTCAGGAAGAAAACAGGAATTTAGAAAGATGGCAGGAGTTGCCCATCCATACGGCAACCTGCAGTCCATTCATTAATTGCACAGGATGAATGCTTTGAAGCTTTCTTGTAGACAGGACACATCCATTGATGCATTCTCTTTTCTAATGTCTACAATCACGGACACAGTATGATATATAGACACAGAAACACTCACCTTGTCAAAGGACTTACTAGACACAGTCCACTCCAAAACAAACAAACCAGCTTTCCTAACTATTCTCAGAACATAAGACAAAACCACAAACTCACACTCACACCCAAAAAGTCACCTCCTTTCCCCAAGAAAAGGTCTGTGACTATCCGGAGTGTCCTCTGACTTGTGGGCCATACTATGTTCCCCCAAAATGGCGTGTCCTGTCTCCAATCTGTTCTCTTTGGCCAACTCTGTGATGTTGTCAGGAGCCCATGGTGAGAAACTACCTGCTTTCTCTGGAAAGGCCAGTCTTCATAGTTTCCAGGCATTTGGCTGTCCTCACATCAGTAGGTACAAAGAAAGAGTAACTCTGTCTTGTTAAATCCAAACAAGTTAGCCCACTGGGACATGGAGTGGGTTTGACTCTGTGTGCCTGGTTTCCTGGATCCCAAGATCACAGACTTTCATTACCAAAACTGTAAGGTGATGTCACTTTCTTCAAGATCTGAATGAAGTCACTGCCTTGGAAACCACTTTGTTTTAACAGTTGCTTACATGGTTCCCAAAAGATGGAGGCTGCCTCTACTTGCTGTGACTCATTCATATGTTAGAATGGTATATCAACCATAGGCACCGGGGAACAGCTCTCCACACAGGCATGGTTTGGTCCATCTTCTCTACATTAGGAAGAGAGAGGCTAATTCAGACACATCCCATCAACCTGACCAGGTTGTTTGCCATGGAAGATGACTTTTGCTCTCTCATGTCCTTCATAGATGCCTACATCTTCTCCAAGGATCATTTCAGCATGGAACTTTTAGGTTTTCAGCAGCTGGAAGATCGCCTATATTCCTGTATTGTAAGACCAACTCTGTCCCTGCTCTTCTGTAAAATTAGATTGAGGGAAAAGTGTATGGTTAGGGTTAATAACATGTTCAATTTGGGTTAGGAATCATTCTCTGGAATGAATATTTGTATTAGGAACCTGCGATATTTATAAGAATATATAGGTGAAATATAAGTATGAAAACAGAAATCTAGGTAAGTTTTGAAGCCCAGAAGGGCATTGGGCCCTTGATTGGGATACTTAGCATTGATTTATGTCCTGCACAGTTGTCTCAGTTAAATCAATATACTATGGCATAGGACCTTCTAATTTGGATGATTGAATGTGGAAGAGAACATCCAGTCAAAAAAGGATATTCGGTAGGATTAGGAAAATAGTCGGTGGGTTTAGATAAAAGAGTGAGTATAGGATTTGGACCAAAAGTTCTTTAGCAATAGGGTTTCAGGTAGAGAGTGAATGTAAATGTCAGCACATGTGAAGAGTCAGTCACAATGATGAACTGGGTAAAATATGTAGGAAAGCAATATTTTGAAGACGTATAAATTAATTGGGGGTACAAATAGGTGTACCTTGTGCCTATGAATATAGAGATAATGCATGAATAGACCATACTGTGAATAAATAATATTACTGGTTCAAACTTTAAATAATGGATTGAATTGATTTCTGAAAATATAGAGGAAACCTAATATTGATATACAATCATCCATTCCAAACAGTTATGCATCTAATGGTGATATTAGATTTATGGTTTATCATGAAAAGTGTGTGAGTTTTGCTTCAAAACTGATTATGAAATTAAAAAAAAAATGTGTTTGCAGAGAAGTCTCATGAAAAGACCAGTCAAGAAACCGGGAGGAATACATGTGTTCTGAAGCAGGAAATGATTAAAAGTGAAAAAATACCTATAAAGTTGTGAACTTGTGGATGAAATATATATCCTATGATGTGCAAAAACTGCAGAAAATATTAATGAACGTCAAAATACACATCATGTCCCATAGGAATCTACTTGCATTGATGTTAAACTGGGTCAGATACTGTAGAATTATTAGGATTTGTATGCACCATTCACAGAAGTGAGTTGTCAGTACAAGGAAACAAATATGTATTTCAGGTGGATGAATATTTCCAATAATAATCTTGAGAAAAGTTGATTATATTTCCTCATGCATGAACATGAATGAATGTATGAATGTAGAGAGTGTATATAAGACACATATATTTCATGTTTTGATAAATCAGGAGAGTATATATATATATATATATATATATATATATATATATATATATATATATACCAAAAAAACACACAGAGAAACATAAAAAAGTAGCAATATATGCCAAATGAAATTTATAATGAAATATATAACATCTACTGATGCAAAAATATATACTTTACTGAACATGAAATTATGTATAATGTTGTTGTACTAGGAAGCTCACCCATAGGTTGAATTTTTAGTTCCAACAGCGTTTAAGAGGGGTAGTCTCTTCACACAATTTATATCTGCCGAGTCAGCAACCTCACAAAAATGTACGTGTGATACCAGGTAGGATTCTATATGTACATATAAAAATACATGTGCTGTATAGGCTAGAGAGAAAGGGAGGCAGGGATTCACATATTTGTTAATTTTAAAAACACATGAAAAACTATTCCAAATAAAAATTCACTAGATTTATAACACCTACCATTTATTATGCAAAAGAAAAGTTCAAAAATACACCATGCCTCCTCTGACCTGCTTGTATTTCTGTTCTATTTGGGTTATTTTTCTCCATCATATTAGGATTAGTAGTCAGAGTCTAGTAGGGTATGTGTTAGTGTCAGGGATTCAGTATTTTGAATGGAAAATAGGAAAAAGAATCCAATGTCTATCAAATATGTGCTACACAAAATATTTCCCCTCTCTCATCCAGAACAATGCCTTGACATTACCTTCACCCCAAGTAAGACACAATTAGTGGAGAAGAGTTATAAAATCTGTGAATATATAACTGGAATGGAAAATGCTCAGGAGTTCACAACCTTGGATGTGGTAGAGAAGTTTCCATAAGTAAGTGACAGGTTAAAAACTCCACAAACATGGAGCTCTGCTGGCCTAAAGGACTTCTTGATAAACTGCCTCTGAGGTTGGGCACTTGAAATATATGTTGTTTTCAGGAGCTTTAGCTTCCTTTGTCGTGAGACCATCAAAGCTGGGTCTGATTCTATGTGACCTGGAGGACATGGTTTCTTATTTTCTAATGAACATGAGGCAGCAGTGGTGAATTCTCTCTTTTAAGTAAAATGTGACCAGTGCGTGCTAAGTCTCTCCCCATCTGGGCTGTGAAGCCATTTGGTCATCCTCCACTTTTTCATGGTTTTTCTTTCTCCTGCATTGGTAGTTTGGTATTTGCTTCACGAAATACAAGGAGTTCAAAAGGGACACAGTGCTGGATGGAGTTCTGCCACATGTGGTGGGTCAGGGTCTGCAGGAGAATGCACCAACCAGGCTTCTATCCCACATATCTTTTTCCCTTGTCTATTGCAACCTGATTCTTAACATTGCCATGAAACCTCTCCATATAACAAGACGCCCTTACATATTAGTGTCTGCTGGCCTCACCATGTCTGTCACAAGCCATTTGGAAGCCAATGGCAAATCCATATGGCCACATCAGAGATGTATTATGACACACATACACACCACTGCTCTAGGCACACTACTCAGCAGGCACCAACTTACTGGCATGTCTGTTCTAGATCATTTTCATGAAACACAGTCAATCAAGGCACTGTCTAGTATACTCATGATAAACAACAGGACATCCAAAGGTTCTCCAGAGACATGTTGTATAGTTGGACTTAACATTTCCATTATATAAGGTAGGAGTTATAAATCTAGTCAAATTTTAATTGAAATATTCTCATGTGTTTTTAAACTTAACAAATATGTGAATTCTTGTTTCCCTTTTCTGTAGCCGATTCACACATGTATATTTATATGCATATATAGAATCCTACCAGGTATCACACGTACATTTTTGTGAGATGGCTGTCTTGGCAGATACAAATTGTGAGAAGAGTTCACTCCTCCTAAATGCTGTTGGAAATGAAAATTCAACCTATAGGAGAGCGTCCTAGTAGAACAACATTATACATTAACTCATGTTCAGTAAAATAAATATTTTTGCATTTGTGGATGATACATATTTACTGATGAATTTCGATTGGCATTTATATTGGTACTTTTTAATGTCTGTGAGTGTTGTGTGTGTGTGTGTGTGTGTGTGTGTGTCTGTGTATATATATATATATATAGATATAGATATACTCTGACAATTTTTCAAAATATGAAATATATGTGTCTAATATACACACTCTAAATTCATTCATGTTCATGTATGTGGATTTATAATCCACTTTTCACAAGATGATAATCAGAAATATTCATCCACCTGAAATACATATTTGTTTCCTAGTACTGAAAACTAACTTCAGTGAATGGTGCATACAAATCCTAATTATTCTACAGTAACTGACCCAGTCTAACATCAATGCAAGTAGACTCCTATGGGACATGATATGTAATGTGTCATTCATTTGTATTCGACACTGGTACATTATTGTTTCTTCAGTTTTTGCACATCACAGGATATACATTTCATCCACAAGTTCACAAATTAATAAGCATTTGTTTCAACTTTCACCACTTCTTGCTTCAGAACACATGTATTGTCAGGGTTTCTTGACTGGTCTTTTCATGAGACTTCTTTCCAAACACATTATTTTGAATTTCCATAATCATTTTGAAGCCAACGTCACACACTCTTCATGATAATCCAAAACACAAATATTTCCATTAGATATATACCTGGTTGGAATGAATGATTGTATATCAATATATGATTTCCTTTAATTTTTCAGATATCAGTTAATTCATTATTTAAAGTTCAAAAAAGTTATATTATTTATTCACAGTATGGTCTATTCATGCTTTTTCTCTATGTTCCTAAAAACAGGGTACACCTCTTTGTACCCCCGATTCTCATTTTACACCTTCAATATATTGCTCCCAGAAATGGTGAAAGAAATACTCATGTCACCTCATTATCACAGTAATATTCTGGACAAAAAATGGAAAGGTCACACTTATGATTGTACCAAAGCCTAAATGGAAAGTGAACATGGATTTCTAAAAACATCCATGCCCAGGTTGCCTAATGCTGTCAATTGTCAATCCTATTGGTGACTACATATTTGTTTTTTTCCTAATTTATATATTCAAACTCAACCCTGTTGAAAATGTCTAATTCTATCACTCACTTTATACTTTGCCTGATTTCGTAATGTTTCTATTGATATCTGCTTTTCTACATATTTTCCTCAGTTCAACATAGTGACTGACTCTTCATATGTGCTGACATTTACATTCACTCAACAACTGAAAATCTATTGCTAAAGAACTTTTGGTCCAAATCCTATACTCACTCTTCTTCCTAAACCTACAGACTATCTTCCTAATCCTACTGAATATCCCTTTTTGACTGGATGTTCTCTTCTAAATTCAATCATCCAATGTACAAGGTCCTATGCCATTGTATATCGAATTATCTGAGGCATCTTTGCAGAACATCATTCAAAGCTAAGTATCCCAATCAAGGGCAAAACCCTTCTGGGCTTCAAATCATACCTAGATTTCTGTTTTCCTACTTATATTTCACCTCTATATTCTTGTAAATATTGCAGGTTCCCAATACCATTATTCATCACACAGAATCACTCGTAACCCAAATCAAACCTGTTTTTAACCCCAAGTATACACCGTTCCCTCAATCATTTTACAGAAGAGCAGGGACAGAGTGGTTCTTACAATACAGGAAAGTTGGGGACCTTCCTCCTGATGAGAACCTCAAATGTCCATGCACAAATGATACCTGGAGAAGTTCTAGGCAGGTATGAAGCACCTGAGAGAGCAAAGGTCATCTTCCATGGCAAACAACCTGGTCAGGATGAAGGGATGTGTCTGAATCTGAATCTCTCTCTTCTTATTGTAGAGAAGATGGACCAAACCAGGCCTGAGTGGAGAGCTGTTCCCGGGTGCCAATGGTTGATATACATTCTACTTTATGAAAGTGTCACAGGAAGTAGGGGCAACCTCCATCTTATGTTACCCTTGGAAGCAACTGTTAGGACAAAGTGGTTGCCAAGGCAGTGACCTCATTCAGTTCCAAAGAATGTGACATACCTCATTTCCTTGGTGATGGAACTCTCTGAACTTGGTATCCAAGAAGCCAGGCACCCAGAGGCAGTCGCAGTCCCAGTCCCAGTGGGATCACTTGTTTGGATTTACCAAGGACAGAGTCAGTTTTCTTGGTACCTAATGATGTGAGGATGGCCAAATGCCAGGAGAGCTCTGAAGATGGACCTTTCCTGAGAAAACAGGTAGTGGCTAACCACTTTTTCCTGACATCTTCACAGAGTTGGTCAAGGAAACAAGATCTGAGAGAAGACAGGCCATTTCGGGGGAACATAGTATGGCCCACCAGTCAGAGGACACTCCGGATAGTCACAGACGTACTTGGGGGAAGGAGGTGCCTTTGTGGGAGTGGGTGTGGGTTTGTTGTTTTGTCTCATGTTCTGAGAATAGATAGAAAAGGCGGTTTGTTTGGTTTGGAGTGGACAGTTTCTAGTAAGTCATTTGACATGGCGAGTGTTTCTGTTTCTGTGTATCCCACTGTGTCCGTTGTTGTAGACATTAGAAAAGAGAATGCATTAATGGATGTGTCCTGTCTAGTATAAATCATACCAAAATTCATCCTGCCCAATATATGAATGGACTGCAGCTTGTCTTATTGATGTGCAACACCTGCTATCTTTCTAAGTTGTTGTTTTCTTCCTGAATTCTGGCCACTCTCCAGAATAGGCTCATGGATTTGTGTCCAAAATATGTACCACCTCCAAGCTCTGTGACATGGCCATGTACTGGATAGCTGAAGAGAATGGCGAGCATCTCAGAAAACTCAGATATCAGTGTGACCAGGAAAGTCTCAGTGCAGAAACCCTGATTTGGGCCTTTTGCTTACTTATTGTTGTGTTGCACTGAATGTCAGGAAGGTCTTTACCTCAGGCGACCCCTTTGTGAAGCCTGAAGAAAACAGTTTTCAAATGGAAATGAATGGGCCTCACCTGTGGCTCTTTGCTTAATTGCTTTAGAAAGGGATGTGTCTTTATCAGCCTCTTGGGCCTGTGTGTGGCTGTGACTTAGATTCTCAGCACCTGATGGATCTTAAGAATGATCCCATGTGAGCTTCCAAAACCAAAATGGCAAAAAATTTCATTCATTGTGGATGAAGTCTCTTGCCTTCCTCTTTTAGGTTCCTGCACTCCATCAAATGACAATAGGGATTCTTTGGGTCAAATGAGTTCTTCAAAGCCCTGCAGAGGTGCTTGTGTTTTCGAATGACTCTAAATCACCTAAAGAATCGATACCTAAAATTAGTAGGCCTCAAATTGGAGAAACACAGAAGTATTAACCGCAGGCTTATTTGTTCACTCCTGATTCACAGAAACGGTGTCCAGGCTACCCTGACTTTAGACAAATGAGGGGCAAACGAGCTGATTTTGGACACTGTCATTGGCTGCGCCCCTCATGGAAATCTCCAGCCAGAGGTTAAGATGATTTACTATATGGAATAAGATGAGGGCCATGTGGGAGTGTTTTGGTTTTAATTTTGGTCATTTGTGTGGCATTGGAAAAAATGACTGGATCCACGTGGGCTTGAACTCTGGTGTGATTCCCCTTAGAGACTGGGTTTTGGAACTGAACTCAGAGAAGCATTGCCATGAATTTTGTTGGGATTTTAAGAGGCCACACATGAAAGTCGCTCTTGGAAACTGAGACCTAGGCCCCGGGTGGATTTCCACAGAGGCCTGGGAATCTCAGCAAGGATATCACATGATTTTATTCTTAAAGAAATGGCAGCCATAGTTGAGAGTCAAAACGCACATGGACCTCACATTGTAGACCTCAATGGGCCTGGCCTAATGTGACCTTTTGTCCACTCTTTGGGAAGCCATGCCTGTGAGAGTTCTCCAGAGATTTCATTGAAATGAGCTTCCTCACCATTTAATGTTTGCTGAATGAACTGAAACCCACAGTGCCTCCAACTTCATGGTTGAAAAATGGCTAGATAAATACCATGAAATTTTTGAAACTCCTATGACCAGGTGGCACTGGAGAAACATTGGATGTCCTGTTGCTGATCATGAGTATACCAGACAGTGCCTTGATTTACTGAGTTTCATGAAAATGGTGTAGAACAGAGATGCCAGAAATTTGGAGCCTGCTGAGTAGTGGGTCTAGAGCAGTGGTGGGGAGGTGTTTGATAAAACATCCGTGGTAGGGCCATGTGGATCTACCATTGGATTCCAAATGGCTTGTAACTGACATGGTGCAGCCAGCAGACCCTTATATGTAAAGGCATCTTGTTACATGGAGAGTTTTCAGAGGAAAATTAAGAATCAGGTTGATATGGACAAGGGGGCAATGGGGCAAGCTGTGAGAGATAGGAGAATAGTTGGTGCATTCTCTTGCAGACCCTGACCCACCACACGTGACAGAACTCCCTCCAGCACTGTGTCCCCGGTTAGCTCCTAGTATTTCGTGAAACAAATACCAAACTCACAGTGCAGCAGCCAAAACACCACAAAAAGTGGAAGAGGACCAAATGGCTTCACAGTCCACACGGGGAGACACTTAGTCCATAATGGCCTCAGTTTACCTACAAAGATAGGATTCAGCACTGCTTCATCTTGTTCATTGGAAAATAAGAAACCATGTCCTCCAGGTCACATAGATGCAGACCCAGCTTTGATGTTCTCACTACAGAGGAAGAAAAATCTCCTGAAAACAACATATATTTCAAGTGTAAAAGCTCAGAGGCAGTTTCTCAAAAAGTTTTTAGGCCAGCAGAGCTCCATGTTTGTGGAGTGTTTACCCTGTCCCTTAGTTTTGGAAACTCCTCAACCACCTCCAAGGTTGTGAACTCCTGAGCATTTTCCATTCCAGATATGTATTCACTGATTTTGTAACTCTTCTCCTCTAATTGTGTCTTACTTGGGGTGAAGGTAATGTCAAGGCATTGTTCTGGATGAGAGCGGGAGGATATTTGTGCAGCATATATTTACATACACATTGGATTCATTTTCCAATTTTTCATTCGAAATACTGAATCCCTGACACTAACCCATACCTAGTAGACTCAGACTATTCATCCTAATATAATGGAGAAAATTAACCCAACACATTAGAAATACAAGTTCTTCAGAGGAGACATGTTGTATAGTTGGACTTGACATTTGCATTATATAAGGTAGGAGTTATAAATCTAGTCAAATTTATTTGAAATATTCTCCATGTGTTTTAAACTTAACAAATATGTGAATTCTTGTTTCCTTTGTCTGTAGTCTCTTCACACACGTATATTTATATGCATATATAGAATCCTACCAGGTATCACACGTACATTTTTGTGAGGTGGCTGTCTTGGCAGATACAAATTGTGAGAAGAGTTCACTCCTCCTAAATGCTGTTGGAAATGAAAATTCAACTTATAGGAGAGCGTCCTAGTAGAACAACATTATACATTAACTCATGTTCAGTAACATAAATATTTTTGCATTTGTGGATGATACATATTTACTGATGAATTTCGATTGGCATTTATATTGGTACTTTTTAATGTCTGTGAGTTGTGTGTGTGTGTGTGTGTGTGTGTGTGTATAGATATAGATATAGATATAGATATACTCTCCAAATTTTTCAAAATATGAAATATATGTGTCTAATATACACTCTCTAAATTCATTCATGTTCATGTATGTGGATTTATAATCCACTTTTCACAAGATGATAATCAGAAATATTCATCCACCTGAAATACATATTTGTTTCCTAGTACTGAAAACTAACTTCAGTGAATGGTGCATACAAATCCTAATTATTCTACAGTAACTGACCCAGTCTAACATCAATGCAAGTAGACTCCTATGGGACATGATCTGTAATTTGTCATTCATTTGTATTCGACACTGGTACATTATTGTTTCTTCAGTTTTTGCACATCACAGGATATACATTTCATCCACAAGTTCACAAATTAATAAGCATTTGTTTCAACTTTCACCACTTCTTGCTTCAGAACACATGTATTGTCAGGGTTTCTTGACTGGTCTTTTCATGAGACTTCTTTCCAAACACATTATTTTGAATTTCCATAATCATTTTGAAGCCAACGTCACACACTCTTCATGATAATCCAAAACACAAATATTTCCATTACATATATACCTGGTTGGAATGAATGATTGTATATCAATATTTGATTTCCTTTAATTTTTCAGATATCAGTTCAGTTCATTATTTAAAGTTCAAAAAAGTTATATTATTTATTCACAGTATGGTCTATTCATGCTTTTTCTCTATATTCCTTGAAACAGGGTACACCTCTTTGTAACCCCGATTCTCATTTTACATCTTCAATATATTGCTCCCAGAAATGGTGAAAGAAATACTCATGTCACCTCATTATCACAGTAATATTCTGGACAAAAAATGGAAAGGTCACACTTATGATTGTACCAAAGCCTAAGTGGAAAGTGAACATGGATTTCTAAAAACATCCATGTCCATGTTGCCTAATGCTGTCAATTGTCAATCCTATTGGTGACTACATATTTGTTTTTTTCCTAATTTATATATTCAAACTCAACCCTGTTGAAAATGTCTAATTCTATCACTCACTTTATACTTTTCCTGATTTCCTAATATTTCTATTGATATCTGCTTTTCTACATATTTTCCCCAGTTCAACATAGTGACTGACTCTTCATATGTGCTGACATTTACATTCACTCAACAACCGAAAGTCTATTGCTAAAGAACTTTTGGTCCAAATCCTATACTCACTCTTCTTCCTAAACCTACAGACTATCTTCCTAATCCTACTGAATATCCCTTTTTGACTGGATGTTCTCTCTAAATTCAATCATCCAATGTACAAGGTCCTATGCCATTGTATATCGAATTATCTGAGGCATCTTTGCAGAACATCATTCAAAGCTAAGTATCCCAATCAAGGGCAAAACCCTTCTGGGCTTCAAATCATACCTAGAATTCTGTTTTCCTACTTATATTTCACCTCTATATTCTTGTAAATATTGCAGGTTCCCAATACCATTATTCATCACACAGAATCACTCGTAATCCAAATCAAACCTGTTTTTAACCCCAAGTATACACTGTTCCCTCAATCATTTTACAGAAGAGCAGAGACAGAGTGGTTCTTACAATACAGGAAAGTTGGGGACCTTCCACCTGATGAGAACCTCAAATGTCCATGCACAAATGGTACCTGGAGAAGTTGTAGGCAGGTATGAAGCACCTGAGAGAGCAAAAGTCATCTTCCATGGCAAAAAACCTGGTCAGGATGAAGGGATGTGTCTGAATCTGCCTCTCTCTCTTCTTATTGTACAGAAGATGGACCAAACCAGGGCTGAGTGGAGAGCTGTTCCCGGGTGCCAATGGTGATATACATTCTACCTTATGAAAGTGTCACAGGAAGTTCTGGCAACCTCCATCTTATGTTACCCTTGGAAGCAACTGTTAGGACAAAGTGGTTGCCAAGGCAGTGACCTCATTCAGTTCCAAAGAATGTGAAATACCTCATTTCCTTGGTGATGGAACTCTCTGAACTTGGTATCCAAGAAGCCAGACACCCAGAGGCAGTCCCAGTCCCAGTCCCAGTGGGCTCACTTGTTTGGATTTACCAAGGACAGAGTCAGTTTTCTTGGTACCTAATGATGTGAGGATGGCCAAATGCCAGGAGAGCTCTGAAGATGGACCTTTCCTGAGAAAACAGGTAGTGGCTAACCACTTTCTCCTGACATCTTCACAGAGTTGGTCAAGGAATCAAGATCTGAGAGAAGACAGGCCATTTCGGGGGAACATAGTATGGCCCACCAGTCAGAGGACACTCCGGATAGTCACAGACGTACTTGGGGGAAGGAGGTGCCTTTGTGGGAGTGGGTGTGGGTTTGTTGTTTTGTCTCATGTTCTGAGAATAGATAGAAAAGGCGGTTTCTTTGGTTTGGAGTGGACAGTTTCTAGTAAGTCATTTGACATGGCGAGTGTTTCTCTTTCTGTGTATCCCACTGTGTCCGTTGTTGTAGACATTAGAAAAGAGAATGCATTAATGGATGTGTCCTGTCTAGTATAAATCTTCCCATAATTCATCCTGCCCAATATATGAATGGACTGCAGCTTGTCTTATCAATGTGCAACACCTGCTATCTTCCTAAGTTGTTGTTTTCTTCCTGAATTCTGGCCACTCTCCAGAATAGGCTCATGGATTTGTGTCCAAAATATGTACCACCTCCAAGCTCTGTGACATGGCCATGTACTGGATAGCTGAAGAGAATGGCGAGCATCTCAAAAAACTCAGATATCAGTGTGACCAGGAAAGTCTCAGTGCAGAAACCCTGCTTTGGGCCTTTTGCTTACTTATTGTTGTGTTGCACTGAATGTCAGGAAGGTCTTTGCCTCAGGCCACCCCTTTGTGAAGCCTGAAGAAAACAGTTTTCAAATGGAAATGAATGGGCCTCACCTGTGGCTCTTTATCAGCCTCTTGGACCTGTGTGTGGCTGTGACTTAGATTCTCAGCACCTGATGGATCTTAAGAATGATCCCACGTGAGCTTCCAAAACCAAAATGGCAAAAAATATCATTCATTGTGGATGAAGTCTCTTGCCTTCCTCTGTTAGGTTCCTGCAATCCATCAAATGACAATAGGGATTCTTTGGGTCAAATGAGTTCTTCAAAGCCCTGCAGAGGTGCTTGTGTTTTCGCATGACTCTAAATCACCTAAAGAATCGATACCTAAAATCAGTAGGCCTCAAATTGGAGAAACAAAGAAGTATTAACGGCAGGCTTATTTGTTCGCTCCTGTTTCAGAGAAATGGTGTCCAGGCTACCCTGACTTTAGGCAAATGAGGGGCAAACGAGCTGATTTTGGACACTGTCTTGGGCTACGCCTCTCATGGAAACCTCCAGCCAGAGGTTAAGATGATTGACTATATGGAATAAGATGAAGGCCATGTGGGAGTGTTTTGGTTTTAATTTTGGTCATTTGTGTTGCATTGGAAAAAATGACTGGGTCCACGTGAGCTTGAACTCTGGTGTGATTCCCCTTAGAGACTGGGTTTTGGAACTGAACTCAGAGAAGCATTGCCATGAATTTTGTTGGGATTTTAAGAGGCCACGCATGAAAGTCGCTCTTGGAAACTGAGACCTAGGCCCCGGGTGGATTTCCACAGAGGCCTGGGAATCTCAGCAAAGATATCACATGATTTTATTCTTAAAGAAATGGCAGCCATAGTTGAGAGTCAAAACACACATGGACCTCACATTGTAGACCTCAATGGGCCTGGCCTAATGTGACCTTTTGTCCACTCTTTGGGAAGCCGTGCCTGTGAGAGTTCTCCAGAGATTTCATTGAAATGAGCTTCCTCACCATTTAATGTTTGCTGAATGAACTGAAACCCACAGTGCCTCCAACTTCATGCTTGAAAAATGGCTAGATAAATACCATGAAATTTTTGAAATTCCTATGACCAGGTGGCACTGGAGAAACATTGGATGTCCTGTTGCTGATCATGAGTATACCAGACAGTGCCTTGATTTACTGAGTTTCATGAAAATGGTGTAGAACAGAGATGCAAGAAATTTGAGCCTGCTGAGTAGTGGGTCTAGAGCAGTGGTGGGGAGGTGTTTGATAAAACATCCGTGGTAGGGCCATGTGGATCTACCATTGGATTATAAATGGCTTGTAACTGACATGGTGCAGCCAACAGACCCTTATATGTAAAGGCGTCTTGTTATATGGAGAGTTTTCAGAGGAAAATTAAGAATCAGGTTGATATGGACAAGGGGGCAATGGGGCAAGGTGTGAGAGATAGGAGCCTAGTTGGTGCATTCTCTTGCAGACCCTGACCCACCACACGTGACAGAACTCCCTCTAGCACTGTGTCCCAGTTTAGCTCCTAGTATTTCGTGAAACAAATACCAAACTCACAGTGCAGCAGCAAAAACACCACAAAAAGTGGAAGAGGACCAAATGGCTTCACAGTCCACACGGGGAGACACTTAGTCCCCAGTGGCCTCAGTTTACCTACAAAGAGAGGATTCAGCACTGCTTCATCTTGTTCATTGGAAAATAAGAAACCATGTCCTCCAGGTCACATAGATGCAGACCCAGCTTTGATGGTCTCACTACAGAGGAAGCCAAATCTCCAGAAAACTACATATATTTCAAGTGTGGAAGCTCAGAGGCAGTTTCTCAAAAAGTTTTTAGGCCAGCAGAGCTCCATGTTTGTGGAGTGTTTACCCTGTCCCTTAGTTTTGGAAACTCCTCTACCACCTCCAAGGTTGTGAACTCCTGAGCATTTTCCATTCCAGATATGTATTCACTGATTTTGTAACTCTTCTCCTCTAATTGTGTCTTACTTGGGGTGAAGGTAATGTCAAGGCATTGTTCTGGATGAGAGCGGGAGGATATTTGTGCAGCATATATTTACATACACATTGGATTCATTTTCCAATTTTCCATTCGAAATACTGAATCCCTGACACTAACCCATACCTAGTAGACTCAGACTATTCATCCTAATATAATGGAGAAAATTAACCCAACACAGTAGAAATACAAGTACTTCAGAGGAGACATGTTGTATAGTTGGACTTGACATTTGCATTATATAAGGTAGGAGTTATAAATCTAGTCAAATTTATTTGAAATATTCTCCATGTGTTTTAAACTTAACAAATATGAGAATTCTTGTTTCCTTTTTCTGTAGTCTATTCACACATGTATATTTATATGCATATATAGAATCCTACCAGGTATCACACGTACATTTTTGTGAGGTGGCTGTCTTGGCAGATACAAATTGTGAGAAGAGTTCACTCCTCCTAAATGCTGTTGGAAATGAAAATTCAACTTATAGGAGAGCGTCCTAGTAGAACAACATTATACATAAACTCATGTTCAGTAACATAAATATTTTTGCATTTGTGGATGATACATATTTACTGATGAATTTCGATTGGCATTTATATTGGTAATTTTTAATGTCTGTGAGTTATGTGTGTGTGTGTGTGTGTGTGTGTGTGTGTGTGTGTATAGGTATAGATATAGATATAGATACACTCTCCAAATTTTTCAAAAAATGAAATATATGTGTCTAATATACACTCTCTAAATTCATTCATGTTCATGTATGTGGATTTATAATCCACTTTTCACAAGATTATAATCAGAAATATTCATCCACCTGAAATACATATTTGTTTCCTAGTACTGAAAACTAACTTCAGTGAATGGTGCCTACAAATCCTAATTATTCTACAGTAACTGACCCAGTCTAACATCAATGCAAGTAGACTCCTATGGGACATGATATGTAATTTGTCATTCATTTGTATTTGACACTGGTACATTATTGTTTCTTCAGTTTTTGCACATCACAGGATATACATTTCATCCACAAGTTCACAAATTAATATGCATTTGTTTCAATTTTCACCACTTCTTGCTTCAGAACACATGTATTGTCAGGGTATTCTTGACTGGTCTTTTCCAAACACATTATTTTGAATTTCCATAATCATTTTGAAGCAAAACTCACACACTCTTTATGATAAACCTAAACACAAATATTTCCATTACATATATACCTGGTTGTAATGAATGATTGTATATCAATATACGATTTCCTTTAATTTTTCAGATATCAGTTCAATTCATTATTTAAAGTTCAAAAAAGTTATATTATTTATTCACAGTATGGTCTATTCATGCTTTTTCTCTATGTTCCTAGAAACAGGGTACACCTCTTTGTACCCCCGATTCTCATTTTACATCTTCAATATATTGCTCCCAGAAATGGTGAAAGAAATACTCATGTCACCTCATTATCACAGTAATATTCTGGACAAAAAATGGAAAGGTCACACTTATGATTGTACCAAAGCCTAAATGGAAAGTGAACATGGATTTCTAAAAACATCCATGTCCAGGTTGCCTAATGCTGTCAATTGTCAATCCTATTGGTGACTACATATTTGTTTTTTTCCTAATTTATATATTCAAACTCAACCCTGTTGAAAATGTCTAATTCTATCACTCACTTTATACTTTGCCTGATTTCGTAATGTTTCTATTGATATCTGCTTTTCTACATATTTTCCCCAGTTCAACATAGTGACTGACTCTTCATATGTGCTGACATTTACATTCACTCAACAACCGAAAGTCTATTGCTAAAGAACTTTTGGTCCAAATCCTATACTCACTCTTCTTCCTAAACCTACAGACTATCTTCCTAATCCTACTGAATATCCCTTTTTGACTGGATGTTCTCTTCTAAATTCAATCATCCAATGTACAAGGTCCTATGCCATTGTATATGGAATTATCTGAGGCATCTTTGCAGAACATCATTCAAAGCTAAGTATCCCAATCAAGGGCAAAACCCTTCTGGGCTTCAAATCATACCTAGATTTCTGTTTTCCTACTTATATTTCACCTCTATATTCTTGTAAATATTGCAGGTTCCCAATACCATTATTCATCACACAGAATCACTCGTAATCCAAATCAAACCTGTTTTTAACCCCAAGTATACACTGTTCCCTCAATCATTTTACAGAAGAGCAGAGACAGAGTGGTTCTTACAATACAGGAAAGTTGGGGACCTTCCACCTGATGAGAACCTCAAATGTCCATGCACAAATGGTACCTGGAGAAGTTGTAGGCAGGTATGAAGCACCTGAGAGAGCAAAAGTCATCTTCCATGGCAAACAACCTGGTCAGGATGAAGGGATGTGTCTGAATCTGCCTCTCTCTCTTCTTATTGTACAGAAGATGGACCAAACCAGGGCTGAGTGGAGAGCTGTTCCCGGGTGCCAATGGTGATATACATTCTACCTTATGAAAGTGTCACAGGAAGTTCTGGCAACCTCCATCTTATGTTACCCTTGGAAGCAACTGTTAGGACAAAGTGGTTGCCAAGGCAGTGACCTCATTCAGTTCCAAAGAATGTGAAATACCTCATTTCCTTGGTGATGGAACTCTCTGAACTTGGTATCCAAGAAGCCAGACACCCAGAGGCAGTCCCAGTCCCAGTCCCAGTGGGCTCACTTGTTTGGATTTACCAAGGACAGAGTCAGTTTTCTTGGTACCTAATGATGTGAGGATGGCCAAATGCCAGGAGAGCTCTGAAGATGGCCCTTTCCTGAGAAAACAGGTAGTGGCTAACCACTTTTTCCTGACATCTTCACAGAGTTGGTCAAGGAAACAAGATCTGAGAGAAGACAGGCCATTTCGGGGGAACATAGTATGGCCCACCAGTCAGAGGACACTCCGGATAGTCACAGACGTACTTGGGGGAAGGAGGTGCCTTTGTGGGAGTGGGTGTGGGTTTGTTGTTTTGTCTCATGTTCTGAGAATAGATAGAAAAGGCGGTTTGTTTGGTTTGGAGTGGACAGTTTCTAGTAAGTCATTTGACATGGCGAGTGTTTCTCTTTCTGTGTATCCCACTGTGTCCGTTGTTGTAGACATTAGAAAAGAGAATGCATTAATGGATGTGTCCTGTCTAGTATAAATCTTCCCATAATTCATCCTGCCCAATATATGAATGGACTGCAGCTTGTCTTATCAATGTGCAACACCTGCTATCTTTCTAAGTTGTTGTTTTCTTCCTGAATTCTGGCCACTCTCCAGAATAGGCTCATGGATTTGTGTCCAAAATATGTACCACCTCCAAGCTCTGTGACATGGCCATGTACCGGATAGCTGAAGAGAATGGCGAGCATCTCAAAAAACTCAGATATCAGTGTGACCAGGAAAGTCTCAGTGCAGAAACCCTGCTTTGGGCCTTTTGCTTACTTATTGTTGTGTTGCACTGAATGTCAGGAAGGTCTTTGCCTCAGGCCACCCCTTTGTGAAGCCTGAAGAAAACAGTTTTCAAATGGAAATGAATGGGCCTCACCTGTGGCTCTTTATCAGCCTCTTGGACCTGTGTGTGGCTGTGACTTAGATTCTCAGCACCTGATGGATCTTAAGAATGATCCCACGTGAGCTTCCAAAACCAAAATGGCAAAAAATATCATTCATTGTGGATGAAGTCTCTTGCCTTCCTCTGTTAGGTTCCTGCACTCCATCAAATGACAATAGGGATTCTTTGGGTCAAATGAGTTCTTCAAAGCCCTGCAGAGGTGCTTGTGTTTTCGCATGACTCTAAATCACCTAAAGAATCGATACCTAAAATCAGTAGGCCTCAAATTGGAGAAACAAAGAAGTATTAACGGCAGGCTTATTTGTCCGCTCCTGTTTCAGAGAAACGGTGTCCAGGCTACCCTGACTTTAGGCAAATGAGGGGCAAACGAGCTGATTTTGGACACTGTCTTGGGCTGCGCCCCTCATGGAAACCTCCAGCCAGAGGTTAAGATGATTGACTATATGGAATAAGATGAAGGCCATGTGGGAGTGTTTTGGTTTTAATTTTGGTCATTTGTGTTGCATTGGAAAAAATGACTGGGTCCACGTGAGCTTGAACTCTGGTGTGATTCCCCTTAGAGACTGGGTTTTGGATCTGAACTCAGAGAAGCATTGCCATGAATTTTGTTGGGATTTTAAGAGGCCACGCATGAAAGTCGCTCGTGGAAACTGAGACCTAGGCCCCGGGTGGATTTCCACAGAGGCCTGGGAATCTCAGCAAGGATATCACATGATTTTATTCTTAAAGAAATGGCAGCCATAGTTGAGAGTCAAAACACACATGGACCTCACATTGTAGACCTCAATGGGCCTGGCCTAATGTGACCTTTTGTCCACTCTTTGGGAAGCCGTGCCTGTGAGATTTCTCCAGAGATTTCATTGAAATGAGCTTCCTCACCATTTAATGTTTGCTGAATGAACTGAAACCCACAGTGCCTCCAACTTCATGCTTGAAAAATGGCTAGATAAATACCATGAAATTTTTGAAATTCCTATGACCAGGTGGCACTGGAGAAACATTGGATGTCCTGTTGCTGATCATGAGTATACCAGACAGTGCCTTGATTTACTGAGTTTCATGAAAATGGTGTAGAACAGAGATGCCAGAAATTTGGAGCCTGCTGAGTAGTGGGTCTAGAGCAGTGGTGGGGAGGTGTTTGCTAAAACATCCGTGGTAGGGCCATGTGGATCTACCATTGGATTCCAAATGGCTTGTAACTGACATGGTGCAGCCAACAGACCCTTATATGTAAAGGCATCTTGTTATATGGAGAGTTTTCAGAGGAAAATTAAGAATCAGGTTGATATGGACAAGGGGGCAATGGGGCAAGGTGTGAGAGATAGGAGCCTAGTTGGTGCATTCTCTTGCAGACCCTGACCCACCACACGTGACAGAACTCCCTCCAGCACTGTGTCCCAGTTTAGCTCCTAGTATTTCGTGAAACAAATACCAAACTCACAGTGCAGCAGCAAAAACACCACAAAAAGTGGAAGAGGACCAAATGGCTTCACAGTCCACACGGGGAGACACTTAGTCCCCAGTGGCCTCAGTTTACCTACAAAGAGAGGATTCAGCACTGCTTCATCTTGTTCATTGGAAAATAAGAAACCATGTCCTCCAGGTCACATAGATGCAGACCCAGCTTTGATGGTCTCACTACAGAGGAAGCCAAATCTCCTGAAAACAACATATATTTCAAGTGTGGAAGCTCAGAGGCAGTTTCTCAAAAAGTTTTTAGGCCAGCAGAGCTCCATGTTTGTGGAGTGTTTACCCTGTCCCTTAGTTTTGGAAACTCCTCTACCACCTCCAAGGTTGTGAACTCCTGAGCATTTTCCATTCCAGATATGTATTCACTGATTTTGTAACTCTTCTCCTCTAATTGTGTCTTACTTGGGGTGAAGGTAATGTCAAGGCATTGTTCTGGATGAGAGCGGGAGGATATTTGTGCAGCATATTTTTACATACACATTGGATTCATTTTCCAAATTTCCATTCGAAGTACTGAATCCCTGACACTAACCCATACCTAGTAGACTCAGACTATTCATCCTAATATAATGGAGAAAATTAGCCCAACACATTAGAAATACAAGTACTTCAGAGGAGACATGTTGTATAGTTGGACTTGACATTTGCATTATATAAGGTAGGAGTTATAAATCTAGTCAAATTTATTTGAAATATTCTCCATGTGTTTTTAAGCTTAACAAATATGTGAATTCTTATTTCCCTTTTCTGTAGCCTATTCACACATGTATATTTATATGCATATATAGAATCCTACCAGGTATCACACGTACATATTTGTGAGGTGGCTGTCTTGGCAGATACAAATTGTGAGAAGAGTTCACTCCTCCTAAATGCTGTTGGAAATGAAAATTCAACCTATAGGAGAGCGTCCTAGTAGAACAACATTATACATTAACTCATGTTCAGTAAAATAAATATTTTTGCATTTGTGGATGATACATATTTACTGATGAATTTCGATTGGCATTTATATTGGTACTTTTTAATGTCTGTGAGTGTTGTGTGTGTGTGTGTGTATATACAGATATAGATATAGATATACTCTGCAAATTTTTCAAAATATGAAATATATGTGTCTAATATACACTCTCTAAATTCATTCATGTTCATGTATGTGGATTTATAATCCACTTTTCACAAGATGATAATCAGAAATATTCATCCACCTGAAATACATATTTGTTTCCTAGTACTGAAAACTAACTTCAGTGAATGGTGCATACAAATCCTAATTATTCTACAGTAACTGACCCAGTCTAACATCAATGCAAGTAGACTCCTATGGGACATGATCTGTAATTTGTCATTCATTTGTATTCGACACTGGTACATTATTGTTTCTTCAGTTTTTGCACATCACAGGATATACATTTCATCCACAAGTTCACAAATTAATAAGCATTTGTTTCAACTTTAACCACTTCTTGCTTCAGAACACATGTATTGTCAGGGTATTCTTGACTGGTCTTTTCATGAGACTTCTTTCCAAACACATTATTTTGAATTTCCATAATCATTTTGAAGCAAAACTCACACACTCTTTATGATAAACCTAAACACAAATATTTCCATTACATATATACCTGGTTGGAATGAATGATTGTATATCAATATACGATTTCCTTTAATTTTTCAGATATCAGTTCAATTCATTATTTAAAGTTCAAAAAAGTTATATTATTTATTCACAGTATGGTCTATTCATGCTTTTTCTCTATGTTCCTAGAAACAGGGTACACCTCTTTGTACCCCCGATTCTCATTTTACATCTTCAATATATTGCTCCCAGAAATGGTGAAAGAAATACTCATGTCACCTCATTATCACAGTAATATTCTGGACAAAAAATGGAAAGGTCACACTTATGATTGTACCAAAGCCTAAATGGAAAGTGAACATGGATTTCTAAAAACATCCATGTCCAGGTTGCCTAATGCTGTCAATTGTTAATCCTATTGGTGACTACATATTTGTTTTTTTCCTAATTTATATATTCAAACTCAACCCTGTTGAAAATGTCTAATACTATCACTCACTTTATACTTTGCCTGATTTCATAATGTTTCTATTGATATCTGCTTTTCTACATATTTTCCCCAGTTCAACATAGTGACTGACTCTTCATATGTGCTGACATTTACATTCACTCAACAACCGAAAGTCTATTGCTAAAGAACTTTTGGTCCAAATCCTATACTCACTCTTCTTCCTAAACCTACCGACTATCTTCCTAATCCTACTGAATATCCCTTTTTGACTGGATGTTCTCTTCTAAATTCAATCATCCAATGTACAAGGTCCTATGCCATTGTATATCGAATTATCTGAGGCATCTTTGCAGAACATCATTCAAAGCTAAGTATCCCAATCAAGGGCAAAACCCTTCTGGGCTTCAAATCATACCTAGATTTCTGTTTTCCTACTTATATTTCACCTCTATATTCTTGTAAATATTGCAGGTTCCCAATACCATTATTCATCACACAGAATCACTCGTAATCCAAATCAAACCTGTTTTTAACCCCAAGTATACACTGTTCCCTCAATCATTTTACAGAAGAGCAGAGACAGAGTGGTTCTTACAATACAGGAAAGTTGGGGACCTTCCACCTGATGAGAACCTCAAATGTCCATGCACAAATGGTACCTGGAGAAGTTGTAGGCAGGTATGAAGCACCTGAGAGAGCAAAAGTCATCTTCCATGGCAAACAACCTGGTCAGGATGAAGGGATGTGTCTGAATCTGCCTCTCTCTCTTCTTATTGTACAGAAGATGGACCAAACCAGGGCTGAGTGGAGAGCTGTTCCCGGGTGCCAATGGTGATATACATTCTACCTTATGAAAGTGTCACAGGAAGTTCTGGCAACCTCCATCTTATGTTACCCTTGGAAGCAACTGTTAGGACAAAGTGGTTGCCAAGGCAGTGACCTCATTCAGTTCCAAAGAATGTGAAATACCTCATTTCCTTGGTGATGGAACTCTCTGAACTTGGTATCCAAGAAGCCAGACACCCAGAGGCAGTCCCAGTCCCAGTCCCAGTGGGCTCACTTGTTTGGATTTACCAAGGACAGAGTCAGTTTTCTTGGTACCTAATGATGTGAGGATGGCCAAATGCCAGGAGAGCTCTGAAGATGGCCCTTTCCTGAGAAAACAGGTAGTGGCTAACCACTTTTTCCTGACATCTTCACAGAGTTGGTCAAGGAAACAAGATCTGAGAGAAGACAGGCCATTTCGGGGGAACATAGTATGGCCCACCAGTCAGAGGACACTCCGGATAGTCACAGACGTACTTGGGGGAAGGAGGTGCCTTTGTGGGAGTGGGTGTGGGTTTGTTGTTTTGTCTCATGTTCTGAGAATAGATAGAAAAGGCGGTTTGTTTGGTTTGGAGTGGACAGTTTCTAGTAAGTCATTTGACATGGCGAGTGTTTCTCTTTCTGTGTATCCCACTGTGTCCGTTGTTGTAGACATTAGAAAAGAGAATGCATTAATGGATGTGCCCTGTCTAGTATAAATCTTCCCATAATTCATCCTGCCCAATATATGAATGGACAGCAGCTTGTCTTATCAATGTGCAACACCTGCTATCTTTCTAAGTTGTTGTTTTCTTCCTGAATTCTGGCCACTCTCCAGAATAGGCTCATGGATTTGTGTACAAAATATGTACCACCTCCAAGCTCTGTGACATGGCCATGTACTGGATAGCTGAAGAGAATGGCGAGCATCTCAAAAAACTCAGATATCAGTGTGACCAATAAAGTCTCAGTGCAGAAACCCTGCTTTGGGCCTTTTGCTTACTTATTGTTGTGTTGCACTGAATGTCAGGAAGGTCTTTGCCTCAGGCCACCCCTTTGTGAAGCCTGAAGAAAACAGTTTTCAAATGGAAATGAATGGGCCTCACCTGTGGCTCTTTATCAGCCTCTTGGACCTGTATGTGGCTGTGACTTAGATTCTCAGCACCTGATGGATCTTAAGAATGATCCCACGTGAGCTTCCAAAACCAAAATGGCAAAAAATATCATTCATTGTGGATGAAGTCTCTTGCCTTCCTCTGTTAGGTTCCTGCACTCCATCAAATGACAATAGGGATTCTTTGGGTCAAATGAGTTCTTCAAAGCCCTGCAGAGGTGCTTGTGTTTTCGCATGACTCTAAATCACCTAAAGAATTGATACCTAAAATCAGTAGGCCTCAAATTGGAGAAACAAAGAAGTATTAACGGCAGGCTTATTTGTTCGCTCCTGTTTCAGAGAAACGGTGTCCAGGCTACCCTGAATTTAGGCAAATGAGGGGCAAACGAGCTGATTTTGGACACTGTCTTGGGCTGCGCCCCTCATGGAAACCTCCAGCCACAGGTTAAGATGATTGACTATATGGAATAAGATGAAGGCCATGTGGGAGTGTTTTGGTTTTAATTTTGGTCATTTGTGTTGCATTGGAAAAAATGACTGGGTCCACGTGAGCTTGAACTCTGGTGTGATTCCCCTTAGAGACTGGGTTTTGGATCTGAACTCAGAGAAGCATTGCCATGAATTTTGTTGGGATTTTAAGAGGCCACGCATGAAAGTCGCTCTTGGAAACTGAGACCTAGGCCCTGGGTGGATTTCCACAGAGGCCTGGGAATCTCAGCAAGGATATCACATGATTTTATTCTTAAAGAAATGGCAGCCATAGTTGAGAGTCAAAACACTCATGGACCTCACATTGTAGACCTCAATGGGCCTGGCCTAATGTGACCTTTTGTCCACTCTTTGGGAAGCCGTGCCTGTGAGAGTTCTCCAGAGATTTCATTGAAATGAGCTTCCTCACCATTTAATGTTTGCTGAATGAACTGAAACCCACAGTGCCTCCAACTTCATGGTTGAAAAATGGCTAGATAAATACCATGAAATTTTTGAAATTCCTATGACCAGGTGGCACTGGAGAAACATTGGATGTCCTGTTGCTGATCATGAGTATACCAGACAGTGCCTTGATTTACTGAGTTTCATGAAAATGGTGTAGAACAGAGATGCCAGAAATTTGGAGCCTGCTGAGTAGTGGGTCTAGAGCAGTGGTGGGGAGGTGTTTGCTAAAACATCCGTGGTAGGGCCATGTGGATCTACCATTGGATTCCAAATGGCTTGTAACTGACATGGTGCAGCCAACAGACCCTTATATGTAAAGGCATCTTGTTATATGGAGAGTTTTCAGAGGAAAATTAAGAATCAGGTTGATATGGACAAGGGGGCAATGGGGCAAGGTGTGAGAGATAGGAGCCTAGTTGGTGCATTCTCTTGCAGACCCTGACCCACCACACGTGACAGAACTCCCTCCAGCACTGTGTCCCAGTTTAGCTCCTAGTATTTTGTGAAACAAATACCAAACTCACAGTGCAGCAGCAAAAACACCACAAAAAGTGGAAGAGGACCAAATGGCTTCACAGTCCACACGGGGAGACACTTAGTCCCCAGTGGCCTCAGTTTACCTACAAAGAGAGGATTCAGCACTGCTTCATCTTGTTCATTGGAAAATAAGAAACCATGTCCTCCAGGTCACATAGATGCAGACCCAGCTTTGATGGTCTCAATACAGAGGAAGCCAAATCTCCAGAAAACTACATATATTTCAAGTGTGGAAGCTCAGAGGCAGTTTCTCAAAAAGTTTTTAGGCCAGCAGAGCTCCATGTTTGTGGAGTGTTTACCCTGTCCCTTAGTTTTGGAAACTCCTCTACCACCTCCAAGGTTGTGAACTCCTGAGCATTTTCCATTCCAGATATGTATTCACTGATTTTGTAACTCTTCTCCTCTAATTGTGTCTTACTTGGGGTGAAGGTAATGTCAAGGCATTGTTCTGGATGAGAGCGGGAGGATATTTGTGCAGCATATATTTACATACACATTGGATTCATTTTCCAATTTTCCATTCGAAATACTGAATCCCTGACACTAACCCATACCTAGTAGACTCAGACTATTCATCCTAATATAATGGAGAAAATTAACCCAACACAGTAGAAATACAAGTACTTCAGAGGAGACATGTTGTATAGTTGGACTTGACATTTGCATTATATAAGGTAGGAGTTATAAATCTAGTCAAATTTATTTGAAATATTCTCCATGTGTTTTAAACTTAACAAATATGTGAATTCTTGTTTCCTTTTTCTGTAGTCTATTCACACATGTATATTTATATGCATATATAGAATCCTACCAGGTATCACACGTACATTTTTGTGAGGTGGCTGTCTTGGCAGATACAAAATGTGAGAAGAGTTCACTCCTCCTAAATGCTGTTGGAAATGAAAATTCAACTTATAGGAGAGCGTCCTTGTAGAACAACATCATACATTAACTCATGTTCAGTAAAATAAATATTTTTGCATTTGTGGATGATACATATTTACTGATGAATTTCGATTGGCATTTATATTGGTAATTTTTAATGTCTGTGAGTTGTGTGTGTGTGTGTGTGTGTGTGTGTGTGTGTGTGTATAGGTATAGATATAGATATAGATACACTCTCCAAATTTTTCAAAATATGAAATATATGTGTCTAATATACACTCTCTAAATTCATTCATGTTCATGTATGTGGATTTATAATCCACTTTTCACAAGATTATAATCAGAAATATTCATCCACCTGAAATACATATTTGTTTCATAGTACTGAAAACTAACTTCAGTGAATGGTGCATACAAATCCTAATTATTCTACAGTAACTGACCCAGTCTAACATCAATGCAAGTAGACTCCTATGGGACATGATATGTGATTTGTCATTCATTTGTATTCGACATTGGTACATTATTGTTTCTTCAGTTTTTGCACATCACAGGATATACATTTCATCCACAAGTTCACAAATTAATATGCATTTGTTTCAACTTTCACCACTTCTTGCTTCAGAACACATGTATTGTCAGGGTTTCTTGACTGGTCTTTTCATGAGACTTCTTTCCAAACACATTATTTTGAATTTCCATAATCATTTTGAAGCAAAACTCACACACTCTTCATGATAAACCAAAACACAAATATTTCCATTCCATATATACCTGGTTGGAATGAATGATTGTATATCAATATACGATTTCCTTTAATTTTTCAGATATCAGTTCAATTCATTATTTAAAGTTCAAAAAAGTTATATTATTTATTCGCAGTATGGTCTATTCATGCTTTTTCTCTATGTTCCTAGAAACAGGGTACACCTCTTTGTACCCCCGATTCTCATTTTACATCTTCAATATATTGCTCCCAGAAATGGTGAAAGAAATACTCATGTCACCTCATTATCACAGTAATATTCTGGACAAAAAAATGGAAAGGTCACACTTATGATTGTACCAAAGCCTAAATGGAAAGTGAACATGGATTTCTAAAAACATCCATGTCCAGGTTGCCTAATGCTGTCAATTGTCAATCCTATTGGTGACTACATATTTGTTTTTTTCCTAATTTATATATTCAAACTCAACCCTGTTGAAAATGTCTAATTCTATCACTCACTTTATACTTTGCCTGATTTCGTAATGTTTCTATTGATATCTGCTTTTCTACATATTTTCCCCAGTTCAACATAGTGACTGACTCTTCATATGTGCTGACATTTACATTCACTCAACAACCGAAAGTCTATTGCTAAAGAACTCTTGGTCCAAATCCTATACTCACTCTTCTTCCTAAACCTACCGACTATCTTCCTAATCCTACTGAATATCCCTTTTTGACTGGATGTTCTCTTCTAAATTCAATCATCCAATGTACAAGGTCCTATGCCATTGTATATGGAATTATCTGAGGCATCTTTGCAGAACATCATTCAAAGCTAAGTATCCCAATCAAGGGCAAAACCCTTCTGGGCTTCAAATCATACCTAGATTTCTGTTTTCCTACTTATATTTCACCTCTATATTCTTGTAAATATTGCAGGTTCCCAATACCATTATTCATCACACAGAATCACTCGTAATCCAAATCAAACCTGTTTTTAACCCCAAGTATACACTGTTCCCTCAATCATTTTACAGAAGAGCAGAGACAGAGTGGTTCTTACAATACAGGAAAGTTGGGGACCTTCCACCTGATGAGAACCTCAAATGTCCATGCACAAATGGTACCTGGAGAAGTTGTAGGCAGGTATGAAGCACCTGAGAGAGCAAAAGTCATCTTCCATGGCAAACAACCTGGTCAGGATGAAGGGATGTGTCTGAATCTGCCTCTCTCTCTTCTTATTGTACAGAAGATGGACCAAACCAGGGCTGAGTGGAGAGCTGTTCCCGGGTGCCAATGGTGATATACATTCTACCTTATGAAAGTGTCACAGGAAGTTCTGGCAAACTCCATCTTATGTTACCCTTGGAAGCAACTGTTAGGACAAAGTGGTTGCCAAGGCAGTGACCTCATTCAGTTCCAAAGAATGTGAAATACCTCATTTCCTTGGTGATGGAACTCTCTGAACTTGGTATCCAAGAAGCCAGACACCCAGAGGCAGTCCCAGTCCCAGTCCCAGTGGGCTCACTTGTTTGGATTTACCAAGGACAGAGTCAGTTTTCTTGGTACCTAATAATGTGAGGATGGCCAAATGCCAGGAGCGCTCTGAAGATGGACCTTTCCTGAGAAAACAGGTAGTGGCTAACCACTTTTTCCTGACATCTTCACAGAGTTGGTCAAGGAATCAAGATCTGAGAGAAGACAGGCCATTTCGGGGGAACATAGTATGGCCCACCAGTCAGAGGACACTCCGGATAGTCACAGACGTACTTGGGGGAAGGAGGTGCCTTTGTGGGAGTGGGTGTGGGTTTGTTGTTTTGTCTCATGTTCTGAGAATAGATAGAAAAGGCGGTTTGTTTGGTTTGGAGTGGACAGTTTCTAGTAAGTCATTTGACATGGCGAGTGTTTCTCTTTCTGTGTATCCCACTGTGTCCGTTGTTGTAGACATTAGAAAAGAGAATGCATTAATGGATGTGTCCTGTCTAGTATAAATCTTCCCATAATTCATCCTGCCCAATATATGAATGGACTGCAGCTTGTCTTATCAATGTGCAACACCTGCTATCTTTCTAAGTTGTTGTTTTCTTCCTGAATTCTGGCCACTCTCCATAATAGGCTCATGGATTTGTGTACAAAATATGTACCACCTCCAAGCTCTGTGACATGGCCATGTACCGGATAGCTGAAGAGAATGGCGAGCATCTCAAAAAACTCAGATATCAGTGTGACCCGGAAAGTCTCAGTGCAGAAACCCTGCTTTGGGCCTTTTGCTTACTTATTGTTGTGTTGCACTGAATGTCAGGAAGGTCTTTGCCTCAGGCCACCCCTTTGTGAAGCCTGAAGAAAACAGTTTTCAAATGGAAATGAATGGGCCTCACCTGTGGCTCTTTATCAACCTCTTGGACCTGTGTGTGGCTGTGACTTAGATTCTCAGCACCTGATGGATCTTAAGAATGATCCCATGTGAGCTTCCAAAACCAAAATGGCAAAAAATATCATTCATTGTGGATGAAGTCTCTTGCCTTCCTCTGTTAGGTTCCTGCACTCCATCAAATGACAATAGGGATTCTTTGGGTCAAATGAGTTCTTCAAAGCCCTGCAGAGGTGCTTGTGTTTTCGCATGACTCTAAATCACCTAAAGAATCGATACCTAAAATCAGTAGGCCTCAAATTGGAGAAACAAAGAAGTATTAACGGCAGGCTTATTTGTTCGCTCCTGTTTCAGAGAAACGGTGTCCAGGCTACCCTGACTTTAGGCAAATGAGGGGCAAACGAGCTGATTTTGGACACTGTCTTGGGCTGCGCCCCTCATGGAAACCTTCAGCCAGAGGTTAAGATGATTGACTATATGGAATAAGATGAAGGCCATGTGGGAGTGTTTTGGTTTTAATTTTGGTCATTTGTGTTGCATTGGAAAAAATGACTGGGTCCACGTGAGCTTGAACTCTGGTGTGATTCCCCTTAGAGACTGGGTTTTGGATCTGAACTCAGAGAAGCATTGCCATGAATTTTGTTGGGATTTTAAGAGGCCACGCATGAAAGTCGCTCTTGGAAACTGAGACCTAGGCCCCGGGTGGATTTCCACAGAGGCCTGGGAATCTCAGCAAGGATATCACATGATTTTATTCTTAAAGAAATGGCAGCCATAGTTGAGAGTCAAAACACACATGGACCTCACATTGTAGACCTCAATGGGCCTGGCCTAATGTGACCTTTTGTCCACTCTTTGGGAAGCCGTGCCTGTGAGAGTTCTCCAGAGATTTCATTGAAATGAGCTTCCTCACCATTTAATGTTTGCTGAATGAACTGAAACCCACAGTGCCTCCAACTTCATGGTTGAAAAATGGCTAGATAAATACCATGAAATTTTTGAAATTCCAATGACCAGGTGGCACAGGAGAAACATTGGATGTCCTGTTGCTGATCATGAGTATACCAGACAGTGCCTTGATTTACTGAGTTTCATGAAAATGGTGTAGAACAGAGATGCCAGAAATTTGGAGCCTGCTGAGTAGTGGGTCTAGAGCAGTGGTGGGGAGGTGTTTGATAAAACATCCGTGGTAGGGCCATGTGGATCTACCATTGGATTCCAAATGGCTTGTAACTGACATGGTGCAGCCAACAGACCCTTATATGTAAAGGCATCTTGTTATATGGAGAGTTTTCAGAGGAAAATTAAGAATCAGGTTGATATGGACAAGGGGGCAATGGGGCAAGCTTTGAGCGATAGGAGTCTAGTTGGTGCATTCTCTTGCAGATCCTGACCCACCACACGTGACAGAACTCCCTCCAGCACTGTGTCCCAGTTTAGCTCCTAGTATTTCGTGAAACAAATACCAAACTCACAGTGCAGCAGCAAAAACACCACAAAAAGTGGAAGAGGACCAAATGGCTTCACAGTCCACACGGGGAGACACTTAGTCCTCAGTGGCCTCAGTTTACCTACAAAGAGAGAATTCAGCACTGCTTCATCTTGTTCATTGGAAAATAAGAAACCATGTCCTCCAGGTCACATAGATGCAGACCCAGCTTTGATGGTCTCACTACAGAGGAATCCAAATCTCCTGAAAACAACATATATTTCAAGTGTGGAAGCTCAGAGGCAGTTTCTCAAAAAGTTTTTAGGCCAGCAGAGCTCCATGTTTGTGGAGTGTTTACCCTGTCCCTTAGTTTTGGAAACTCCTCTACCACCTCCAAGGTTGTGAACTCCTGAGCATTTTCCATTCCCGATATGTATTCACTGATTTTGTAACTCTTCTCCTCTAATTGTGTCTTACTTGGGGTAAAGGTAATGTCAAGGCATTGTTCTGGATGAGAGCGGGAGGATATTTGTGCAGCATATATTTACATACACATTGGATTCATTTTCCAATTTTCCATTCGAAATACTGAATCCCTGACACTAACCCATACCTAGTAGTCTCAGACTATTCATCCTAATATAATGGAGAAAATTTACCCAACACAATGGAAATACAAGCACTTCAGAGGAGACATGTTGTATAGTTGGACTTGACATTTGCATTATATAAGGTAGGAGTTATAAATCTAGTCAAATTTTAATTGAAATATTCTCCATGTGTTTTTAAACTTAACAAATATGTGAATTCTTGTTTCCCTTTTCTGTAGCCTATTCACACATGTATATTTATATGCATATATAGAATCCGACCAGGTATCACACGTACATTTTTGTGAGGTGGCTGTCTTGGCAGATACAAATTTTGAGAAGAGTTCTCTCCTCCTAAATGCTGTTGGAAATGAAAATTCAACCTATAGGAGAGCGTCCTAGTAGAACAACATTATACATTAACTCATGTTCAGTTAAATAAATATTTTTGCATTTGTGGATGATACATATTTACTGATGAATTTCGATTGGCATTTATATTGGTACTTTTTAATGTCTGTGAGTGTTGTGTGTGTGTGTGTGTGTATACAGATATAGATATAGATATACTCTCCAAATTTTTCAAAATATGAAATATATGTGTCTAATATACACTCTCTAAATTCATTCATGTTCATGTATGTGGATTTATAATCCACTTTTCACAAGATTATAATCAGAAATATTCATCCACCTGAAATACATATTTGTTTCCTAGTACTGAAAACTAACGTCAGTGAATGGTGCATACAAATCCTAATTATTCTACAGTAACTGACCCAGTCTAACATCAATGCAAGTAGACTCCTATGGGACATGATATGTAATTTGTCATTCATTTGTATTCGACACTGGTACATTATTGTTTCTTCAGTTTTTGCACATCACAGGATATACATTTCATCCACAAGTTCACAAATTAATAAGCATTTGTTTCAACTTTCACCACTTCTTGCTTCCGAACACATGTATTGTCAGGGTTTCTTGACTGGTCCTTTCATGAGACTTCTTTCCAAACACATTAATTGAATTTCCATAATCATTTTGAAGCAAAACTCACACACCCTTCATGATAAACCAAAACACTAATATTTCCATTACATATATACCTGGTTGGAATGAATGATTGTATATCAATATACGATTTCCTTTAATTTTTCAGATATCAGTTCAATTCATTATTTAAAGTTCAAAAAAGTTATATTATTTATTCACAGTATGGTCTATTCATGCTTTTTCTCTATGTTCCTAGAAACAGGGTACACCTCTTTGTACCCCCGATTCTCATTTTACATCTTCAATATATTGCTCCCAGAAATGGTGAAAGAAATACTCATGTCACCTCATTATCACAGTAATATTCTGGACAAAAAATGGAAAGGTCACACTTATGATTGTACCAAAGCCTAAATGGAAAGTGAACATGGATTTCTAAAAACATCCATGTCCAGGTTGCCTAATGCTGTCAATTGTCAATCCCATTGGTGACTACATATTTGTTTTTTTCCTAATTTATATATTCAAACTCAACCCTGTTGAAAATGTCTAATTCTATCACTCACTTTATACTTTGCCTGATTTCGTAATGTTTCTATTGATATCTGCTTTTCTACATATTTTCCCCAGTTCAACATAGTGACTGACTCTTCATATGTGCTGACATTTACATTCACTCAACAACCGAATGTCTATTGCTAAAGAACTTTTGGTCCAAATTCTATACTCACTCTTCTTCCTAAACCTACCGACTATCTTCCTAATCCTATTGAATATCCCTTTTTGACTGGATGTTCTCTCTAAATTCAATCATCCAATGTACAAGGTCCTATGCCATTGTATATCGAATTATCTGAGGCATCTTTGCAGAACATCTTTCAAAGCTAAGTATCCCAATCAAGGGCAAAACCCTTCTGGGCTTCAAATCATACCTAGATTTCTGTTTTCCTACTTATATTTCACTTCTATATTCTTGTAAATATTGCAGGTTCCCAATACCATTATTCATCACACAGAATCACTCGTAACCCAAATCAAAGCTGTTTTTAACCCCAAGTATACACTGTTCCCTCAATCATTTTACAGAAGAGCAGGGACAGAGTGGTTCTTACAATACAGGAAAGTTGGGGACCTTCCACCTGATGAGAACCTCAAATGTCCATGCACAAATGATACCTGGAGAAGTTGTAGGCAGGTATGAAGCACCTGAGAGAGCAAAAGTCATCTTCCATGGCAAACAACCTGGTCAGGATTAAGGGATGTGTCTGAATCTGCCTCTCTCTCTTCTTATTGTAAAGAAGATGGACCAAACCTGGGCTGAGTGGAGAGCTGTTCCTGGGTGCCAATGGTGATATACATTCTACCTTATGAAAGTGTCACAGGAAGTAGGGGCCACCTCCATCTTATGTTACCCTTGGAAGCAACTGTTAGGACAAAGTGGTTGCCAAGGCAGTGACCTCATTCAGTTCCAAAGAATGTGACATACCTCATTTCCTTGGTGATGGAACTCTCTGAACTTGGTATCCAAGAAGCCAGGCACCCAGAGGCACTCCCAGACCCAGTCCCAGTGGGCTCACTTGTTTGGATTTACCAAGGACAGAGTCAGTTTTCTTGGTACCTAATGATGTGATAATGGCCAAATGCCAGGAGAGCTCTGAAGAAGGACGTTTCCTGAGAAAACAGGTAGTGGCTAACCACTTTTTCCTGACATCTTCACAGAGTTGGTCAAGGAAACAAGATCTGAGAGAAGACAGGCCATTTCGGGGGAACATAGTATGGCCCACCAGTCAGAGGACACTCCGGATAGTCACAGACGTACTTGCGGGAAGGAGGTGCCTTTGTGAGAGTGGGTGTGGGTTTGTTGTTTTGTCTCATATTCTGAGAATAGATTGGAAAGGCGGTTTGTTTGGTTTGGAGTGGACAGTTTCTAGTAAGTCATTTGACATGGCGAGTGTTTCTCTTTCTGTGTGTCCCACTGTGTCCGTTGTTGTAGACATTAGAAAAGAGAATGCATTAATGGATGTGTCCTGTCTAGTATAAATCTTCCCATAATTCATCCTGCCCAATATATGAATGGACTGCAGCTTGTCTTATCAATGTGCAACACCTGCTATCTTTCTAAGTTGTTGTTTTCTTCCTGAATTCTGGCCACTCTCCAGAATAGGCTCATGGATTTGTGTCCAAAATATGTACCACCTCCAAGCTCTGTGACATGGCCATGTACTGGATAGCTGAAGAGAATGGCGAGCATCTCAGAAAACTCAGATATCAGTGTGACCAGGAAAGTCTCAGTGCAGAAACCCTGCTTTGGGCCTTTTGCTTACTTATTGTTGTGTTGCACTGAATGTCAGGAAGGTCTTTGCCTCAGGCCACACCTTTGTGAAGCCTGAAGAAAACAGTTTACAAATGGAAATGAATGCGCCTCACCTGTGGCTCTTTATCATCCTCTTGGACCTGTGTGTGGCTGTGACTTAGATTCTCAGCACCTGATGGATCTTAAGAATGATCCCATGTGAGCTTCCAAAACCAAAATGGCAAAAAATATCATTCATTGTGGATGAAGTCTCTTGCCTTCTTCTGTTAGGTTCCTGCACTCCATCAAATGACAATAGGGATTCTTTGGGTCAAATGAGTTCTTCAAAGCCCTGCAGAGGTGCTTGTGTTTTGCATGACTCTAAATCACCTAAAGAATCGATACCTAAAATCAGTAGGCCTCAAATTGGAGAAACAAAGAAGTATTAACGGCAGGCTTATTTGTTCACTCCTGGTTCACAGAAACGGTGTCCAGGCTACCCTGACTTTACTCAAATGAGGAGCAAACGAGCTGATTTTGGACAGTGTCTTGGGCTGCGCCCCTCATGGAAACCTCCAGCCAGAGGTTAAGATGATTGACTATATGGAATAAGATGAAGGCCATGTGGGAGTGTTTTGGTTTTAATTTTGGTCATTTGTGTTGCATTGGAAAAAATGACTGGGTCCACGTGGGCTTGAACTCTGGTGTGATTCCCCTTAGAGACTGGGTTTTGGAACTGAACTCAGAGAAGCATTGCCATGAATTTTGTTGGGATTTTAAGAGGCCACGCATGAAAGTCTCTCTTCGAAACTGAGACCTAGGCCCCGGGTGGATTTCCACAGAGGCCTGGGAATCTCAGCAAGGATATCACATGATTTTATTCTTAAAGAAATGGCAGCCATAGTTGAGAGTCAAAACACACATGGACCTCACATTGTAGACCTCAATGGGCCTGGCCTAATGTGACCTTTTGTCCACTCTTTGGGAAGCCGTGCCTGTGAGAGTTCTCCAGAGATTTCATTGAAATGAGCTTTCTCACCATTTAATGTTTGCTGAATGAACTGAAACCCACAGTGCCTCCAACTTCATGCTTGAAAAATGGCTAGATAATACCATGAAATTTTTGAAAGTCCTATGACCAGGTGGCACTGGAGAAATATTGGATGTCCTGTTGCTCATCATGAGTATACCAGACAGTGCCTTGATTTACTGAGTTTCATGAAAATGGTGTAGAACAGAGATGCCAGTAAGTTGGAGCCTGCTGAGTAGTGGGTCTAGAGCAGTGGTGGGGAGGTGTTTGATAAAACATCCGTGGTAGGGCCATGTGGATCTACCATTGGATTCCAAATGGCTTGTAACTGACATGGTGCAGCCAACAGACCATTATATGTAAAGGCATCTTGTTATATGGAGAGTTTTCAGAGGAAAATTAAGAATCAGGTTGATGTGGACAAGGGGGCAATGGGGCAAGCTGTGAGAGATAGGAGCCTAGTTGGTGCATTCTCTTGCAGACCCTGACCCACCACACGTTTTTGCACATCATAAGATATACCTTTGCCAAGGCAGTGACCTCATTCAGTTCCAAAGAATGTGACATACCTCATTTCCTTGGTGATTGAACTCTCTGAACTTTGTATCCAAGGAGCCAGGCACCCAGAGGCAGTTTCAGTCCCAGTCCCAGTGGGCTCACTTGTTTGGATTTAGCAAGGATAAAGTCAGTCATTCTTGGTTCCTACTGAAGTGAGGATTACCAAATGCCTGTAGAGCTCTGAAGAGGGAACTTTCCTGAGAAAGCAGGTAGTAGCTCTCCATTTTTTCCTTACAACTTTACAGAGTTCGCCAAGGAAAACAGATCTGAGAGAGGACAGGCCATTTCAGAAGAACAGAGTATGGCCACCAGTCAGAGGACACTCTGGTTAGTCACACAGCTACTTGGGGAAGGAGGTGCCTTTTTGGGAGTGGGTGTGGGTTTGTGGTTTGTCTCATCTTCTGAAAATAGGTAGGAATGGCGGTTTGTTTGTTTTGGAGTGAACTGTTTCTGGTAAGTCGTTTGACGAGGTGAGTGTTTCCATGTCTGTGTATCCCACTGTGCCTGTGGTAGTAGACATGAGAAAAGAGAATGCAGCAATGGATGTGTCATGTCTAGTATAAAGCTTCCCAGCATTCATCCTGCCCAATTTATGAATGGAGTGTGGCTTGCCTTATGCACGGGCAACACCTAATACCTTCCTAAGTCCCTGTTTTCTTCCTGAATTCTGGCCACTCTCTAGAATAGGCTCATGGTTATGTGTCCAAGATATGTACCAAATCCAAGGTCTTTGACATGGCCATGTACTGGATACCTGAATGGAATGGCCCGCATCTCAGAAAACTCAGATATCAGTGTGACCAGGAAAGTCTCAGTGGAGATACCCTGCTTTGGGCCTTTTGCTTACCTATTGTTCTGTTGCCCTGAATATCAGAAAGGTCTATATCTCATGCAACCCCTTTGTTAAGCCTGAAGAAAACAGTTTTCAAATGGAAATGAATGTGCATCACCTCTGGCTCTTTGCTTAATTTCATTGGAAAACGATGTGTCTGATTCAGGCCCTTTGCCCTGTTTTAGGCTGTGACTTAGATTCTCAGCACCTGATGGATGTAAAGAAAGATCCCATATGTGCATCTAAACCAAAATGGAAAAACGTTCAATCAATGTGCATGAAGTATATTGCCTTCCTTTGTTAGGTTTCTGAAATCCATCATATCAGAATAGGGATCCTTTGGGTGAAATGAGTTCTTCAAATCTTTGCAGAGGTGCTTGGCTTTTCTCATGACTCCAATTCACAAAAAGAATCTAGACCCCACAGTCAGAGAGGCTCAAATTGGAGAAGCGAAGCAGTATTAAGGGCAGGCCTATTTGATCACTCCTGGTTCACAGGAAGGGTGTCCAAGCCACCCTGTCATTCAGCAAATGAGGGGCAAGGGAGCTTATTTTGGACACTGTCTTGGGATGTGCCTCTCATGAAAACCTCCATCCAGATGTTATGATGAGTATCTTTATGGTAGAAGATGAGGGCCATGTAGGAGTGTTTTGGTTATAATTGTGGTCATTTGTGTGGCAGTTGGAAGAGATGACTGGGTCCACCTGGGCATGAATTCTGCTGTGATTCCCCTTAGAGACTGAGTTCTGGAACTGACCTCAGAGAAGTATTGACATGAATTGTGTGGGGATTTTAGGAGGCCAGGAATGAGAGTTGCCATTGGGAACCTGGGATCAAGGCCCAGAGTGGCTTTCCACAGAACACTGGGAATCACAGCCAGGATATTACATGATTTTATTCTGAAAGACTTGGCAGGCATAATTGAGATTCAAAACACACTTGGACCTCGCTTTGTAGACCTCAATGGGCCTGGCTTCATGTGACTTTTTGGCCACTCTTTGGGTAGACTTGCCTGTGAGAGTGCTCCAGAGATTTCCCTGAAATTAGCTTCCTCACCATTTAATGGTTCCTGAATGAATTGAAACCAACATTGCCTCCAAATGCATCTGTGAAAAAATGCTAGATAATTACCATGAAATTTTAGAAATTCCGATGACCAGCTGGCACTGGAGGACTTTTGATGTCCTGTTGATGATCATGAGTATACCAGACAGGGCCTTGATTGACTGGGTTTCATGAAAATGGTGTAGAACAGAGATGCCAGTAAGTTGGGGCCTGGTAAGTAGTGGGCCTAGAGTTGTGTTATGCAAATGTGTGATAAAACATCTGTGGTGGGGCCATGTGGATCTTCCATTGGCTTCCAAATGGCTGTGACTGACATGGTGCAACCATCACACCCATATATGTAAAGGCATATTTTTATATGGAGAGGTTTCAGAGCAATGTTCAGTATCATGTTGTAATTGTCAAGGGGGCAAGCTACTTGAGATAGAACCCTGGTTGGTGCATTCTCCTTTAGACCCTGCCAACCACACCTGACAGAACTCCCTTCAGCACTGTGTCCCATTTGAACTCATTGTATTTCATGAAGCAAATACCAAACTCCCAGTGCATCAGCAAGAAACACCACGAAAATTGGAGGATGACCATTGGTTTCACAGTCCACACGGGAAGACCCTTAGCCCTCAGTGGCCAAAGTTTACCTACAAAAAGAGAATTCATCACTGCTGCCTCATTTTTAGTTGAAAATAAGTAACCATTTCCTCCAGGTCACATAGATGCAGATCCAGCTTTGATGGTTTCACTACAAATAAAGCTAAAGCTCCTGACAACAACATATATTTCAAGTGCCCAACCTCAGAGGCAGATTCTCAAAAAGTCTTTTGGCCAGCAGAGCTCCATGTTTGTGGAGTGTTTACCCTGTCTCTTACTTTTGGAAACTCCTCTACCACCTCCAAAGATGTGAAATCTGGAGCATTTTCCATTCTAGATATGTATTCACAGATTTTCTAACTCTTCTCCTCTAATTGTGTCTTACTTGGGGCGAAGGTAATGTCAAGGCATTGTTCTGGAGGAGAGTGGGAAGATTTTTCCGTAGCATATATTTGCATACACATTGGATTCAGTGTCCTATTTTCAATTCAAAATACTGAATACCTGACTCTAACCCATACCCTACCAGACTCTGACTACTAATCCTAATATGATGGAGAAAAATAACCCACAAAGAATAGAAATACAAGCAGTTCAGAGTAGGCATGGTGTATAGATGGACTTGCCTTTTGCATGATACAGAGTTGGAGTTATAAATCTAGTCAATTGTTTGTTGAAATAGTTGTCCTAGTATTTTTAAGGTTAACAAATATGTGAATTCCTGTCTCCCTTTCTCTGTATTCTTATATGCACATATAGATTCCTATCTGGTACCACACGTACATTCTTGTGAGGTGGCTGACTTGGCAGATACAAATTGTTAGAAGAGATCACTCCTACTAAACCCTGTTGGAACTGAATATTCAACCTATGGGTGAGCTTGCTAGTTGAACAGCATTGTACATAAATCCATGTTCAGTAAAATGAATATTTTTAGATCTGTGGATGGTGTATATTTTATAATGAATTTTGATTGACATATATATTGCTACTTTTTTGTCTGTGTGTGTGTTTTATGTATATGTATATATATATACACTCTCCAGATTTTTCAAAATATGAAATATATGTGTCTTATATTCACTCCCTAAATTCATTCATGTTCATGTATGTGGATTTATAATCAACTATTCACAAGATTATTCTCAGAAATATTCATCCACCTGAAATTTGCCCAGTGCTCTCAAATGTCAATCCTATTTGTGACTACATATTTGTTTCTTCCTAAGATTATATATTTAAACTCAACCCTGTTCAAAATGTCTAATCCTATCACTCACTTTATACTCTGCCTGATTTTGTAATGTCTATATTGATATATGCTTTCCTACATATTTTCCCCAGTTCATCATTGTGACTGACTCTTCACTTGTGCTGACATTTACATTCACTCTCTAATCGAAATCCTATTGCTAAGAAACTTTTGTTCCAAATCTTATACTCACCCTTCTTCCTAAACTTATTGACTATCTTCGTAATGCTACAGACTATCCCTTTTTGACTGGATGTTCTCTTCTACATTTAATCATCCAAGTAAATGTGGTGCGAGCTTCAGAGGAGGAGACTACCAACAGACTATCTCATGCAACATCAAACGGTTTATTGGGTGTCCAGCAGGCTGGGGTTCAGAGCTCACCTGAATAGAGCAGATAGCCCTGAGAATAGCTGAAGTAGAGCTTATATACTTTCCCTGGAAAGGGAAGGGAGGGAATTGTATTGATGGGTCAGGGCGAGTGGGCGGTTTGCATGCAACTGGGAGAGGGAGTACATTCTGCAATTTGGCAGCTGGGGATAGAACATTCTGGGAACAAGATTTGCAAACATTTCTCAAGATTTCAACAGTGTTCTGTTAAGCATACAGAAAAACAAGATGTGACAAGTACCTATTTTATTAATATTTCATTCCCCACTTCTTCTTCTGGCTAATTTTAATCATAAAAATGATCATTGGAGGGTGTCACATTCAATGTCTGCTAGTGGGGTATTACCATAAGTTTAACTCGTCCAATTTGAGCCTGGAGAAAAGACATTACACGGTTGAGCAAACAGGGTTTTATAGTTAGCAATAATATGAGGATTATTATTGGACCGGCCAGGGTTGATAAAAACGTAGTTAACCAGGGGGACTGTGTGAACCAAGACTCAAGCCACCCTTTTTGGGCCTCTCTCACTTGTTGATGCTCTTCAAGGTGTCTTTTAAATTTACTCATAGATTTTATTACAACTCCAGTATAGTCAGCATAAAAACAACATTCTTCCCTGAATGCAGCACAAAGGCCCCCTTCTCTAATGAAGAGGAGGTCCAAAACTCAACTGTTCTGTAAAACAAATTCAGAGAGAGAGGTTAAAGTTTCATGCAAAGCCCTGAAGGAGGTTTCTAATATCTTACTTTTGCTCTATTGCTGCTTCTAATTGGGTCATCTTTTGTGTCCCATGGACAATGCCCCTGGTTCCTCTGCCCACCCGTGAAGCAACTCCTATTCCTAATAGGATGGCTAAAGTGAGGGATATATGTTCCCAGTGGAACCGGTTGTATGCCCCCCCTATTTGATCCTCAAATGAACCTGCGTCATGATAGAGCACTCTGGGAAACATCTGCACCATTACACAAATTATCACATATCTTGATCATTTCATGAAAACATAAACGATGTTTAAGTATATAGAATTATGCTGTTGTAGGCACTGACAAAGCAAGGCACCTAAGATAGCACTCAAGAGAGGGAAACAGTCCTATTTGGTTGCAACCGGATTCAGAGGGCATTGCTTCTATTGTAATCAATTAATCCCCTGAAACTCAAGTTTAGGTAGTTTCAGAAATTTGTACCCAACATATAAGGCATGCGGCTCAGAAGTTCACAGTCTTCAGAAGTTTAAAAAAGCAGTATTTGTTTCTGTTTTTCCTTCTGTTCTGGGCAAGTTAACTTTTCAAGGACACCTGGGAGGAGGAGAGCTTTTTCTTCCCTTTCTTATTTTCCCCCTGCCAGCTGTTACCATGGAGCCCAGTTGGTAATTTCTTTATCTTAGAAATGTAGCCATCTCTGTGAAGCCCCAGCTGAAGGCCAGAGGACTTGTTCACATATTTTGTGAAAAACTAGTTAGAGGTTGTCTAGCTTAGAAGTACTGAGATTTTTAGCCAGTGGCCAAGTAGAACAGGGCAATACAAAAGAGAATGTTTATCTACATTAAAGTCTTTATTGGGACTCTTTGGCTGAAAGTTCAAAACTCAGGCATGGTGAAGACTTCTGAAGAAGGTCATTTAAGACTTTTCTGTGGACCTGGTACAGAGGGGGAAAGACGGGGAAGTTGGGGCTGAGAGCACCTCCGAGGATCTGAGAATGAGGGAAAAGAGAGATGTAAAAGAATAATGCGAAAGGGTATTTGGAATTTCCTAGCAGCAAACTTGAGCAGTAGATCAGGTAGAGCAGAGTGAAAGACGGGAGTGAGGATCCCAAAATCCTGTGAGGGACTTTAAATTTTAGTAACCTGTTTTCAGTGATGACAAAGCAACTTTAAAGGCCAATTATATTACATCTTGGATAAGGGTCTCAGGGCTCTCCTCAGCTCGTTTGAGCATTGGGTTAGCTGGTAAGAGGACCTGGTGGGACCCGGTGAGGACACTGACAGGAGATGAGAGGAATGAGTCGGTGGAGCGGTACCTATGTACCTGCTACCTCAGCAAGGGGGCTATGGTCAGAGAACTGGTGGAGCTTTGGGTTTCTGATCTAGTTATTGGAGGGGAGAAATCAAGTTGCTGAGATGGGAGTGACAGCAGAGGGTCTGGAGCAGAAGGCTGAGGATAATGATCTATTGGAGAAGCATAGTTCAGGATGTGAGTGAAGGAGGGAATAGGCTTCCTCATAGGGGAATTTCCTTTCACTCTTTTGAGCACTTGCAGAAGTCAAAAAGGTCATGCAAAATTTGAGGATCTAGAGACCCCTCTGGGTGCCATAGTTTTTGGTTGTCTAATTGGTAATGTGGCCAATGCTGTGTACTGAATTTGATGAAGAATTGGGGTTCCATCAGGCAGCCCCTGTATGCACACATTCCCATGACATACAGAAAAAGTCGGCTTTTCCCCCACACAACCGTTACTCTTTGTGGCTTTGATAGTCTGCCAGGCAAACTTAGTAATCTAGACTAGCCAACCTGCATCTGGCTTGCGTGTCCCTACATCCATAATGTTTGTTTCCATTATCTATGGTACAGAAGGGATTTAATGGTATTTTAGTGGGATCCTCTTCATCAGTGATATCACAATAGGAAATACCTATAGCCAGCTAACAAATGTCTGGGTGGAGAGATGGCCACCAGGTCCCTAAGGGGGCTGTATGTGAGATAGACCATACTTCTTTTCCAGTAGGATTTGTGATCAGCCATCACTGCTTAATGGGCTGATGAGGGTTAGGACTACTTGTAGCCAAGGGGAGAGTATATAACCTTATTCACATTGCGAATACACAATTTGAAACTGTTACCAGTCTTTTTCAGTTTCCAGAAAGATTCTGTACAGGGAGCAGGCTTGAGATGAGAGGCATGGATCCTGGAAGTGATTCTGTTTACGTTTACCACTGTAGGTGTTATAATAGCACCTGGTATGGTCCTTTTCAGCGGGGTACCAGGGATGACACCTGATATCATCTTACATAGATGAAATCTCTTACTTGATATGGATGTGGAATCCCCTGGTTCCCAGTTGGGTAGGCAGTGGCCAGCTGTTTTCACAGGTATTACTGAGTTCTTTCAAGATCTTTAAGTCTGTCAAGCAAGGGGGTGTGGAAAGGATCTTTAGGTCTTACAGTTGGGCTTAGGTCCCCTACTGGAAGAGGGCCACCATAAAGAATTTCACACGTGGTAAGGTTACTCAAAGAAACAAAGGGATTTTTTCTTGCATGAAACATTGCATAAGGCAGGAGCATAGTCGAATCCTATGCTGGTCTCTAAGCTTAATTTCGTTAAGGTCTCTTTAATGGTTCTATTCATTCTTTCTACTTGTCTTGAACTTTGTGGTCTATAAGCACAATTTAACTTCCAATTAATCCCCAGGTTCCTGGCTAACCCCTGACTTACCTGGGCCATGAACATCGGTCCATTGTCAGATCCTATTACCTGCTTAGCTTCCTCCAATGGTAGAGAGGCTTAGTCAGCAGCAGCGGAATCACTTAGAGTGTGTTGTGTGTTAGGGGACGAGGGCAGGGGATAAGGAGGGGAAGAAGAGTCCAGTAGAGTCAAATCTGTGACTCAGGGAGAACAGAGGGTGGAGGAGGAGGAGGTTGAGAGGGTTTGAGAGATCATGGGGGAAGGAGTAGGAGCAGAGGTAGGGGCAAGGAAAGGCTTCACCCATGGAGGAGGAGATTTGCAGAGGTCCTGCCAAGTTAAGATATATGGCTGTTGATCCGGATGGCTATGTGGCGCTGGCTGAAAGACAATACCTCTGACTTTTTAAATTAGTGGGAAGTAGAAAGATCCTTCTAGGGGCCATACGACTCCAAAGATGGGCCATTCTGAGCCACAGAGATTCTGCCAGGTCCAGCGTTTTACTAAAAAAAGAAAGATTCTGAGCCCTTAAGCGGACTTTGGTCCAGTGATCAAGGGTCAGGGACAGAGGCATTGACGTGCTCTGTTCCATAATGAAAGTTCCACAAACAGTAAAAGCAAGGACACACGACACAGATAAGACAAGACCATAAAGACAGGCAATGAACGTCCAACACTGAGACCAGGAATGAGTAGCCAGCAAAACCCAATGGTATGGCAACAACGAATCTAAAAGAAAATATCACTGAGTCGAGAAGACTATTGTTCCTTGATTTCCCGAGTTCTCTGCGGGGTCCTCCAGAGAGGTGCCCTTTGTCTCTGTGACACGTCTCTCAGCCACCGTCGGAGAGAGCCCAGGCTCTTCATCGCCAGCAATTTTGCCAAGCCCTAACAAGAAACCTGAAACCGGAAAGAGGCGCCTTACTTGCTCCAAGAGGAGCCCGTTGGGGTCTCTCCTCCGCCACTGCTGGAACTCGGTGGAACCTCAATATGTAAAGGTCAGGCGAGTGTCAGAGGAAGATACTATCAAGAGACTGTCTCATGCAACAGCAAAGGGTTTATTTGTGGTCCAGCATGCTGGAGCTCAGAGCTAAATTAAATAGAGCAGAGACCTCTGAGAACAGCTTAAGCAGAGCTTATATACTTTCCTTGGAGAGGGAAGAGAGGGAAGTTTAGTGATGGGTAAGGGCGAGTGGGCGGTTTGCATGACACCGAGTGAGGGAGTACATTCTGCAGTTCGGCTGTTGGGAACAGTACATTCTAGAACAAGATTAGCAAACATTTCTCAAGATTTCAAAAGTGTTTTGTTAAGCATACAGAAAAACAGGAAGTGACAAGTACCTATTTTATTAATTTTATTAACCTTTCACTACCGACTATGCCTTTTTGACTTGATGTTCCTTCTACATTAATTCATGCAACGTACAAGGTGCTATGCCATTGTATATCGATTTATCTGAGACAACTCTGCAGAACGTAATTCAACACCACGTATCCCTATCAAGGGCCCAATGCCCTTCTGGGCTTCAAATCAGACTTAGATTTCTTTTTTCATACATATATTTCACCTATATATTCTTCTACACATAGCAAGTTCTCAATACGATCATTCATCCAGCAAAATGATTTCTAACCCAAATCGATCATGTTTTTAACCATAACCGGACACTGTTCCCTCAATCTAACTTTACAGAAGAGCAGGGAAGGAGTTGATATTACAATACAGAAATGTAGAAAAACTTCCACCTGCTGAGAACCTCAAAGGTCCATGCAGAAATGATCCCTGGAGAAGATGTAGGAAGCAATAAAGGACCTGAGAGACCAAAAGTCATCTTCAATGGCAAACAACCCGGTCAGGATAAAAGGTTGTGTCTGAATCAGATTTTTTTTAATGTAGAGATCATGGACCAAACCAGGCCTGTGTGGAGATCTATTCCTGGGTGCCTTTGGTTGATATACCATTCTAACTTGTGAAAATGTCACAGGAAGTAGGGGCAGCCTCAATCTCTTGGGACCCTTGGAAGCAACAGTTAGGACAAAGTGGCTGCCAAGACAGTGCCCTCATTCAGTTCAGGAAGGAAGTGACCTCACCTCACTTTCTTGGTGATGGAACTCTCTGAACGTGGGATCCAGGAAGCCAGGCACACAGAGCCAATCCAAGTCCCAGTCCCAGTGGTCTCACTTGTTTGGATTTACCAAGGACAGGGTCAGTATTTTTTGGTACCTACAGATGTGACGAAGGCCAAATGCCAGGAAAGCTCGGATGCAGGGTTTTTCATGAGAAAGCAGGTAGTTGCTCACCGTTGGCTCCTAAGAAGTTCACAGAGTTGGCCAAGGAGACAAGATCTGAGACAGGAAAGGCCATTTTGGGGGAACATATTATGGCCCACAAGTCAGAGGACACTCTGGATAGTCACAGACCTACTTAGGGGAAGGAGGTGCCTTTGTGGGTGTGGTTGTGGGTTTGTGGTTTTGTCTCATTTTCTGAGAATAGGTAGGACAGTCGGTTTGTTTCATTTGAAGTGGACTGTTTCTTGTAAGTCTTTTCACAGGGCGAGTGTTTCTATGTCTGTGTATTCCACTGTTTCCGTGGTTGTAGACATTAGAAAAGAGAATTCATCAATGGATATGTCGTGTCTAGTAGAAAGCTTCTCAGCATTCATATTGCCCCGTTTTTGAATGGACTGTAGCTTGCCTTATCGATGAGCAACACCTGCTACCTTCCTAAGTTTCTATTTTCGTCCTGAATTCCGGCCAATCTCAAGAATAGGCCCATGGTTTTGTGTCCAAGATATGTACCACCTCCAAGCTCTGTGACATGGCCATGTACTGGATAGCTGTAGGTGATGGCGAGCATCTCAGAAAACTCAGATATCAGTGTGACCAGGAAAGTCTCAGAGGAGAAATCCTGCTTTGGGCCTTTTGCTTACCTATTGTTCTGTTGCCCTGAATGTCAGGAAGGTCTTTGCCTCAGGCCACCCCTTTGTGAAGCCTGAAGAAAACAGTTTTCAAATGGAAATTAATGGGCATACCTGTGGCACTTTCCTTAATTGCTTTGGAAAGGGATGTGTCTGAATCAGGCCCTTGGCCCTGTGTGTGGCTGTGGCTTAGATTCTCAGCACCTGATGGATCTAAAGAAAGTTACCATGTGTGCATCCAAAAGAAAATTCGCCAAAAGAACAATTATTGGGATGAAGTCTCTCGACTTCCTCTGTAAGGTTCCTGACCTCCATCAAGTGAGAATGGGATCCTTTGGGTCAAAAGAGTTCTACAAAACCTGCAGAGGCTAGCCCATTGTGCTTGGGTTTTCTCATGACTAAAATTCACATAAAGAATCTAAACCCCACAGACAGTAGTCCTCAAATTGGAGCAGTATTAATGGCAGGCCTATTTGATCACTTTTGGTTCACAGGATGGGTGTCCAGGCCACCTTGACTTTAGGCAAATGAGGGGCAAAGGAGCTTATTTGGGACACTGTCTTGGTCTGCGCCCCTCATGGAAACCTCCAGCCAGATTATGATGAGTGTCTATATGAAAGAAGATGAGGGCCATATGGGAGGGTTCTTGTTTTAATTGTGGTAATTTGTGTGGTAGTTGGAAGAGATGACTGGGTCCACCAGGGCTTGAACTCTGGTGTGATTCCCCTTAGAGACTGAGTTCTGGAACTGACCTCAGAGAAGTATTGCCATGAATAGTGTTGGGATTTTAGGAGACCACGCATGAGAATCGGTTTTGGAAACTGAGATCTAGGCCCAGGATGGCTTTCCACAGAGCTCAGGGATTCTGAGCCAGGATATCACATGATTTAATTCTTAAAGACTTGGTAGCCATAGTTGAGAGTCCAAACACACATGGGCCTCACATTGTATACCTCAATGGGCCTGGATTCATGTGTCCTTTTGGCCACTCTTTGGGAAGGCTTGCCTGTGAGTGTTCTCCAGAGCTTTCATTGAAATGAGCTTCCTCACCATTTAATGGTTCCTGAATTAAATGAAACCCACAGTGCCTCCAACTTCATCCTTGAAAAATGACTAGATTAATACCATGAAATTTTTGAAATCCCCATGACCAGGTGGCACTGGATAACCTTTAGATATCCTGCTGTGATCATGAGTATAACAAACAGTGCCTTGATTGACTGAGTTTCGTGAAAATGGTGTAGAACAGAAATGCCAGTAAGTTGGAGCCTGCTGGGTAGTGGGTGTAGAGCAGTGGACTGTAGGTGTGTAAATAAATATTTTTGGTAGGACCACCTGGATCTTCCATTGGCTTCCAAAACTTGCGACTGACATGGTGCAGGCAGCAGACCTTTATATGTAAAGGCATCTTGTTATATGTAGAGGTTTCAGGGCAATGTTCAGAATCAGGTTGCTATAGTCAAGGGGAAAGCTATGTGGGATAGAAGCCTGGTTCGTACATTCTCTTTCCGACCCTGACCAACCACACATGACAGAACTCCCTCCAGCATTGTGTCCCAGTTGAACATATTGTATTTCGTGAAGCAAATACCAAATTCCCAGTGCAGCAGTAAGAAACACCCTGAAAAGTGGGGGATGACCAAATGGCTTCACAGACCACACGGGAAGACACTTAGCTCCCAGTGGCAACAGTTTACCTACAAAGGGAGAATTCAGACCTGATGCCTCATGTTCATTACAAAATAAACAACCATGTCCTCCAGGTTACATAGATGCAGACCCAGATTTTTGGTGTCACTATAAACGAAGCTAAATCTCCTGACAATTACATATATTTCTTTTTCTTTTTTTAATTAATTTTCATTGTAGGTTGTTCAAAACATTACATACTTCTTGATATATCATATTTCACACTTTGATTCAAGTGGGATATGAGCTCCCATTTTTATTCCATATACAGATTGCAGAATCACATCAGTTGCAGAACCATTGATTTACATATTGCCATACATATATCTCTTGTGCCTAACCTCAGAGGAAGTTTCTCAATAAGTCTTTAGGTCAGCACAGCTCCATGTTTCTGGAGTGTTTACCCTCTCCCATACTTTTGTAAATTCTTTTACCACCTCCAGTGTTGTGAACTCCTGAGCATTTTTTATTCCACATATGTATTCACAGGATTTCTAACTCCTCTCCTCTAATTGTGTCTTACTTTTAGCGATGGTTATGTCAAGGCATTGTTCTGGATAAGAGAGGGATGATTTTTGTGTATCACATGTTTGCATACACATTAGATTCATTTTCCTATTTTCCATTTGAAATACTGAATCCCTGACACTAACCCATACCCTACTAGACTCTGACTACTAATCCTAATATCATGGAGAAAAAAAAACCTAACTGAATAGAAGTACAGTCCTTTCATAGGAAGCATGGTGTATATTTGTATTTGTCTTCCTCTTTATCAAGAGTATGTGTTTTAAATTTAGTAAACTTTTCATTTTAATATTTCTCCATGATTTTTTAAAGTTATCACATATGTAAATTCCTGTCTCCCTTTCTCTGTATCCTATTCAGCACATGTAATTTTTTTATGCATATACAATATCCTACCTGGTATCACACGTACATTCTTGAAAGAACACTGGCTTTGGAATATAAAAATTGTGAGAAGAGATAACTTTCCCTAAATAATGATGGAACTGAAAATTCCACCTATGGGTGAGCTTCCTAGTGAAAAACACTATACATAAATCCATGTTCAGTAAAATGAATATTTTTGGATTTGTGAATGAATTATATTTCATGATGAATATCGATTGGCATATATATTGCTAAATATTAATGTGTGTGTGTGTGCGTGTGTGTGTGTGTGTGTGTGCGTGTGTGTGTGTGTGTGTATATTCTCCAGATTTTAAAAAAATATGAAAAATATGTGTCTTATTATACACTCCCTAAATTCATTCATATTCATTTATGTTCATTTAAATTCAAATTTTCACAAGATTATTCTCAGTAATATTCATACACCTGAAATATATTTTGGTTTCCTACTACTGAAAACTAAGTTCAGTGGATGGTGCTTAAAAATCCTAATATTTCTACAGTAACTGACCCAGTTTAACATTAATGCAAGTAGATTGCTATGGGACATGATGTGTAATTTGAAGTTCATTTTTACTCAACACTGGTACATTACTATTTATTCAGTTTATGGACATCATAGGATGTATTTTTTCATCCACAACTTCACAAATTTTTTTGGCATTTGGTTCACTTTCAATTACTTACTACTTCAGAACACATGTATTCCTCCATGTTTCTTTACTGGTCTTTTCACTAGACTTCTTTCTAAACACATTATTTTCGATTCCATAATCATTTTTGAAGCAAAACTCACTCTTCACGATAAACCATAACCCTAATAATACCATTGCATATATAACTCGTTGGAATGATGGTATATATATCAATATAAGATTTCCAATATATTTTCAGATGCAAACTCAAACCATTATTTAATGTTGGATCCAGTTACATACTTTATTCACAATATGGTCTATTCCTGCATCATCTCAATAATCATCAACACAAGGTACACCTATTTTTATCCCCAGTACTAATTTATAAGTTTCCAGAATATTACTATCCTTTATAGTGCAAGAAATACTCATGTCACCTGATCTACATATACATTTTACCACAGTAGTATTCTGTACACAAAATGCAAAGGTCACACATATGATTGTACCAAAGCCTAAATGGGAAGTGACCATGGATTACTAAAAGCATCTATGTCCAGGGTGCCTACTGCTCTCAAATGTCAATCCTATTGGTTACTACATATTTGTTTCTTCCTAAGATTATATATTTAACCTCAAGCCTTTTGAAAATATCTAATCCTATCACTCACTTTATATGTTTCCTGATTTCCTAATGCCCCTATTGATATCTGCTTTCCTACATATTTTTCCCAGTTCAACATTGTGACTGTCTCTTCACATGTGCTGACATTTACATTCACCCTCTAACTGAAAACCAATTGCTAAAGAACTTTTGGTCCAACTCCGAGACTCACTCTTCTTCCTAAACCTACTTACTATCTTCCTAATCCTACAGACTATCCCTTTTGACTATATGTTCTCTTCTACTTTCAATCATCCGAGGTATAGGGTCCTATGCCATTGTATATCGATTTATCTGAGACCTCGGTGCAGAACATGATTCAATCTAAGTATACCAATCAAGGGCCCAATGCCTTTCTGGGCTTCAAATCTTTCCTAGATCTCTGTTCTCATTCATATATTTCACATTTATATTGTTATAAATATCACAGGTTCCCAATACCATAATTCATCCAGCAGAATGACTCCTAACCCAAATCGAACATGCTATTAACACTAACCATACACTGTTCCCTCAATCTCACTTTACAGAAGAGCAGGGACAGAGTTGGTCTTAAAATCCAGGAAGGTAGGGTATCATTCCCCAGCTGAGAACCTCAAAAGTCCCTGCAGAAATAATACCTGGAGAAGGTGTAGGCAGGTATGAAGGATTTGAGAGAGCAAAAGTCATCTTCCATGGCAAACAACCTGGTCAGGTTGAAGGGATGTGTCTGAATTAGCCTCTCTCTTCCTAATGTAGAGAAGATGGACCAAACCATGGCTGTGTGGAGAGCTGTTCCCCGGTGCCTATGGTTGATATACCATTCTAACTTATGAATGAGTCACAGCAAGTAGAGGCAGACTCCATCTTTTGAGAACCTCGGAAGCAACTGTTAAAACAAAGTGGTTTCCAAGGCAGTGACTTCATTCAGTTCTTGAAGGAAGTGACCTCACCTTACATTATTGGTGATGAAAGTCTGTGATCTTGGGATCCAGGAAACCAGGCACACAGAGTCAAACCCACTCCATGTCCCAGTGGGCTCACTTGTTTGGATTTAACAAGACAGAGTCACTCTTTCTTGGTACCTACTGATGTGAGGACAGTCAAATGCCTGGAAACTATGAAGACTGGCCTTTCCAGAGAAAGCAGGTAGTTTCTCACCACGGGCTCCTGACAACTTCACAGAGTTGGCTAAAGAGACCAGATTGAAGACAGGACACGCCATTTTTGGGGAACATAGTATGGCCCACAAGTCAGAGGACACTCCGGATAGACACAGACCTACTTTGGGGAAAGAGGTACCATTTTGGGTGTGAGTGTGAGTTTGTGGTTTTGTCTCATGTTCTGAGAATAGTTAGGAAAGCTGGTTTGTTTGTTTTGGAGTGAACTGTTTCTAGTAAGTCCTTTGACAACGTGAGTGTTTCTGTGTCTATATATCATACTGTGTCCGTGATTGTAGACAGTAGAAAAGAGAATGCATCAATGGATGTGCCCTGTCTACGAGAAAGCTTCAAAGCATTCATCCTGTGCAATTTATGAATGGACTGCAGCTTGCCGTATGGATGGGCAATTCCTGCCATCTTTCTAAATTCCTGTTTTCTTCCTGAATTCTGGACACTCTCCAGAATACGCTCATGATTTTGTGTCCAAGATATGTACCACCTCCATCTCTGTGACATGGCCATGTACTGGATAGCTGATGGGAATGGTGAGTATCTCAGAAAACTCAGATATCAGTATGCCCAAGAAAGTCTCAGTGGAGAAACCCTGCTTTGGGCCTTTTGCTTACCTATTCTGTTGCCCTGAATGTCAGGAAGGTCTTTGCCTTAGGCCACACTTTGTGAAGCCTGAAGAAAATAGTTTTCAAATGGAATTGAATGGTCATTACCTGTGCCTCTTCGGTTAATTGCTTTGGAAATGGATGTGTCTGAATCAGCCTCTTGGCCCTATGTGAGGCTGTGGCTTAGATTCACAGCACATGATGGGTCTAAAGAAAAATCCCATGTGTGCATCCAAAACCAAAATGGACAAAAGAACTGTCATGGTGGATAGAGTCTCTCGCCTTCGTCTGTAAGGTTCCTGACCTCCATTAAGTGAGAATAGGGATCATTTGGGTCAAGTGAATTCTTTAAAGCCCTGCAGAGGCTATCCCAAAGGTTCGTGGGTTTTCTCATGACTCCAATTCACATCTATGTTTACTGAAGAGCAGGGACAGTGTTGGTCTTACAATACAGGAATGCAGTGGATCTTCCATCTGTTGAGAACCTCAAAGCTCCATGCAGAAATGATCTCTGGAGAAGATGTAGGCAGCTATTTAAGACCTGAGAGAGCAAAAATCATCTTCCATGGCAAACAACCTGGTCAGGATTAAGGGTTGCATCAGAATGAGCCTATCTCTTCTTAATGTAGAGAAGATGTACCAAACCCGGCCTGTGTGGAGAGCTGTTCCCTTTTGCCTACGGGTGATATACCATTTTAACTTGTGAAAGTGTCACAGGAAGTAGGGGCAGCCCTCATCTCATGGGACCGTTGGGAGCAATTGTTATGACAAAGTGGTTGCCAAGGCAGTGATCTCATTCAGTTCCTGAAGGAAGTGATCTCATCTCTCTTCCTTGGTGATGGAACTCTCTGAACTTTGTATACAGAAAGCCAGGCACCCAGAGCCAGTCCCAGTCCTAGTCCCAGTGGTCTCACTTTTTTGGATTTACAAAGGACAGAGTCAGTATTTCTTGATACCTACTGATGTGAGGATGGCCAAATGCCAGGAAAGCTCGGAAGAGGGGCTCTTCCTGAGAAAGCAGATAGTGGCTCACTCCTGGCTTCTAACAACTTCACATTGTTGGCCAAGAAGATCAGATCTGAGACAGGTCAGGCCATTTCGGAGCATCATAGTATGACCCATCAGTCAGAGCACACTCCGGAGAGTCACAGACCTATTTGGGGGAAGGAGGTGCCATTGCGGGTGTGGGTTTGTGGTTTTGTCTCATGTTCTGAGAATAGGTAGAAAAGGCAGTTTGTTTGGTTTGGAGTGAACTGTTTCTAGTAAGTCGTTTGACAATGCAAGTGTTTCTATGTCTGTGTATCCCACTGTGTCCGTGCTTGTAGACATTAGAAAAGAGAATGCATCAATGGATGTGTCCTGTCTCATAGAAAGCTTCCCAGCATTCATCCAGCACAATTTATGAATTGACTGTGGCTTGCCTTATTGATGGGCGATACCTGCTACCTTCCTAAGTTGCTGTTTTCTTCCTGAATTATGGCCAATCTCCAGAATAGGCTCATGGTTTTGTGTCCAAGATATGTACTACCTCCAAGCTCTGTGACATGGCCATGTACTGGATAGATGAATGGAATGTCGAGCATCTCAGAAAACTCAGATATCAGTGTGACCAGTAAAGTCTCAGTGGAGAATCCCTGCTTTGGGCCATTTGCTTACCTATTGTTCTGTTGCCCTGAGAGTCAGGAAGGTCTTTGTCTCAGGCCAACCCTTTGTGAATCCTGAAGGAAAGATTTTTCAAATGGAAATGAATATGCTTTACCTTTGGCTCTTTCCTTAATTGATTTGGAAAGAGATGTGTGTGAATCAGCCTCTTGGCCCAGTGTGATTCTTTGACTTAGATTCTCAGCACCTGATGGATCTAAAGAAAGATCCCATGGGTGCATAAAATCCAAAATGGCAAAAAGAGCAGTCATTGTTGATTAAGTATTTTGCCTTCCTCTGTAAGGTTCCTGAATTCCATCAAGTGAGAATAGCGATCTTTTGGGTCAAATGAGTTCTTCAAATCTATTCAGAGGCTATCCAATAGGTGCTTGAGTTTTCTCATCTTTCCAATTCACATAAAGAATCTGTACCCGACACTCAGTAGGACTCAAATTGGAGAAGCAGAGCAGTATTAAGGGCAGGCCTATTTGATCACTCCTGGTACACAGGAAGGGTATACAGGCCACTGGGAATTTAGGCAAATGAGGGGCAACAGAGCTTATTTTGGACACTGTCTTGGGCTACGCTAATGCTATCAAATGTCAATCCTATTGTTGACTTCATATTTGTTTTATCCTAAGCTCACATATTCATCCTCAACCCTGTTGAAAATATCTAATCCCATCACTCACTTTATTCTTTTCCTGATTTCCTAATGTCTCTATTGATATCTGCTTTCCTACATATTTTGCCCTGTGCATCATTGTGACTGACTCTTCACTTGTGTTGACATTTACATTGACTCTCTAACCAAAACCCTATTGCTAAAGAACTTTTGTTCCAAATCCTATACTCACTTTTCTTCCTAAACTTACCGACTATCTTTCTAATCCAACTGACTATAACTTTTTGAATGGATGTTCTCTTCTACATTCAATGATCCAAGTACAGTTCAGGTTTCTATTCAACCGGGTGAGGGAGTAGATTCTGCAGTTTGGCAATTGGGGACAGCACATTCTGGCAACAAGATTAGCAAAGAGTTCTCAAGATTTCAACAGTGTTTTGTTAAGCGTACAGAAAAACAGGAAGTGACAAGTACATATTTTATTAACCTTTCATTCCCCACTTCTTTTTCTGGCTACTTTTAATCATAAAAGTGATCATTGTGGGGTGTCACATTCTATGTCTGCTAGTGGGGTATTACCATAATTTTAATTTGTCCAATTTGAGCTTGGAGAAAAGAAATTACATGATTGAGGAAACAGGGTTTTATAGTTAGTAATACTATGAGGATTATTATTGGACCAGCCAGGGTTGATAAAAACGTAATTAACCAGGGGGACTGTGTAAAAAAAGACTCAAACTACCATTTTTGTGCCTCTCTCTCTCGTTGTTGCTCTTCAAGGCATCTTTTTAATTTACTCATAGATTTTTTTACAACTCCAGTATTGTCGACATAAAAACAACATTCTTCCCTCAATGAAGCACAAAGGCCCCCTTCTGTCATGAAAAGGAGGTCCAACCCTCGCCTTTTCTGTAAAACAACTTCAGAGAGAGAGGTTAAAGATTCCTGCAAAGCTGTGATGGAGGTTTCTAAAATCTTTAAGTTTTGATCTATTGCTTCTTCTAATTGGGTCACTTGTTGTGTCCCATGGACCAGAGCAGTGGTTCTTGTGCCCAACCCTGCAGCAACTCCTATTCGTAATAGAATGGCTAAGGTGAGGGACATATGTTCCCAGCGGAACCGGGTTGTATGTCCCCCTCTTTGATCTTCAGATGAACCTGCGTCATGATAGAGCACTCTGGGAAACATCTGCACCATTTCACAATTAATCACATCTGTTGACCATTTCATGAAAACATAAACAATGTTTAAGTATATAGAATTATACTGTTGTAGGGACGGACAAGGCAAGGCACCTAAGATAGCACCAAAGACACGGAAACAGTCTTTTTTGGTTTCAACCAGATTCAGAGGGCATTGCTTCTGTTGTAATCAATTAATCCCCTGAAACCCAAGTTACGTAGTTTCAGAATTTTGTACCCAACACGTAAGGGAAGGGGCTCAGAAGTTCACAGTCTGCAGAAGTTCACAAAAAGCAGTTTTTGTTTCTGTTTTTTCCTCAGTTTGGGCAAGTTAACTTTTCAAGGACACCTGGGTGTGGGTGTCTTCCCTTTCTTTTTTTCTCCCTTCCAGCTGTTTCCATACAGCCCAGTTTGTAACTTCTTTATCTTAGAAATGTAGCCATCTCTGTGAAGCCCCAGCTCAAGGCCAGAGGACTTTTTTTCAAATATTTTGTGAAAAACTAGTAAGGGTGTGTCTAGATCAGGAGTGCTTAATTTTTTAGCCAGTTGCCAAGGAGACCAGGGCAACACAAAAATAGGAAGTTTATCTACAGTGAACTCTTTTATAGGGACTCTTTTGCTGAAAGTCCTAAATCAGCCATGGTGAAGACTTCTGGAGAAGGTCAGTTAAGACTTTTCTGTGGGCCTGGTACAGAGGGGGACAATTTGGAAGGCAGAAATAAGAGCAGCTCTGTGGATCTGAGAATGAGGAAGGAGAGATGTAAAAGAATATTGGGAGAGGGCTTTGGGATCTTAATAGCAACAAAAACTTGAGCAGTAGAACAGATAGAACAGAGGGGGAGACGGGAGTGAGATTCCAAAAAGCCTGTGAGGGACTTTAAATTCTTAGTAACCTGTTTTTAGTGATGACAAAGCAACATTAAAGGCCATTTTCATTACATCTTGTATTAGGGTCTGAGGATTCTTCTCAGCGGGTTTGAGCTTTGCATTAGGTGGTAAGAGGACTGGGTGGGACCCGGTGCGGGCACTGACAGGAGAGGAGAGGAGTGAGTGAATGGAGTGGTACCTCAGTACCTGCAACCTCAGCAAGGGAGCAATGGTCTGAGAACCAGTCGAGATTTGGGTTTTTGATCTAGATATTGGAGGGGAGAAATCAAGTTGCTGAGGTGGGAGTGACAGCAGAGAGTCTAGAGCACAAGGCTGAGGGTGAGCATCTATTGGAGAAGCATAGTTCAGGATGTGAGCAAAGGAGAGAGAAGGCCTCCACATAGCGGAATCTCCTTTCACCCTTTTGAGCACTTGCAGAAGTTAAAAAGGTCACACAGAATTTGAGGATCTAGAGACCCCTCTGGGGGCCATCGGTTTTGGTTATCTAATTCGTAATATGGCCAATGCTGTGTACAGAATTTTATGAGGAGTTTGGGTTCCATCTGACAGTCCCTGTATGCTCACATCCCCATGACTTACAATAGAAGTCTGCTATCCCCCCCCACAGCCGTGACTGTTTGTGGCTTTGATAGTCTGCCGGGCAAACATAGTAATCTAGGCTAGCCAACCTGCATCTGGCTCACGTGTCCCTACATCTATAATGTTTGTTTCCATTATCTATGGTACGGAAGGGATTTAATGGAATTTTAGTGGGATCCTGTTAATCAGGGATATCCCAATAGGAAAGACCTATAGCCAGCTGACAAATGACTGGGTGGAGAGATGGCCACCAGGTTCGTAAGGGGGCTGTATTCGAGATAGGCCATACTTCGTGTCCAGTAGGATTTGTGATCAGCCATCGCAGCTTAAGGGGCTGATGAGGGTTAAGACTACTGGTCGTCAAGGGGAGAATAAATATCATCCAGGATCTTCTTTACAACCATTTGCGATGTTTCTTTTTTCTTCTTTTTTATTTCTTTTTTTTGTGTGTGTGGGGAAGGCTTCAATACATCCTGAAAATGTATGTTCAAAGACTAGGAGTTATTTAAGTCCATACCTTACTGGCTTAATTTCAGTAAAGTCCACTTCCCAGAATTGTCCTCGTCTGGTTCCTCATAGGTGCTTTCCTGCAGGAAGCTTGGAAGTGTAAGCTTTAACCAATTGATGGACCTGACAGGCTTTTGTTACCCATTCAGTTATTTCCTTTTGCTGTGAGTAGGTTAGTGGAAAACTGTGTTCTTGATCCTTCACGAATGAATGCAGTTTCTTTGAACAAAGGTGAGTGAGTTGATGAACATTTGCTACTGACATAGTTAGAGCCATGATTATAGGAGTAGTTACTGAAGGATTAAAAAATTCCACTTGGGGGCCTTCAGGGTTAAAAGTTATTTTGGCCCAGAGCTTGGTGAGCAGAACTCTGCCCATCAATGGGGCCAGGCATTCTGGGATTACTAGGAAGGAGTGATGGATTTTTCCTTTTCCCTGGTCCATGGTCCTCTTAGTTGTCAAAGCCCGATATTTACTTCTGTTAGACCCTTGAATTAGAGACCTTTTATTCGGTAGAGGGCCCAATGGGCCTTATGGGCTGAGTATATTGCCCTGAATCTACTTCAAAGTTTATTGTGTTCCCCTCCATTTCAAAAGTTACCTTGAGGTCAGGGAGAGGATCTGAGCCCGGACTTTCTTAGTATTCCTCCAGAGTCAGAATATCTGGCTGGCATGGCTGTCTCTTTCTAGGGCACTCTTTGGCCCAGTGTCCTTTTTCTTTAGAGTAGGCACATTGATCTGAGGCCAGGGGTGGCCTCTAGTGTGTGCCCAGGTATCCCTTCCTGTCTCTCTGTTTCTTAGTTTCTGGCCTATTTGTTGTTGTGACCAGGACCTTAGTCAATGCCTTAGTCTGTCTTTTGTTTCTTTTATCCTCACTCAGCTCCCTTCTCTTCCTCAGTCTCTCTCTTAAAGTATACCTTCTCGGGTTCTCTGACTAAATCCCTCAAAGTCATATCTTGTAATCCATCTAAGCATTGTAACTTTCTTTTAATATCCAGGGCAGCTTTCCCAATAAAGGCCTTTGTGACAGATGCCTTTTGATCCTCTGCCTGAGGATCGAAAGGAGTATGTCTCTTATATGCCTACATAATTATCTCTAGGAACATACAGGGAGATTCATCAGGCCCTTAAATAATCTCTCTTACCTTGGCCAAATTAGTTGGTCACCTAGCGGCCACTAAGATACCCACTATTAGAGCCCGGCGATAAGTGGACAGATGCTCCCTACCTTCAAAGGTGTTGGGGTCCCAGTTGGGTCGTTTCAAGAGAAAGCCGGGTTTGAATATGTTGGGAAGTTGTGTCGGTCACGCATTTGGTCCGAGGATACTTTTTTCTAGCCTCCAGGAGGATTCTCTTTTGTTCCTCTGTCATGAAGAGAGTGCCTAGGAGTTGTTGGCAGTCATCCCAAGTAGGTTGGTGTGAAAACATCAATGACTTCACCAGACCTGAGAGCCAGGTTGGGTCCTCGGTAAAAGGGGGATTTTTATTTTTCCATTTATATAGGTCTGAAGAGGAGAAGGCCAATACTGGTAGGCTTCCATTTTTTTCCCCATGGCCATCGTCAATCATTGGCCCTTAGGGATGGAGCGAAGCAACACGGGAGTTCCAGGGTTTTCAATCATTTGCCACCAGCGAGTTCCTTTAGCAAGTCCAGCTTCCTCCAGGGGAGGAGGGGCTGTGTGTGACGCAGGGGAGTTATCTGGAGGGCCCTGGGCTGGCTTAGTGTCCTCTAATTGCAGAGAGGCTGAGTCAGCAGCTGGAGAATCACTTAGAGGGTGTTGGGGGTTGTGGGACAAGGGTAGAAGATAAGGAAGGGGAGGAGAGTCCAGTAGAGTCAAATCTTGTGACTCATGGAGAACAGAGGGTGGAGGAGGAGGAGGAGCAGAGGGGTTGAGAGATCGTGGGGGAAGAAGTAGGAACGGGGACACAGCAAGGAAAGGCTTCACCCACGGAAGAGGAGATTTGCAGAGGTCCTGCCAAGTTAAGGTATATTCCTGTTTATCAGTATGGCTATGTGGCCCTGGCTGTAAGACAATATCTCTGTCTTTTTAAATTAGTGTTAAGTAGAAAGATCCTTCTAGGGGCCATCCGAATCCAAAGGTGGGCCATTCTGAGGCACACAGAGTCTGCCAGGTCCAGCGTTTTACTGAAAAAGAAACATTCTGAGCCCTTAAGCGGACTTTGGTCCATAGATCAAGGGTCAGGGACAGAGGCATTGAAGTGATCTGTCCCATAATGAAAGATACACAAACAGTAAAAGCAACGACACAGGACACAGACAAGAGAAAACAATAAAGACAGGCAATGGACGTCCAACACTGAGACCAAGACTGAGCAGGCGGCAAAACCCGATGGGCTGGCAATACCGAATCTGAAACAAAGTATCACTGAGTCAAGGGGACTATTATTCCTCGATTCCCGAGTCCTCTGTGGCCTCCCCCAGGGACTTGGCTTGTGGCTCTGTGACACGTCTGCCAGCCACCATAAAAGAGAGCTCACACACTTCATCGACAGCCATTTTGCCAAGCCCTAACCTGAAACCTGAAACCAGAAAGAGGCGCCTTACTTACCCTGAGAGTAGCCCATTGGGGTCTCTCGTTCACCGCTGCTGGATTTCGGTGGAACCTCCATATAAAAGATCGGAAGAGCATTGGGGGAAGAGACCACTAAGAGACTCTCTCATGCAAAAACAAAGGGTTTATTGGGGGTCCAGCATGCTGGGGCTCAGAGCTCATTTGAATAGAGCAGAGAACCCTGAGAACAGCTTAAGCAGAGCTTATATACTTTCCTTGAAGAGGGCAGGGAGGAAAGTTTATTGATGGGCCTGGGCGGGTGAGCAGTTTGCGTGCAACTGGGTGAGGGAGTACATTCTGAAGTTTGGCTGTTGGGGACAGCACATTCTGGGAAAAAGTTTAGAAAACACTTCTCAAGATTTCAACAGTGTTTTATTAAGCATACAGAAAAACAGGAAGTGACAAGAATCTATTTTATTAACATTTCACTACCGACTATACTTTGCCAGATTTCCTAAAGTCTCTATTGATATCTGCATTCCTACATATTTTCCCCAGTTCATCATTGTGATTAATTCTTCACATGTGCTGACATTTACATTCACTCAATACCCGAAACCCTATAGCTAAAGAACTTTTGGTCCAAATCCTATACTCACTCTCCTTTATAAACATACCGACTATCTTCCTAATACTCCTGACTATCCATTTTGACTGGAAGTTCTCTTTGAAAATCAATCATCCAAGTTACAAGGTCCTATGCTTAATACCGCAATCAAGGGCCCAATGCCCTTCTGGGCTTCAAATCTTACCTAGATTTCTGTTTTCAGATTCCTATATTTTACCTATATATTCTTGAAAATATCGCAGATTCCCAATACCATTATTCATCCAGCAGAATGATTTCTATTCCAAATCAAACCTGTTATTAACCCTAACCATACACTGTTCCTTCAATCTAACTTTAGAGAAGAGCAAGGACAGAGTTGGTCTTAAAATACAGGAATGTAGGGGATCTTCCAACTGCTGAGAAACTCAAAGGTCTATGCGCAAATGATCCCTAGAGAAGTTGTAGGCACCTATGAAGGAACTGAGAGAGCAAAAGTCATCTTTCATTGCAAACAACCTGGTCAGCATGAAGGGATGTGTCTGAATCAGCCTCTCTCTTCTTTATGTAGAGAAGAAGGACAAAACGAGGCCTCTGTGGAGAGCTGTTCCTGGTTACCAATATTTGATATACCATTCTAACTTGTGAAAGTGTCAAAAAAATTAGGGACAGCCTCCATTTCATGGGACCTTTGGAAGCAAATGTTAGGACAATGTGCTTGCCAAGGCATTGACCTCATTCAGTTCCTGAAGGAAGTGACCTCACCTCACATTCTTGGTGATGGAACTCTCTGAACTTGGGATCCAGGCATCCAGGCACACAAATCTAGTCCCAGGCCCAGTCCCAGTGGTCTCCCTTCTTTTGATTTACCAAGGACAGAGTCAGTCTTTCTTGGTATCTACTGATGTGAGGATGGCCAAATGCCAGGAAAGCTCTGAAGAGTGGCCTTTCCTGAGTAAGCAGGAAGTGGCTCACCGCTGTCTCCTGACAACTTCACAGAGTTGGCCAAGGAAACCAGATCTGAGACAGAACAGGCCATTTGATGGGAACATCGTACGGCCCACCAGTCAGAGGTCACACCCGATAGTCAGAGACCTACTTTGGGAAAGGAGGTGACTTTGTGGGTGTGAGTGTGTGTTTGTGATTTTGTCTCATGTTTTGAGAATAGGTAGGAAAGGCAGTTTGTTTGGTTTGGAGTGGACGATTTCTAACAAGTGATTTGACAAGGCGAGTGTTTTTAAGTCCCACTGTTTCCATGGTTGTAGACATTAGAAAAGAGAATGCATCAAAGGATGTGTCCAGGCTAGTAGAAAGCTTACCAGAATTCTTTCTGCCCAATGTATGAAAGGAATGCGGCTTGCCTTATGGATGGGTAACACCTGCTATCTTCCTAAGTTCCTGTTTTCTTCCTGAATTCTGGCCACTCTCCAGAATAGGCTCATGATTTTGTGACCAAGATAAGTACCGCCTCTAAGCTCTGTGACATGGCCATGTACTGGATAGCTGAAGGGAATGGTGAGCATCTCAGAAAATTCAGATATCAGTGTGACCAGGAAAGTCTCAGTGGAGAAACACTGCTTTGGGCCATTTGCTAACCTATTGTTCTGTTCCCCTGAATGTCAGGAAGGTCTTTGCCTCAGGCCACCCCTTTGTGAAGCCTAAAGAAAACAGTTTTCAAATGGAAATGAATGGGCATCACCTGTGGCTCTTTGCTTAATTGCTTTGGAAAGGGATGTGTCTGAATCAGCCTCTTGGCCTTGTGTGAGGTTGTGGCTTAGATTCTCAGCACCTGGTGGATGTAAAGAGAGATCCCATGTGTGCATCCAAAACCAAAACGGCCAAAAAGCAGTCCTTGTGGATGAAGTCTGTCGCCTTCCTCTTTAAAGTTCTTGAACTCCATCAAGTGAGAATAGGGATCCTTTGGGTCAAATGGGTTCTTCAAAGACCTGCAGAGGTGCTTGTGATTTCTCATGACTGCAAATCACATAAAAATATATACCTGACACTCAGTTTTCCACAAATTGGAGAAGCATAGAAGTATTAACGTCTAGCATATTTGATCACTCCTGTTTCACATGAAGGGTGTCCAGACCACCCTGAATTTACGCCAATGAGGGGCAAGGGAGTTATTTTGGACACTCTCTTGGACTCCGCCACTCATGGAAACCTTCCGCCAGAGGTTGTGATTAGTGTCTATATGGAAGAAGATGAGGGCCATATGGGAGGGTTTTGGTTTTAAATTTGGTCATTTGTGTCCAGTATGAAGACATGACCTGGACCACCTGGGCTTGAACTCTGGTGTGATTCCCCTTAGAGACTGAATTCAGAGAAGTATTGCCATGAATTTTGTTGGGATTTTAGGAGTCCACCCATGAGAATCACCCTTGGAAACTGAGATCTAGGCCCAGGTTGGCTTTCCACAGAGCCCTGGGTATCTCAGCCAGGATATCACATGATTTAATTCTGAAAGACTTGGCAGCCATAGTTGAGAGTCACAACACCCATGGACGTCACATTGTAGACCTCAATGGGCCTGGCTTCATGTGACATTTTGGCCACTCTTTGGGAAGCCTTGCCTGTGAGAGTTCTACAGAGCATTCATTGAAATGAGCTTCCTCACCATTTAATGGTTCCTGAATGAATTGAAACCCACAGTGCCTGCAACGTCATCCTTGAAAAATGCCTAGATAAATACCATGAAATTTTTGAAATTCCCATGACCAGGTGGCACTGGAGAAACTTTGGATGTCCTGTTGCTGATCGTAAATATGCAAGACAGTGCCTTGATTGAGTGGGTTTCATGAAAATGGTGTAGAACAGAGATGCCAGTATGTTGGAACCTGCTGAGTAGTGGGCCTAGAGCAGTGGTAGGCAGATGTGTGATAAAAAATTTGTGGTGGGGCCATGTGGATCTGCCATTGGCTTCCAAATGGCTTGTGACTGACATGGTGCAGCCAGCAGACCCTTCCATGTAAAGGCTTCTTGTTATATGAAGATGTTTCCGGGCAATGTTCAGAATCAGGTTGCTATAGACATGTGGCCAAGCTATGTGGGATAGAATCCTGGTTGGTGCATTCTCCTGCAGACCCTGACCAACCACACATGAAAGAATTGCCTCCAGAACTGTGTCCCAGTTGAACTTCTTTTATTTCATGAAGCAAATGCCAAAGTCCCAGTGCAGCAGCAAGAAACACCACGAAAAGTGGAGGATGACCAAATCGCTTCCCAGTCCACATGGGAATACCCTTAGCCCCCAGTGGCCACAGTTTACTTACAAAGAGAGAATTCAGCACTGCTGCCTCATGTTCATTGGAAAATAAGAAATCATGTCCTCCAGGTCACATAGATGCAGACACAGCTTTGATGGTCTCACTAGAAAGAAGCTAAAGCTCCTGACAAAAACATATATTTCAAGTGCCCAAACTCAGAGGCAGTTTCTCAAGAAGTATTTAGGCCAGCAGAGCTCCATATATATGGAGTTTTTATCCTGTCCCATACTAGGAAAACTCCTCTACCACTTCCAAGGTTGTAAACTCCTGAGCATATTATTCACAGATTTTATTACTCTACTCCTCTAATTGTGTCTTACTTTGGGGGAAGGAAATGTCAAGGAATTGTTCTGGATGAGAGTGGGAAGATTTTGTTTAGCACATATTTGCATACACATTGGTTTCATTTTTCTATTTTACATTTGATATACTGAATCCCTGACACTAACACATACCCTACTAGATTCTGAATACTAATCCTAATATGATGGAGAAAAATAACCGAAACAGAATAGAAATACAAGCAGTTCAGAGGAGGCACGTTGTATACTTGGACTTGCCTTTTGCATTATATAGGGTAGGAGTTATAAATCTAGTAAATTTTTTGTTGAAATTGTTTTCCATGTGCTTTTACAGTTAACAAATATGTGAATTCCTGTCTCCCTTTCTCTGTATTCTATTCAGCACATGTATTTTTATATGCACATTTAGAATCCTACCTGGTATCACACGTACATTCTTGTGAGTTACATAACTTGGCAGATACAAAGTGTGAGAAGAGATCACTCCTCCTAAACGCTGTTTGAACTGAAAATTCAAACTATGGGTGAGCTTCCTAGTTGAAAAAAGTTATACATAAATCCATATCCAGTAAAATGAATATTTTTGGATCTGTGGATGATATGTATTTCACGGTGTAATTTGATTGGCATATATATTGCTAATTTTTAAAATCTGTGTGTGGTTATATATATATATATATATATATATATATATATATATATATATATTCTCTCCAGATATTTCAAAATATTTAATATATGTGTCTTATTATACACTCCCTAAATTCATTCATGAATATGTATGTGGATTTATAAAAAACTTTTCACAAGATTATTCTCAGAAATATTCATTCACCTGATATACGTATTTTTTTCCTAGTATTGAAAACTAACTTCAGTGAATGGTGCATATGAATCCTAATATTTCTACAGTAACTGATCCAGTTTCACATCAATGCAAGTAGATTCCTATGGGACATGATAAGTATTTTGAAGGTCATTTTTATTTCAACACTGGTACATTACTATTTCTTCAGTTTATGCACATTATAGGATATATATTTCATCCACAAGTTCACAAATTTATAGGCATATATTTCACTTTCAATCACTTTCTGCTTCAGAAAACACGTGTTCCGCCATGTTTCAAACTGGTCTTTTCATGAGACTTCTTTCAAAACACATTATTTTTGATTTCCATAATCACTTTTGAAGCAAAACTCACACACTCTTCATGATAAACCATAAGCCTAGGATTACAATTAGATGTATAACTAGTTGTTATGAATGATTCTATATCAATATATGATTTCTTGAGAGGCAAGATGGCCGCAAAGGGAGTGCAGTAACTCCGTGTACTGCGTCACTGTGAGGGAAAATGACGAGTTAGAACGGCTAAAAGCTATCTTGTTAGGAATTTCCAGCAAAATTGGGGTGCTCCAAAACCTAGTGGAAGGATTTTCATCGCACGAGGATCAGCTTCAGGGGCTCAAATGCGAGCGATCTGTCCGTCTGTATGGAGCGCTGCTTGTTCGGCAGATCACCCCATGGCTGGAGTCTGCGGCGCGCGCTGGGAAATGACAGGCTGGTGGCGCAGAGATACAGCAATGCTGATTCTGTGGGCTCCTGCCAGCTAGGCATTTGCTGAGCTCGGAGCTGAATTCTGGGTTGGAGACAGGGAAAGGAAACGGTCCAGGTTGGTTCTCCACACCGGTCAGACCACGGAGGAAGCCAGCGGTCACCATCTTGGAGAGCTGACGTCACCATCCTTGTTTTCGACTGATTGCAGCTCTTTCAGCTATAGAACAGGTAATTTCAGGCTGACAGTTGTCTGCATCTCGCAGACAAATTGCTCAGACTTAGTGCTAAATAACCCGCGGAAACTGCTTCTTGGAGCCTGCTCCTATCAGAACACGCACCGAGCCCGGAGTGTCGGAGTTCCGGCTCCCGGAGCTGCTCTGGCCCAGGGCTATAGAACCCGCTGAAACTGCTTCTTGGAGCCTGCTCCTGTCGGAGCATGCACCAAGTCCGGAGAGGCCGAATTCTGGCTCCCAGAACTGTTTTGGCCCGGTGATAAAGAACCCGCGGAAACTGTTTCTCGGTCCGGGTCCTGCTGAATACTGTGGAGGCCAGAGGGGCCGAACAGAGCCGCCGCCCGGGCCCGTAACAGGTCCAGCGACCTGCCGGCGTGGTAGTCAAGAAAACCCGGAGGCAGCACTGGCACAGGAGCCGGCGGTAGCTGCGCGGCGCGGGTCTCCCAGCTACCGCTCCCACCAGTGCTGACAACTGAGGTCTCTTGCACCGACTCGCCTCGGCGTGGGACTCACGGCTACCGCTCCCACCAGTGCTGACAACTGAGGTCTCTTGCACCAGATACGGGGGCGTGGCTACCAGAAGGTAAGCAAATTGGCTGGGGTTTCTCAGCCCCAAGCTCTACAAACTTAGGGCCTGAGGGAGGCCAACAAGAAGAGTGTGCCCAGGCACTAATGAAACAGCTGCTCCACGCGTGTGCAAGGTAGGCGGAACTGTGAACACCGACAAAACAGGCCCAGTGAACCGCCAGACACATCCCTCCGGTTGGGGGAGGGGCAGAGCCACCGGGCGCCTGCAAGGTAGGCGGACCCGCGACCCACCAGCAGAAAATGCACAGCAATCCACAAAGCGGCATAGCCACCCCCCGAGCCTACAAGGTAGGCAGACCTGTGACCTACCGGCAGGTCATGCCCAAAAACCTGCGGAGGGGCACAGCTGCCCCACGTGCCTGCTAGGTAGGCTGAACCGTGACCACCAACAGAACAGGCCCAGCGGCCGGCCAGACACATCGCCCCGCCCAGGTTGGGGGAGGGGCAGAGCCGCCGGGCGCCTGCAAGTTAGGCATACCTGCGAATCACCAGCAGATCAGGCCCAGCAACCGCGGAGCGGCAGAGCCACCCCCGGGCCTGCAAGGTAGGCACACTTGCCACCCACCGGCAGGTCAGGCCCAACAAACTGCGGAGGGGCACAGCTGCCCCACGAGCCTGCTAGGTAGGCAGAACCCTGACCACCGACAGAACAGGCCCAGAGGATGGCCAGATACATCGCCCCGCCCCAGTTGGGGGAGGGGCAGAGCAGCCGGGCGCCTGCAAGGTAGGCAGACCTGCGAATCACCAGCAGATCAGGCCCAGAAACTGTGGAGCGGCAGAGCCACCCCCGGGCCTGCAAGATAGGCGCACTTGCCACCCACCGGCAGGTCAGGCCCAAGAAACTGCGGAGGGGCACAGCTGCCCCACGAGCCTGCTAGGTAGGCAGAACGCTGACCACCAACAGAACAGGCTCAGAGGCCGGCCAGACACATTGCCCCACCCCGGTTGGGGGAGGGGCAGAGCCGCCGGGCGCCTGCAAGTTAGGCAGACCTGCATCTCACCAACATATCAGGCCCAGCAACCCGCGGAGCGGCAGAGACACCCCCAGGCCTGCAAGGTAGGCGCACTTGCCACCCACCGACAGGTCAGGCCCAGCAACTCTCAGAAAGACCCAGCTGCTCCATGCGCGTGCAGGGTAGGCGGAACCGTGACCACCGACAAAAGAGGCCCAGTGGACCGCCAGACACATAGCTCCGGTTGGGGGAGGGGCAGAGGCGCCGGGTGCCTGCAAGGTAGGCGGACCCGCGACCCACCAGCAGAACAGGCACAGCAATCCACAGAGCGGCAGAGCCACCCCCCGAGCCTACAAGGTAGGCAGACCTGCGACCCACCGACAGGTCAGGCCCAAAAAACTGCGGAGGGACACAGCTGCCCCACGTGCCTGCTAGGTAGGCTGAACCATGACCACCAACGGAACAGGCCCAGCGGCCGGCCAGACACATCGCCCCGCCCCGGTTGGGGGAGGGGCAGAGCCGCCGGGCGCCTGCAAGTTAGGCAGACCTGCAACTCACCAGCAGATCAGGCCCAGTGACCCGCGGAGCGGCAGAGCCACCCCTGCGCCTGCAAGGTAGGCAGACTTGCCATCCACCGGCAGGTCAGGCTCAGCAACTCTCAGAGGGACACAGCTGCTCCACGCACGTGCAATGTAGGCGGAACCGTGACCACCGACAAAACAGGCCCAGTGGCCCGCCAGATACATCACCCCGGTTGGGGGAGGGGCAGAGCCGCCACCAGCGCCTTTTAGGTAGACATACCTGCAAACGACAGACAGAACAGGCCTAGTGGCCAGCGGAGGGGCAAAACCGCTGCTCACTCCTGCAAGGTAGGCGGACCTGTGACCACCGAAAGAACAGGCCCATCGAAAGTAGAGGCACAGCGGCCTCCCGGCGTGGTAGGCACATTGCCTCAATTGAAGGAGGGGCAGAACCACCGCCAAAGCCTGCAAGGGAGACGATGCAGCTATACAAAAGCAATATAAATATATAGGGGGAAAAATCAATAACACAACAGTTTCACCAAGCAGAAAGAAACGCGATCAGAATGAAAAGACAAGGAAAAAAAGGACCACAAGCAATGCAGGTCAATTCAACTTTAGAAGAGGTAATATCTGCAGCAGATGGAATGTCAGATAAAGAATTCAGGATATACATGCTTCAGATGATCTGGAGTCTCAAGGAAGACATTAGACAGCAAAATCAGACAATGAAAGACCACTTCGACCACTTCGACAATGAATTACATAAACAAATCCAAGAAGCAAAAGATCAATTATTCAGGGAGATAGAGGTTATAAAAAACAAACAAACAGAAATCCTGGAAATTCAGGAAACAATAAACCAACATAAAAACTCAATTGAGAATACTACCAGCAGAGTAGAACACTTAGAAGATAGAACATCAGACAATGAAGACAAAGTATTTCAACTGGAGAAGAACATAGACAGCTCAGCAAAGCTGTTAAGAAACCATGAGCAGAACATTCAAGAAATATGGGATAACATAAAGAGACCAAACTTAAGAGTCATTGGGATACAGGAAGGTATTGAGGTCCAAACCAAAGGAATGAGCAATCTATTCAACGAAATAATACGAGAAAACTTCCCAGACTTGAAGAATGAGACAGAATCCCAAATCCTAGAAGCCTACAGGACGCCAAATGTGCAAAATCATAAGAGATCCACACCTAGACACATTATAATGAAGATGCCCAACATACAGAATAAGGAGAGAATTTTAAAAGCTACAAGAGAAAGGAAGCAGATTACATTTAGGGGTAAACAAATCAGGATAACAGCTGATCTTTTAACACAGACTCTGAAAGCTAGAAGATCCTGGAATAACATATTTCATACACTAAAAGAAAATGGGTTACAACCAAGAATTGTGTATCCCGTGAAATTAAGCTTCAGGATGGAAGATGAAATTAAAACCTTTCATGATAAACAAAAGTTAAAAGAATTTGCAGCTAGAAAACCATCTCTTCAAAACATCCTCGGCAAAATATTACAGGAAGAGGAAATGGAAAATGTCAATGAAAACCAACAGCGGGAGGTAGTACAGTGAAGGGGGGGAATAATCAAAGAGGAAAACAAACCATGTTTAGTAACATAAATAAACCAATATGGCTGGAAGAACACCCATATCTCAATAATAACCCTAAATGTTAATGGCTTAAACTCACCAATTAAGAGACACAGGCTAGTAGAATGGATCACAAAACAAGACCCAACAATATGCTGCCTTCAGGAGACGCATTTGATAGGAAAAGACATACTTAGACTGAAGGTGAAAGGTTGGGAAAAATCATATCACTCATATGGACTTTGGAAACAGGCAGGAGTGTCCATATTCATATCAAATAAAATAGATTTCAAGCCAAAGTTAATCAAAAGGGATGAAGATGGACACTACATACTTCTCAAGGGAACCATACACCAACAAGACATAACAATCATAAATATATATGCCCCAAACAATGGTGCAGCTATGTTCATCAAACAAACACTTCTCAAGTTCAAGAGTCTAATAGACCACCATACAATAATCATGGGAGACTTCAACACACCTCTCTCACCACTGGACAGATCTTCCAAACAAAAGTTGAATAAGGAAACTATAGAGCTCAATAACACAATTAATAACCTAGACTTAATTGACATATATAGAATATACCACCCAACATCAAGCAGTTACACTTTTTTCTCAGCAGCACATGGATCCTTCTCAAAAATAGATCATATATTATGTCACAGGGCAACTCTTAGACAATATAAAGGAGTAGAGATAATACTATGCATCTTAACTGATCATAATGGAATGAAATTGAAAATTAACGATAAAAGAAATAAGGAAAAATCATGCATCACTTCGAGAATGAACAATAGGTTACTGAATGATCAATGGGTTATAGAAGACATCAAGGAGGAAATTAAAAAATTCTTAAAGATAAATGAAAACACAGACACAACATATTGGAATCTATGGGACACATTGAAAGCAGTTCTAAGAGGAAAATTTATTGCTTGGAGTTCATTCCTTAAAAAAAGAAAAAACCAACAAATAAATGATCTAATACTTCAACTCAAAATCCTAGAAAAAGAAGAGAAAAACAACAGCAAAAGAAGTAGAAGACAAGAAATAATTAAAATCAGAGCTGAAATTAATGAAATCGAAACGAAAGAAACAATAGAAAAAATTGACAAAACTAAAAGTTGGTTCTTTGAAAAAATAAAAAAAATCGACAGACCCTTAGCCATGCTAACGAAGAGAAGAAGAGAGAGAACTCATATTACCAGCATACGGGATGAAAAAGGCAATATCACAACAGACACTTCAGAAATACAGAAGATTATCAGAAATTATTTTGAATCCTTATACTCCAACAAAATAGAAGATAGTGAAGGCATCGATAAATTTCTTAAGTTATATGATTTGCCCAGATTGAGTCAGGAGGATATTGACAACCTTAACAGACCAATATCAATTGAGGAAATAGAAGATACCATCAAAAGACTACCAACTAAGAAAAGCCCAGGACCGGATGGGTATACAGCAGAGTTTTACAAAACCTTTAAAGAGGAACTAATACCAATACTTTTCAAGCTATTTCAGAAAATAGAAAAAGAGGGAGAACTTCCAAATTCATTCTATGAGGCCAACATCACCCTGATTCCTAAATCAGACAAAGACACTTCAAAGAAAGAAAACTACAGACCAATATCTCTAATGAACCTAGATGCAAAAATCCTCAATAAACTTCTGGCGAACCGGATACAAAAACATATCAAAAAAATTGTGCAACATGATCTGGTAGGATTTATCCCTGGGATGCAAGGTTGGTTCAATATACGGAAATCAATAAATGTTATTCACCACATCAATAGGCTTAAAAATAAGAACCATATGATCATCTCGATAGATGTGCAAAAAGCATTCGACAAAGTAGAGCGTCCCTTTATATTCAAAACTCTAGAAAAACTAGGGATAACAGGAACATACCTCAATATTGTAAAAGCAATCTATGCTAAGCCTCAGGCTAGCATCATTCTGAATGGAGAAAAACTGAAGGCATTCCCTCTAAAATCTGGAACAAGACAGGGATGCCCTCTCTCACCACTTCTGTTCAACATAGTTCTCGAATCACTGGCCAGAGCAATTAGACAGACGAAAAAAAATAAAGGCATAAAAATAGAAAAGAAGAACTCAAATTATCACTATTTGCAGATGACATGATTCGATACCTAGCAGACCCAAAAGGGTCTACAAAGAAACTATTAGAGCTAATAAATGAATTCAGCAAAGTGGCAGGCTATAAAATCAACACGCATAAATCAAAGGCATTCCTGTATATCAGCGACAAATCCTCTGAAATGGAAATGAGGACAACCACCCCATTCACAATATCCTCAATAAAAGTAAAATACTTGGGAATCAACCTAACAAAAGAGGTGAAAGACTTATACAATGAAAACTACAGAACCCTAAAGAAAGAAATAGAAGAAGATCTTAGAAGATGGAAAAATATACCCTGTTCATGGATAGGTAGAAGTAACAACATCAAAATGGCGATAATACCAAAAGTTCTCTATAGGTTTAATCCAATGCCAATCAAAATCCCAACAGCATTTCTTGTAGAAATAGAGAAAGCAATCATGAAATTCATATGGAAAAATAAAAGACCCAGAATAGCAAAAACAATGCTAAACAGGAAGTGTGAATCAGGCGGGATAGCTATACCAGACTTCAAACTATACTACAGAGCAATAGTAACAAAAACACCATGGTACTGGTAACAAAACCGGCGGGTGGACCAATGGTACAGAATAGAGGACACAGAAGCCAATCCACAAAACTACAACTATCTTATATTCGATAAAGGGGCTAAAAGCATGCAATGGAAGAAGGATAGCATCTTCAACAAATGGTGTTGGGAAAACTGGAAATCCATTTGCAACAAAATGAAACTGAATCCCTTTCTCTCGCCATGCACAAAATTAACTCAAAGTGGATCAAGGAACTTGATATCAAATCAGAGACATGGCATTTGATAGAAGAAAAAGTTGGCTATGATCTACATACTGTGGGGTCGGGCTCCAAATTCCTCAATAGGACACCCATAGCACAACAGTTAATAACTAGAATCAACAAATGGGACTTACTCAAACTAAAAAGTTTTTTCTCAGCAAAAGAAACAATAAGAGAGGTAAATAGGGAGCCTACGTCCTGGGAACAAATCTTTACTCCTCACACTTCAGAAAGAGCCATAATATCCAGAATATACAAAGAACTAAAAAAATTAGACAATGAGATAACGAATAACCCAATCAACAAATGGGCCTAGGACTTGAACAGAAATTTCTCAGAGGAGGACATACAATCAATCAACAAGTATATGAAAAAATGCTCACCATCTCTAGCAGTCAGAGAAATGCAAATCAAAACCACCCTAAGATACCATCTCACTCCAGTAAGATTGGCAGCCATTAGGAAGTCAAACAGCATCAAGTGCTGGCGAGGATGTGGGGAAAAGGGTACTCTTGTACATTGCTGGTGGGACTGCAAATTGGTGCGGCCAATTTGGAAAGCAGTATGGAGATTTCTTGGAAAGCTCGGAATGGAACCACCATTTGATCCAGCTATTCCCCTACTCGGTCTATTCCCTAAAGACCTAAAAAGAGCACACTATAGGGACACTGCTACATCCATGTTCATAGCAGCACAATTCACAATAGCAAGACTGTGGAACCAACCTAGATGCGCTTCAATAGACGAATGGATAAAAAAAATGTGGCATTTATACACAATGGAGTATTACTCTGCATTAAGAAATGACAAAATCATAGAATTTGGAGGGAAATGGATGGCATTAGAGCAGATTATGCTAAGTGAAGCTAGCCAATCCCTTAAAAACAAATGCCAAATGTCTTCTTTGATATAAGGAGAGTAACTAAGAACAGAGTAGGGACGAAGAGCATGAGAAGAAGATTAACATTAAAGAGGGATGAGAGGTGGGAGGGAAAGGGAGAGAGAAGGGAAATTTCATGTAAATGGAAGGAGACCCTTAGGGGTATACAAAATTACATACAAGAGGATGTGAGGGGAAAGGAGGAAAATATAAGGGGGAGAAATGCACTACAGTAGAGGGGGTAGAGAGAGAAGAGGGGAGGGGAGGGGGGAGGGGGGATAGTAGAGGATAGAAAAGGCAGCAGAATACAACAGACACCAGAATGGCAATATGTAAATCAATGGTTCTGCAACTGATGTGATTCTGCAATCTGTATATGGGGTAAAAATGGGAGCTCATATCCCACTTGAATCAAAGTGTGAAATATGATATATCAAGAACTATGTAATGTTTTGAACAACCTACAATAAAAATTAATTAAAAAAATATATGATTTCTTATATATTTTCAGATATCAATTCAATACATTATTTAAAGGGGAACCAGTTATATTATTTATTAACTGTATGATCTATTCATGCATTATCTCTATATTCATAGACACAGGGTACACCTATTTTTGCCCTCAATACTAATTTATACGTTTTCAAAATATTCCTCAAAAAATGGTGGAAGAAATACTCATGTCACCTGATCTATATATACATTTTATCACAGTAATATTCTGTACAAAAAAATCAAAGGTCACCCTTAAGTTTGTACCAAAGCCTAAATGGAAAGTGAGCATGGATTACTAAAACCTTCCATGTCCAGGTGGCCTAATGCTCTCAAATGTCAATCTTATTGGTGACTACATTTTTGTTTCTTCCTAAGATTATATATTCAACCTCAAGCCTGTTGAAAATGTCTAATCCTATCACTCACTTTATACTTTGCCTGATTTAGTAATGTCTCTATTTATATCTATTTTCCTACATATTTTCCCCTGTTCATCATTGTGACTGACTCTTCACTTGTGCTGACATTTACATTCACTGTCTACCTGAAACCCTATTGCTTAAGAACTTTTGGTCTAAATCCTATTCTCACTCTTCTTTGTAAACCTACTGACTATCTTCCTAATCCTACCGACTATCCCTTTTTGAGTGGATGTTCTCTTCGACATTCAATCATCCAAGGTACAAGCTCCTATGCCATTGTATATCGATTTATCTGAGGGTCTCCTTTCATTTCCAAGCAATTTCCCTTAAATAATTCAAAGCTAAGTGTACCAATTAAGGGCCCAATGCCCTTCTGGACTTCATATCTTCCATAGATTTCTGTTTTTATACTTATATTTCACCTATATATTCTTGTAAATATCATAGTTTCCCAATACCATTATTCGTCATGCAGAAGGATTCCTAACCCCAAATTGAACATGTTACTAACCCAAAACCATACATTGTTCTCTCAATCGAACTTTACAGAACAGCAGGGACAGGGTTGCTCTTAAAATACAGGAATGTAGGGCATGTTCCAGCTGTTGAGAACACCAAAGGTCCATGCAGAAATATCCCTTGAGAAGATGTAGGCAGCTACGAAAGACCTGAGAGAGAAAAGTCATCTTCTATGGCAAACAACCTTGTCAGCATGAAGGGATGTGTATGAATCAGCCTCTCTCTTCTTAATGTAGAGAAGATAGACCAAAACAGTGCTAGGTGGAGAGCTGTTCCCGGGTGCCCATGGTTTATATACCATTCTAACTTGTGAAAGTGTCACAGGAAGTAGGGGCAGCCTCCATCTCATGGGACTCTTGAAAGCAACTGTTAGGACAAAGTGGTTGTCAAGGCAATGACCTCATTCAGTTCCTGAAGAAGTGATCTACCTCACTTCCTTGGTGATGGAACTCTCTTAACTTGGGATCCAGGAAGCCAGGCACCCGGAGCAGTCCAGTCCCAGACCCAGTAGGCTCACTTGTTTGAATTTACCAAGGAGAGTGTCAGTCTTTCTTGGTACCTACAGATGTGAGGATGGCCAAATACCAGGAGAGCTCTGCATAGGGGCCTTTCCTGAGAAAGTAGGTAGTGGTTCACCGCAGGCTCCTGACAACTTCACAGAGTTGGCCAAGGAGACCAGATCTGAGATAGGACAGGCCATTTTGGGGGAACATAGTATGGCCCACCACTCAGAGAAAACTCCGGATAGTCACAGAGTTACATGGGGGAAGGAGGTGTCTTTGTGGGTGTGGGTGTGATTTTGTGGTTTTGTCTCATGATCTGAGAATAGGTAGGAAAGACGGTTTGTTTGATTTGGAGTGGTCTTCTTCTAGTAAGTCGTTGGACAAGGCAAGTGTTTCTATGTCTGTGTATCCCACTGTGTCCGTGGTTGTAGACATTAGAAAATAGAATGCAACAATTGATATGTCCTGTATAGTAGAAAGATTCCCGGCATTCATCCTGCCCAATTTATGAATGGACTGCAGCTTGCCTTATCCATGGGCAACACCTGCTACCTTCCTAAGTTCCTGTTTCTTCCAGAATTCTCACCACTCTCCAGAATATTCTCATGGTTTTGTGTCCAAAATATGTACCACCTCCAAGCTCTGTGACATTGCCATATCCTGGATAGCTGAAGGGAATGGCGAACATCTCAGAAAACACAGATATCAGTGTGACCAAGAAAGTCTCAGTTGAGAAACCATGCTTTCGGCCTTTTGCTTATCAATTGTTCTGTTTCCCTGAATGTCAGGAAGGTCTTTGCCTCAGGCCACCCCTTTGTGAAGCCTGAAGAAAACAGTTTTCAAATGAAAATGAATGGGCACCACCTGTGGCTCTTTGCTTAATTGCTTTGGAAAGGGATGTGTCTAAATCAGCCTCTTGGCCCTGTGTGAGGTTGTGGCTTAGATTCTCAGCACCTGATGGATATAAAGAGAGATCCCATGTGTGCATCCAAAACCAAAATGGCCAAAAGAGCAATTATTGTGAATGAAGTCTCTCGCATTCATTTGTAAGGTTCCTGACCACCATCAAGTGAGAATACGGATCCTTTGGGTCAAATGAGTTATGCACAGCCCTGCAGAGGCTAGCCCATAGGTTTTTGGGTTTTCTCATGGCTCCAAATCATATAAAGAATCTATACCTGACAGTCAGTAGGCCTCAAATTGGAGATGCAGAGCAGTATTAACAGCTAGCCTATCTGATCACTCCTGGTTCACCGGATGGGTGTCCAGGCCACCTTGACTTTAGGCAAATGAGGGACAAGGGAGCTTATTTTTGACACTGTCTTGGGCTGCACCCCTCATGAAAAACTCCAGCCAGAGGTTATGATAAGTGTCTATATGGAAGAAGATGAGGGCCATGTGGGAGTGTTTGGTTTTAATTGTGGTCATTTGTTTGGCGGTTGGAAGAGATAACTGGATCCACCTGGGCTTGAACTCTGGCATGATTCCTCTTAGAGACTGAGTTCTGGAATTTACCTCAAAGAAGTATTGCCATGAAATGTGTTGGGATTTTAGGAGGCCACGCATGAGAAGCCTCCCTTGAAAACTGAGATCGAGTGCCAGGGTGTCTTTCCACAGTGCAGTGAGAATCTCAGCCAGGATATCACATGATTTTATTCTGAAAGACTTGGCAGCCATAGTTGAGAATCTAAACACATATGGAACTCATATTGTAGACCTCAATGATCCTGGCTTCATGTGACCTTTTGGCCACTCTTTGGGAAGCCTTGCCTGTGAGATTTCTCCAGAGTTTTAATTTAAATGAGCTTCCTCACCACATAATGGTTCCTGCATTAATTGAAACGTACAGTGACTCCAACTTCATCCTTCAAAAATGGCTAAATAAATACCATCAAATTTCTGAAATTCCCATGACCAGGTGGCACTGGAGAACCTTTGGATATCCTGTTGCTGATCATGAGTGAAATAATTCCCCACGCAATGACACTTCACTGGGAGAATTCCAATTTTATTGCTCAAAGCTGTGTGCTTATATAGAACTAAGGGGGAGATGGTAGGGCTTAGATAAATGGCAGCAACCCGTTTATTGGCAAGTTCTTTCAGATATCAGCTCCAGAGCCCAGGAATTAGTTCTCATTGGGGCTAAGGTTCCCCACACGTGAAATTTGAAATTGGCGCTGACGTGAGAGTTCACAAGGGTGGGAACTTTTTGCGCCACTGCAGAAATGAAGAAGGTAGGAAGAAGAAGTCCTTAGGCGCCATGTTGAGGTTTTTCTCTGGGGTATGGCTGCCATTTATTCTTTTCCCAACATTCCACCCTTTTTGTTTTCTTAGGAAGTGGGGCGTCATTTGTCAGATCCGGCTGCTTCCTGCTGTGTGGGGGTGGTGTGGGGCCTAGAAAGAGAAGTGGAGGAATGCTCATGGAGCAGGTTTGGGATTATCATGGCAGCCAGAAATAAAACCCAGTGGCTATAGACAGCTACTTTCGTAGGGGTGAAGTCAATGAATGTTCCCTGAAGCCAAAGTTGTCGATGGCATGGAACTAGTCCTGGATGGAAGAGATTGTTGGTATCAGCCACTGGTCCTGTAACAGAGACTCTAGGAAATACTGGAAGCGTTGCCTGGACATGGCGTCACCAGCACCTGAAGAAGATCAGAGCAAATAAAAACAGAATGAAGATAAAAATTAAAGGAAATGTCATTTTTTGGCAGAAGTTCCATGTTGGGGGACTGACATAGAAGAGGCCAAGGGCCATGAGAAATCTTAGAAGGTGGTAAAGACTCATGAATCCAGGATGGCAGATTAAGAGGTTCTCAGAGCTCGTTGTCTCCCGCTGTCTGATACCCATTGCATTCCATCATGCCTGGTAGTGAGCTTCATCACTGAGTTACTGTTCTCTTGGAGATGTTGGGGGTTCATCGGTCATCAGAGGCTGGTAGTGCCTAAGCAAAAGCTGGTTGAAAGTTTGATTAGGAATTTTTTGCAGTTGGGTTTGAAGGCACTTCATTTTGCAGGGCAAGAGAGCACAAAAAGGAGCATCCCAATAAGGGGCCCCAAGATATGTAGTAAGTACATGGCAAGATAGGATTGGAAGAACCCTATGATGGGATTGGAGGAGGTATGTTTGAGAAATTCGGTCGATAATTCCTGCAATTTAACAACATTTTTTTTTATTAGCCCAGATTCATTAACATAATAGCAAAATTCCTCTCTGAGGAATAGGCATGTAACCCCTTTTTCTGCAGTGAGAAGATCAATTGCCCTTTGGTTCTGTAAAGCCACTTGTGCCAATGATGTAACCTGCCGCTGCAAGGAACCCAGAGACTCAGCCATGGTATTGAGTGTTTCCTGCAGTTTTTGTTGAAGGTCATTGGATGCCCATAGAGCATGACCTATAGCTCCACCAGAGAGTCCGAGACTCGTCACTGAGGTTGTTAAAATGAGGCCTACCAGAACCGGCAGAAAGACTACCTTACGGGTGCGGGAAGGTAGGGCCAACTGTCGGAATTCGGTGGGAGTATTCAAAGATAGCTGAGGAACTACAGTAACCAAGAAACAGGTGCCAGAGTCATTGATCGTTGAGGTACTTAAAGACCCATTACACCAGAGGAAATGTTCAGGTTGCCTAAACACAGGGCTCTATGGGGTGTTGTAGCTCAAGGAACAAACGGGTAAAGGATTCATTATTGGCAGGTGGAAACAGATGAAAGGAAATAAAGTATTGGTGGAATAACTTTCCCACAGTGGGTTACGTGTCACATGTAGGGTTTGTCCTTTTTAGAGAAATTGTAGGGTTTTGCTGGAATATTTTCTGCCGCTAATGGGACTGCTGCTAGAAGTGGACGACTAAGTGAAGCACAGAGAAAGCACTGAGAAGTAGGCAAAGAAAGACGGGTGGAGTTTAATAATCAAAACGTTTGGTGTAGCAAATTGAGCCATGTGGGAGAGGGACCTGAGGGGGTTGAAGGCTCTGAATCCTCTTTGGATGAGCTATGGATACGATCTCGAAGTTTTGATTCTGAGTCCTTAATGTGTTCGACTACCTGGATGGTTGCCTTAGGTGGCGTAATCAGGGTGCGGCCAATAGTCATCCACCCTGTGGGTCTGACTGAGGTTGTCTGAGCATAGACAGCAAACTCAACATAGCCCCAACGTTTGGCCTTGGGGTCAGGTTTATCTAAAGTATACCATCCATTGTTATTGGATGAAGAGCCTTTATGCCACTTTATGTAACTAGAAGTCCACCCTTCAGGGTAACCGAGTGAGTGGTAAGAATAGCTACCACGTTCATCATGGAACCTGCATGACCAATAGGGGCACCCATTATATATCTCAGGCCACCAATGACAATAATCTTTTGTTTGATCAAAAAGGAAGCAAATGAAAGGCCAGTTCCAGCTACCAGGGACGAAGGTCCTTGAAGGTGACAATTTTAGGGAAATAGAGGTGCAGTTGTGGATGAAGCAAGTAGTTGCATCCACTCCGCGGACCGTCTGCATGCCATGTTCTGAGTATCGTTCCCGAAGAGTGAATAAATGCATGGTAGGTGAGGAGGGTAAAGACCAGTCCTGACAGAGCACAGAAAATAAGCAGAGCACAAAAAACAAGCAGTTAGAGAAGACTAGGGTGTTGGGAGAGCTCATTGTGCCTTCTTTAAGAGGAATTGGGCTGCAAGGAAAACCGTGTGAGCCGCAACTTAAATGGGTGAGATGGGTGTGGAGAGCAGGAGTAAAGGGGAGGTTCAGGAGGTGATTCTTGGAGTTCCTCTGGGGTGGCCCTGTCGTCAGCATGTGGGGCCTCCTGGTGATGTGGCTTCAACCTAGACATGTGATTCCAGGGAGTGAGACGGTTGTCTGGTAAGGAGAGTTTGGCGGCGGTGGGGGTACAGAGAATGACATGATGGGGCCTTCCCATTTTGGGGCAAGAGTCCCTTTCTCCTCTGGGGTATTATAATTGACTAGACTAACAGGTGTTAAGGGAGGAGTTTTTGGAGAGGAGACTGGGTCCGGAAGAAGCCAGTCCTGATATTTCCAGAGTTCCGAGCGGAGATGAAGCAAGAGAGGCAAAGACAAATCTCGGGTGAGAGGTCCTTGTGAAATGACCAACGCAGGGGTTATAAGATGTCTTTCATACATTATCTCAAAAGGAGACAGTAAAGATGGTTTCTTAGGGAGAGCTCTGATTCGAAGCAAAGCCAAGGGAAGGAGTTTGACCCAGTCTATGTTTAATTCCATTGTCAATTTGGTAAGGACTTCCTTTAGAGTACGATTTACCCTTTCCACATTCCCTGAAGCCTGGGGGAAATATGGACAGTTGAAATGCCACTTGAAGGAGAGGGCTTGAGAGACCTTTTGTGTGATCCTAGAAGTAAACTCAGGGCCATTGTCATATTGTAGGGAAGTGGGCATACCAAACCTGGGGATGATGTCTGTCAGTAAGATTGAAGCTAAAGTGGAAGCCTTTTTATTGGAAGTGGGAAATGCCTCAACCAAACCAGAGAAAGTGTCCACAAAGACAAGGAGGTATTTAGTGTGCCATACTGTGGGCATGTTGGTGAAGTCTACCTGCCAGTCAGCAGAGGGAATGTGTCCCCGGGCTTGTTGGGAAGGGAAACGTTTGGGCCTTAAAGGAGTATGAGGGTTGGTCCGCTGACAGATCTGACAATTAGAGGCTATATTCTGTAGCATGGCTTGTCAGAGGGAGTGAGGAAGAAGAAACTCTGTAAAAAGAGGGTCAAAGACTGAGAATTGGAAAGGAATAGAGTATGAAGGAACTTGAAAAGATGCTTGTTCTTACTGAAAGAAGTAGGGGCTTCAGATGAGCTGTCTAAAGTGGCCATTATATGTCCACCATGGGGGCCATGATTGGAAGTGGTAGCAGCCATTCGTGCCACCTGGTCAGCTTTGGCATTGCCCTCAGTGATAAGAGAGCCGTCCTTCTGATGGGACCTACAATGGACATCTCCCAACTGGGTGGGTAAGTGGGAGGCCTCTATCAGATTGGTTATAAGAGCTGAATTAGTGATCGCATTACCTTTGGTGGTAAGTAGGCCTCGCTTCTTTCAAATTGCAGCATGGGATAATAAGATATGGAAGACATATTTTGAATCATTTTAGAGGGTGAGGGATTTGCCTTGTGCTAGAAGGCAGGCACGAGTGGATGCTATAAAATCAGCCTGCTGGTCTGTAGTTCCTGAAGGCAAAACTTTGGCCTCTATAATCTCAGTGGCTGAAAATACAGCGTATCCAGAGTAATGAGTTCCATTCTGCCTAAAGGAACTGCTGTCAGTAAACCAGATAAGGTCAGGCTTGGTGAGTGGTCTCTCATAAATGGAAGAATGACAGGGGAGGAAATCATCTAAGTTTTCCAAGCAATTTTGAGTTGGTGTGTGAGACATGGGAGTTATTGGGAGCAGTGAGGCAGGGTTCAGTGCAGAGCAGGGGAGGAAAATAATATTAGGGTTTTCCAGAAAGGAAGTGAGGAGCGACAGAACTCTGGATGTAGGGAGGGTTTGAAGACCCTTTTAAGGTAAAAGATCTTTCAAGTGATGTGGGGAGTAGATAGTTCAAGGGGCCCCAAAAGTCAGATTAGAGGCTTCTTTGTGTAAAATTTGTCCAGTAGCCAGAGCTCTTAAGCAAGGGGCCCACCCACGGATGGAAAATAAGAAACCATGTCCTCCAGGTCACATAGATGCAGACCCAGGTTGATGATTTTACTAGAAAGGAAGCTAAAGCACGTGACAACAACATATATTTCAAGTGCCCAACCTCACAGGCAGTATCTCAAGAAGTCTCTAGGACAACAGACCTCCATGTTTTTGAAGTGTTTACCCTGTCCCTTACTTTTGGAAACTCCTCTAACACTTCCAAGGTTGTGAACTTCTGATCGCATTCCATTCCAGATATGTATTCATGGATTTTCTAACTCTTCTCCTCTAATTGTGTCTTACATGGGGTGAAGGTGTTGTCAAGGTATTGTTCTGGATGAGAGTGGGAAGATTTTTGTGTAGCACATATTTACATACACATTGGATTCATTTTCCAATTTTCCATTCGAAATACTGAATCCCTGTCAGTAACCCATACCCTAATAGACTCTGACTACTAATCCTAATATGATGGAGACAAATAACCCAAACATAATATTAATACAAGCAGTTCAGAGGAGGCATGGTGTATAGTTGGTCTTGCCTTTTGCATGATATAGTGTAGGAGTTATAAATCTTGTCAATTGTTTGTTGAAATAGTACTCCATGTGTTTTTAAAGTTAACACATATGTGAATTTCTGTCTCCTTTTTTCTGTAGCCAATTCAGCACATGTATTTTTATATGCACATATAAAATCATACCTGGTATCACACGTACATTTTTGTGAGGTGGCTAACTTGGCAGAAACAAAGTATGAGAAGAGATCACCCCTCCTAAACGCTTTTGGAACTGAAAATTCAAACTATGAGTGAGATTTTTAGTTGAAAAACATTATACATAAATCCATGTTCAGTAAAATTAATATTTTTGGATCGGTGGATCATATATATTTCACGATGAATTTTGATTGGCATATATATTGCTACTTTCTAATGTTTCTCTGTGAGATATATATATATATATATTCTCTAGATTTTTCCAAATATAAAATATATGTGTCCTATTATACACTCCCTAAATAATTCACTCATGCTCATGTATGTGGTTTTATAATCAAATTTTCATACGATTATTTTCAGAAATATTCATCCACCTGAAATACATATTTGTTTTCTAGTACTGAAAACTCACTTCACTGAATGGTGCAAACAAATCCTTATATTTCTACTGTAACTGACCCAATTTAACATCAATGCAAGTAGATTCCAAAGGGGCATGATGTGTATTTTGACGTTCATTTTTATTTAACACTGGTACATTACTATTTCTTCAGTTTTTGTACATCATAGTATATACATTTCATCCACAAGTTCACAAATTTAAAGACATTTGAAACACATTCAATCACTTCCTGCTTCAGTACACATGTATTCCTCCTTGCTTTTGACTGGTTATTTATTGAGACTTCTTTCCAAACACATTATTTTCGATTTCCATAATCAATTTTGAAGCAAAACTCACACACACTTTATGATAAACCACAACCCTAATATTACCATTAGATGTATAACTGGTTGGAATGAATGTATGTATGTCAATATGACATTTCCTGTGTATTTTCAGATATCAATTTATTCCAATTTCTAAAGCTGGAATCTGTTATATTATATATTCACACATGGTACACCTATTTGTGCCCCCAATACTAATTTATATCTCTTCTAAATATTGCTCCCAGAAATGGTGCAAGAAAGACTCATGTCACCTGATCTACATATACATTTTATCACAGTAATATTCTGGCCACAAAATGCAAAGTCACACTTACAATTGTACCAAAGCCTAAATGGAATGTGAGTATGGATTATGAAAATCACCCATGTCCATGTTGCCTAATGCTCTCAAATGTCAATCCTATTGGTGACTACATATTTGTTTCTTCCTAAGATTATGTATTCAACCTCAAGCCTGTTGAAAATGTCTAATCCTATCAATCACTTCATCATTTGCCTGATTTCCTAATGTCTCTAATGATATCTGCTTTCCTACATATTTTCCCCAGTTCATCATTGTGACTGACTCTTCAAATGTGCTGACATTTACATTTTCTGTCTACCTGAAACCCTATTGCTAAGGAAGTTTTTGTCCAAATCCTATACTGACTCTTTTTTCTAATCCTATCAAGTATCTTCCTAATCCTACCAACTATCCTTTTTTGACTGGATGTTCTCTTCAACATTCAATTATCCAAGGTACAAGGTCCTATGCCATTATGTATAGATTTATCTGAGACACATGTGCACAACATAATTCAGAGTAAAGTATCCCAATCAAGGATCCAATGCCCTTTTGGGCTTCAAATCTTACCTAGATTTGTGTTTTCATACATATATTTCACCTCTATATATCCTTATAAATATTGCAGGTTCCCAATACCATTATTCATGCAGCAGAATGATTCCTAACCCAAATCAATCATGTTATTAATCCTAACCATACTTTGTTTCCTCAACCTAACTTTACAGAAAAGCAAGGACAAAGTTGTTCTTATATAGAAATGTAAGAGATCTTCTACCTGCTGAGAACCTCAAAGGTCCATGCAGAAGTGAACCCTGGGGAAGATATAGAAAGCTATGAAGGACCTGAGAGAGCGAAAGTCATCTTTCATGACAAAAAAAAAAAAAAACAGGTCAGGATGAAGGGGTGTGTCTGAAGCAGTCTCTCTCTTCTTAATGTAGAGAAGATGGACCAAACCAGGCTTGTGTGGAGAGCTGTTTACGGGTGCCTATGTTTGATATACCATTCTTACTTGTGAAAGTGTCACAGGAAGTAGGGGCAGCCTCCATCTATTGGGACACTTGGAAGCAACTGTTAGGACAAAGATGTTGCCAAGGCAGTGACCTCATTCAGTTCCTGAAGGAAGTGACCTATATAACTTTCTTGGTGATGGAACTCTCTGAACTTGGGATCCAGGAAGCCAGGTACCCAGAGTCATTCCCAGTCCCAGTCCCAGTGGCCACACATGTTTGGATTTACCAAGGACAGAATCGGTCTTTCTGTGTAACTACTGATGTGAGGATAGCCAAATTCCAGGAGAGCTCTGAAGAGGGGCCTTTCCTGAGAAAGCAGGTAGTGTCTCACTACTGCCACCTGACAACTTCACAGTGTTGGCCAAGGAGACCAGATGTGACATAGGACAGCCCATTTCGGGGAAACATAGTATGTCCCATCAGTCAGAGGACACTCCGGATAGTCACAGACCTACTTGGGGGAAGGAGTTGACTTTGTGGGTGTGCGTGTGAGTTTGTGGTTTTGTCTCATGATCTTAGAATATATAGGAAAGTCGGTTTGTTTGATTTGGAGTGGACTGTTTCTAGTAAGTCTTTTGACAATGCGAGTGTTTCTATGTCTGTTTATCCCACTGTGTCCGTGGTTGTAGACATTAGAAAAGAGAATGCATCAATGGATGTGTCCTGTCTAGTAGAAAACTTCACAGCATTCATCCTGCCCAATTTATGAATGGACTGTGGCTTTCCTAATGGATGGGCAACAACTACTATCTTCCTAAGTTCCTGTATGTCTTCTTGAATTCTGGCCACTCTCCAGAATAGGTTCAGGGTTTTGTGTCCACGATATGTACCACCTCCAAGCTCTGTGACATGGCCATGTACTGGATAGCTGAAGGGAATGGGATCATCTCAGAAAACTCAGATATCATTCCAGAAACCCTGCAATGGGCCATTTGCTTATCTATTGTTCTGTTGCCCTGAATGTCAGAAAGGTCTTTGCCTCAGGCCACTCCTTTGTGAAGCCTGAAGGAAACGGTTTTCAAGGGGAATTAATGGGCATCATCTGTTGCTCTTTGCTTAATTGCTTTGGAAAGGAATGTGTCTGCATCAGACTCTTGGCCATGTGTGAGGCTGTTGCATAGATTCTCAGCACCTGATGGATCTAAAGAAAGTTCCCACGTGTGCTTTCCAAAACCAAAATGGCCAAAAAAGCAGTCATTGTGGACGAAGTCTCTCGCCTTCCTCTGTAACGTTCCTAACCTCCATCAAGTGAAAATAGGGATCCTTTGTGTCAAATGAGTTCTCAAAACACTGCAGATGATAGCCCATATGTGCTTGGGTTTTCTCATGATTACAATTCACATAAAGAGTCTATACCCGAGAGTCAGTAGGCCTCAAATTGGAGAAGCAGATCAGTATTTATGGCAGGCTTATTTGATCACTCCTGGTTCTCAGGAAGGGTATCCAGGCAACCCTGACTTTAGGCAAATTATGGGCAAGGGAGTTTATTTTGTACACTGTCTTGGGCTGAGCCCCTCATGGAAACCTCCAGCCACAGGTTATGATGAGTGTCTATATGGAAGAAGATGAGGGCCTTGTGGGAGTGTTTTGGTTTTAATTGTGATCATTTGTGTAGTGCTTGGAAGTGATGACAGGGTCTACCTGGGCTTGAACTCTGGTGTGATTCCCCTTAGAGTCTGAGTTCTGGAAATGATCTCAGAGAAATATTGCCATGAACTGTGTTCAGATTTTAGGAGGCCACACATTGGATTTCCCCTTGGAAACTGAGATCAAAAAAGAAGGGTGACTTTCCACAGAGCCTTGGAATCTCAGCTAAGATATCACATGATTTTATTCTGAAAGATGTGGCAGCCATAGTTGACAGTCAGAACACCCATGGACGTCACATTGAAGACCTCAATGGGCCTGGCTTCATGTGACCTTTTGACCACTCTATGGGATGACTTGCCTGTGAGATTTCTCCAGAGATTTCATTGAAATGAGTTTCCTCACCATTTAATGGTTCCTGAATGAACTGAAACCCACAATGCCTTCAACTTCATCCATGAAAAATGGCTAAATAAATACAATAAAATTTTTGAAATTCCCTTAACCAGGTGGCACTGGAGAACCTTTGGATGTCTTTTTCCTGATCATGAGTGTACAAGAGAATGCCATGATTGACGGGGTTTCATGAAAATGGTGTAGAACAAAGATGCCAGTAAGTTGGACCCTGCTGAGTAGTGGGCCTATTGCAGTGGTGGGCAGGTGTGTGATAATACATCTGTGGTGTGGCCAGGAGGATTTTCCATTGCCTTCAAAATGGCTTGTGACTGATATGGTGCAGCCAGCAGACCCTTCTTGTTACATGGAGAGGTTTCTGGGCAAAGTTCAGAGTCAGATTTCTATGGACAAATGGGCAAGCTTTGTGAGATAGAAGCCTGGTTGGTGCATTCTCTGTCACCACAAGTGACAGAACTCCCTCCAATACTGGGTCCCAGTTGAACTCGTTGTATTTCATGAAGCAAATACCAAACTCCCAGTGCAGCAGCAAGAAACACCACGAAAAGTGGAGGATGACCAAATGGCTTCACAGTTCACACGGGGAGACACTGAGCACCAAGTGGCCACAGTTTACCTATAAATACAAAATTCAGCACTGCTGCCTCATGTTCATTAGAATACAAAAAACCATGTCCTCCAGGTCACGTAGATGCAGACCCAGCTTTTATGGTGTCACTAGAAAGGAAGCTAAATCTCCTTACAACAACATATATTTCAAGTGCCCAACCTCAGAGGAAGTTTCTCAAGAAGTCTTTAGGCCGGCAGAGCTCCACGTCTTTGGAGTGTTTACCTGTTAGACCAGGACGCTAGAAAAGACCACTGACTCAAATTAAAATCAAATAAAATTAAGCTTATTATTTCCACCGGCCGTGCTGCCTCTCCCTCCCAAAATGGTGGGAACAAGACAGCATCCCCAGCTTTCCTACAGCCCAGTTTTATAGCCCAGAAAGTTACACAAAAGGGGGTTACAGATAACAGAACTCTGATAAACATCACATTAAAGGTAGTTTACAATTTTTTTGCTGTCCCTACATCAGAATTCATGAGGACCATTAGAGCCTCAGAGAGGGTTGTTGTCTGGCCAGAGAAGGCAAATATTTATGATGTGTCACTAAAGTTTCAGAGAGGGCTGCTATCTGGTCAGAGAGCTGGGCATGCGTGAGTTCAAGACGTGGGCAGGCATTCCACGCAGGTTCAGAATTTGAAGTAATTTATGGTAAAGCCAAAATTATCTTTTCATGGCTTTGTGGCATGATGGCTCCCAATTTTAATAAAAGATCAGGTTGGGTCTACAATTTCCCCCTTTTCTCTGTGTCCCTTTCAAATCTTTGATAGATTATGGGAAGAAAACTGAGGAAATTTTTATCCCTCAGATAAGAGTCTCCAAAATTTTACAACTCACCCAAAACCGATCTCCCTGATTTTACCTGACTTAATTAATTATTTATATTGATAGTCTATTTATCTTTCTCTCCATTGTTGTAAAAAGTGTGGCATCACTAATTTTTTCTTCTTCTCTCCTGAGACAGGGTGACGTGAGTGGGCTCGTCGTGAGGGACATGAGTTGACTATTAGAAGTCAGTTGAGAGACATGAGTTGCCCTTTAGAAGTCAGTTCGGTTTGAAGTCAGGTTGGGGAAGAACAGGTTGTAAAGTCATCTGTGAATGGATTCTTCTATGAGTGAAACAAAAACCATGAGTACTGAATAAATGTTGCAGCAGCTGGAACATGTCACTGTATAGAAATTCCCTCACCAGTCTTTAATATCCCCAATTATCAGGACTGTCAACTTAATATTTAACTTTAAGTGTTACAGTTGGCCCTCCCAATAAGACACAGTTTAATAATTTAATGTCATCTGATCTTGTAAAAATCCTTTTACTAGTATGACCTCTGCGTCTAATAGAGAAACCTTTAATTCTGTTACTCAGGGCTGGATAATCGTACTAGCAAACACCAAGCCTACCTGTGTAGGTTAGGAATATCTGTAGGTCTTAAACTGAAAACTTCTGCCTGTGGCAGCTCTTCTTGATAGTCTCTTTTTATAAGTATTAGGCATTCCTGTGTGAGAATCCTTCTTTGTAGCCTCCAGTCTTACTTATTTTGGGAGGATAAGATAAAGTGCATACCTTAAAATTTTATTATTATTATTATTATTATTATTATTATTATTATTATTATTATTATTATTATTTAAAATGCCCAGGAGTGGCTGTATTTTGGTCTTAACTGTCTTTGCTAAGTGTTTAAGATGAAGCAGTCAAACTGACTTTTGTTTCTATCTATTGTTAACAGTCAGCTGAGCTTTTGTGGGAATCAATTCTGGGGAAACTTGAGAGGAGATTCTCAGTTCTGCTAGTGCCATTTGCGCTAGGTGGGTCCAGGTCTTGCTTGACCATTTGGCTTCCCTCAGAAGCATCAGGGATGTCTCCTTTCTCTGATGACTCTCCTCTTTGTAACAAATGCACTGATTGGCTTTCTGTTCTCCAGTGGTCTCATTAATCTCCCTGATCAGGAGGTTATGTGGCCCAGAGTTGCAAAGCTCTTTAGAGAAGTCCCCTGTTCCCTGGATTCAGACTGACTCAGAGGGCAAGAGCCAAATATTGGTTTTCTTGGCCCTTTTCATTTAACATTCATTTTAAATCCTAATCTTAAAAATCCAGCAAATAAATTTTAACAGCCTTACATTAAGAGTACTGGGCTTTAATGTCTATAACTTTATAATTACCTTTTTATTAATTGGGATCTGTATTATTCTGTCTGTATTGTAGTTGATGACTTATTATCTTGAATAAACCCATGTTGTGTTCTTATAGCAACACATTTGTAAAACACTAACAGGGAATCTTTAGATCACTTATAAGAAAATTTCAAACTAAAATTAACAAAAGTAAAAATACTTAGTTCGTGTAATATCTTCCCTGAATTTTTTGGCTGAGTTATACATTATATCCTCTGTTTGAGATCCTAGGAATATTGACAATAAAAAAAAACTTTTTAACATAACTTTAAAGAAATATTATCTGACCTAATCTTTTCATAGTCATTCTCACATGTAGTAAGATGGGACACACAGCCTTATCTCAAGAAAGGCAGGGCTCTTTATAAATCTTAACTATTTTAGTTCTAAAGCTGATCTTTATTTTTAAATATCATTTGACAATGTTTAAATAAATTGTTTGAGGTCACATGAACATTAGCTAACACCATATGATATCACATTTAAAACATGAATTAAAGAGGCTGAAAGTTTTTAACCTTTAAAAAGATTAGGCTCTAATTAACTTAAAAATACATTTAAATTGTTCCCCAATGTAAAAAGTAACATAAAAATTTACATATCTTATTGATAACAGGTAAATAAATCCACAATATATTTTTTACCACACAACTTCAGAGCACCAGCTTGATATAATACTCTTTAAACGTTTCTACCTTACAGACTTCCATACCTGTAAGATATGAAAACATTAATAGCATAACAATTACATTTATGTTTCTACATTAATCAAGTTTGGCTTTTAAAGAAATGGCAGTACAGTGCTCTAAAATAACAGTTTTTATTTAATCAGTTGTTTAATTTTTATGGTTGCTTGCTCTAGAAAACATAAATCTTAATAAACTCAATGTTATGGGTAAACTTATGTTTTAAGAAATTTTTGTCTCATTAACACATGACTGATTTTTACAATCTTATACAGAGTTTACTAAAAAAAATACAGATCTTAGTAAATCAATCAGATATCTAACAAAAGTAATCATGAATGAGTAATCCCATATCAAATTTACTTTACTTATTTATCGAAAAGTTAGAGAAATGTATTGAACAGTGTAAACCATTTTTATGTTGAAGGAAAGGTACTAGAGCCAAGGCATATTAGACATTTTGTAGATGTTAATATTTTGTTAGATGTTTGAACACCTAGAAAACTTTGTAAGCTTAAATTTAAAGACATTTGTTTTTATCTCTTTATCCAATTTAAATTGAAACATTTAAATCACGTGAATTTAAGATCTTTGGATCCACTTTTTTAAAATTTGTTTTTACGAGCGCTATTTTTTTATGAGCGCTCCTTATATATGTTAATTTGTGTATCATATATATGATATACGGATATATGTATATATAGACATACAACACATAACAATTTGTGCACACATAATAATAGTAAAGGCCTTGTAGCTTTTCGTAGTTGAAATCTTTATTGCAATGTTTCAAAAAGTCCACAGTTGGTCAAAGATAGAACTGATCAGAAAAACATTAACCTAGGTCTGTATGCTCAAAATCATGAGGTCAAAAAACATAAAGTATCTAAGAAAAAAAATAAGAGTCCTAGAAAAAATGACTTGCCAGTAATTAGTAAATAACATACAATTTACCTTTTTTTCCCTTAGACCTCAAATCACTCTCCTACAAAGCTTGCAGGCTTCTTTCATTTGCATTTCAACATAAGTCATGGCTGAGGTCTGGAAGGAGCAGCAAAAAAACTGCTATTCTGAACAGACATCTCAGGACTAAGGCATTTTAACCATAATTTTCAGGTTCAGATGTTGAAAATTATGATACAAGTTTAAGATACAATTCACAAAATTTTATATCTTTACATCTTGTTTTGTCAACAGACACCATACTATGATTTACTATTTATGTCCAAATTAATGCACTGGTACACACAGTGACATTTTCCCAGGCTACCCAATTCAAAATTGGTGAAAAAAAAAAAAAAAAGACCGTATGATTGGGAAGTTTCTTGCCAACTTGGAAGTAGAGTTCTTCAGTTATCCATCCTAAGTATTTAAGTTCTCTGGCATGAATTATCTGAAATCATAAACTAAACAATTACCTAAACCCGACTTTTTACTCCAAGATTGTGCAATGCTTCAAAAACCCATTCAGTTACCAGATTGTTAAAATAAAACATCATCATTTAGACACACATTCAGCTAAGATCATTCCCCAAAAACAATTTATAATATCAACACATTATTGCAGATGTCTTAAAGGGCCAGAAACTAAGACACAATACAGACAGAAAGGAGGTCCAGACTATGGCTGTCAGACAGAACCCTTTAAACCAGAGCAGATAAGAGAAAAATCTCCTACAGCAGTGGCACCATAGATGTCCCCACAAGGGGACCAGATGTTTTCACAGAAGGGCAACCTGAAATGTAAAATAAAGTGTCTCCATGGTGACTTTACTGCATTTAGTGTCACCTTTTTCTTTTTCTCTTTTTTTAACAAGACAGAGGTGGCATAATCCTTACAGTGCAGGGAAGGAAAGAGGTAATTCCCTGAATCAACAGGGCTTTGGCAGCTGCTGGGAGTCCCTCAGTTTCCCCTTTTACATACAGGATTAGCTCCTCTGATTCAGTTCCACATCAAGCATGCTCTATCTCCTAACATTTCAGTAGATAGCTCTCACAAAGTTCCAGGGCGGAGGGGGGGTACAAGATTTGTAACTTAAAGTTTGGTTCCTGACCTTGAAGCCAATTAATACAAATTTAATAATGAGGACTGGGTTTTGAGAAAAAGAAAAAAGGAGTTTTATTGCTTGGCTAACAAAGGAGAAACACAGGGGACTCTGCCAAAGTTGTGACTCTCTTTATCTGGAGAAACAAGGGGTTTTAAAGGAGTTTCACTTGTTAACCTGGGAGATACTCAGTTCTTAGGTCCCCAGCAGGCATAGCCCTCTGCAATGGGTGTGCTCCAGGCAGCCAGCTAGGGGCTTCTATCATCCTGCTTTACAATGGGGGATAAAGTTCATTGCAGTTCCTTAAAACACAGTCCAAAGGGGTGTCAGGCTTAATCTCTTTATTTCTGATTTTCATGTCCAATATACTTAAGTTTTTACCACCAATATCACACAACAAAACGAACAAAAACAAACAAACAAAAAACCAAAAAATAGAACACAGAACACAAAAAAACAGAAACCCAGCGCCTAAACACAGAAACAGGGCAAGAGTGCAACATCTTGCTAAAGCTCCAGGGTAGGAGCGCATGCGTGCCCGTCGGCACCTCTCTACAGTTCCAGAGGAATTCCCTACAGAACAGAACAGAGGACAGAAAGATTCTCGTTACTGCCCTGGACAGAAGTATATGTGAGCCTCCCCGTGCCACATCTCTGTCATCAGAAGAGATCTCCCTTAACCAGATATCAGATGTTATAAAGGAGCCACTTACCTATGGAGGCGTCCTCCATCAGGTGCTTGCTAATAGTTTTAGTGCAGAGGTTCACTGCAGTGCTCCCTGGACTAAAGGCTCTCTTCCAAATATAAAGAAGATGGACCAAATCAGGCCTGTGTGGAGAGCGGTTCCTTGGTGCCTATGGTTGATATACCATTCTAATTTGTGAAAGTGCTACAGAAAATAGGGTAAGCCTCCTTCTCATGGTACGCTTGAAAGCAACTGTTTGGACAAAGTGGTTGCCAAGGCAGTGACCTCATTCAGTTCCTGAAGGATGTGACCTCACTTCAATCCCTTGGTAATGGAACTCTCTGAACTTGGGATCCAGGAAGCCAGGCACACAGAGTCAGTCTCAGTCCCAGTCCCAGTGTCTCACTTGCTTCGATTTAGCAAGGACAGAGTCAGTCTTTCTTGGTACCTACTGATGTGAGGATGGCCAAATGCCAGGAGTTCTCTGAAGAGGGGCCTTTCCTGAAAAAGTAGGTAGTGGCTCACAGCTGGCTCCTGACCACTTCACAGAGTTGGACAAGGAGACCAGATCTGAGACAGGAAACGCCATATCGGGGGAACATAGTATGGCCCAGCAGTAAGAGGATACTCTGGAGAGTGAGAGACCTACTTGGGGAAGTAGGTGCCTTTGTGGGTGTGGATGTGTGTTTGTGGTTTTGTCTCATGTTCTGAGAATAGGCAGGAAAGTCGGTTTGTTTAGTTTGGAGTGAACTGTTTCTAGTAAGTTGTTTCACAAGGCGAGTGTTTCTATGTCTGTGTATCCCACTGTGTCCGTGCTTGTAGACATTAGAAAAGAGAATGCATCAATGGATGTTTCCTGTCAAGTAGAAAGCTTCCCAGCATTCATCCTGCCCAATTTATGAATGCACTAGGGCTTGCCTTATCGATGGGCAACACCTGCTATTTTCCTAAGTTCCTGTTTTCTTCCTGAAATCTAGCCACTCTCCAGAATAGGTTCATGCATTTGCATCCACGATATGTACCACCTCCAAGCACTGTGACATGGACATGTACTGGATAGCTGAAGAGAATGGCAAGCATCTCAGAAAAGTCAGATATCACTGTGACCCAGAAAGTCTCAGTAGAGAAACCCTGCGAAGGGCCTTTTGATTACCTATTGTTCTGTTGCCCTGAATGTCAGGAAGGTCTTTGCCTCAGGCCACGCTTTTGTGAAGCCTGAAGAAAACAGTTTTCAAACGGAAATGAATGGGCATCACCTGTGGTTCTTTGCTTAAATGCATTGTAAAGGGATGTGTCTGAATCAGCCTCTTGGCTCTGTGTGAGCCTGTGGCTTAGATTATCAGCACCTGATGGATCTAAAGAAAGATCCCATGTGTGGATCCAAAATCAAAATGGCCAAAAAATCAGTCATTGTTGATGAAGTCTCTCGCATTCCTCTGTAAGGTTCCTGACCTCAATCAAGTGAGAAAAGGGATCCATTGGGTCAATTGAGTTCTTCAAAGCCTTGCAGATGCTAGCCCATAGGTTCTTGGGTTTTCTTATGAATCCAATTCAAATAAAGAATCTAAACCCCACCGTCAGTAGGCCTCAAATTGAAGAACAGAGCTGTATTAATGGCAGGCATATTTGATCACTCCTGGTTCACAGGAAGGGTGTCCAGGCCACTCTGACTTTTGGCAAATGAGGGGAAAGGGAGATTATTTTGGACACTGTCTTGTGCTGCGCCTCTCATGGAATCCTCCTGCCAGAAGTTATGATGAGTGTCTATTTGGAAGAAGATGAGTGCCATTTGGGAGTGTTTTGGTTTTAATTGTGGTCATTTGTGTGGTGGTTGGTAGAGATAATTGAGTCCATCTTGTCTTGAACTTTGGTGTGATTCCCCTTAGAGACTGTGTTTTGGAACTGACCTCTGAGAAGGTACAAGGTCCTGTGTCATTGTATATCCATATTTCTGGGACATCTCTACGGAACGTAATTCAAAGCTAAGTATACCAATCAGGGGCCAAATGAACTTCTGGGCTTCAAATCTAACCTAGATTTCTGTTTTCATACTTATATTGAAAGGTTAATAAAATAGGTACTTGTCACTTCCTGTTTTTCTGTATGCTTAATAAAACACTGTTGAAATCTTGAGAACTGTTTGCTCTTCTTGTTCCCAGAATGTGCTGCCCCCAACTGCCAAACTGCAGAATGTACTCCATCAACCATTTGCACGCAAACCGCCCACTCGCCCTTACCCATCAATAAACTTCCCTCCCTGCCCTCTCCAAGGAAAATATATAAGCACTTCTTAAGCTGTTCTCAGGGCTCTCTGCTCTGTTCAAGCGAGCTCTGAGCCCTTGCATGCCGGACTCCCAATAAACCCTTTGCTGTTGCATTAGACAGTCTCTTGGTGGTCTCTTTCATCGATGCTCACCCGACCTTTACTTCTGGTGGCCCCAGCGAGATCCGGCAGCTGCAGATGAAAGACCCCCAACGGGATGCTCTGGGGGTAAATAAGGCCCCTCTTTCTGGTTTCAGGATTCAGGTTAGGGTTTGACAAAATGGCTATTGGTAAAGAGCGTGAGCTCTCTCCCACGGTGGCTGACACACATGTCACAGAGCCACAGGCCATGTCCCTGGGGGATGGACTCGGGAAATCAAGGAACCATAGTCTCCTCGACTCAGTGATATTTTCTTTCAGATTCGGAATTGCCAGCCCATCAGGTTTTGCCGGCTACTCAGTCCTGGTCTCAGTATTGGACGTCCATTGCCTGTCTTTATTGTCTTGTCTTGTCTGTGTCATGTGTTGTTGCTTTCACTGTCTGTGTATATTTCATTATGGGACAGAGCACTTCAATGCCTCTGTCCCTGACCCTTAATCACTGGACCAAAGTCTGCTTAAGGGCTCACAATCTTTCTTTTTCATTAAAACACCACACCTGGCAGATTCTGTGTCTCAGAATAACCCACCTTTGTAGTCGGATGGCCTCTAGAAGGATGTTTCTACTTCGCACTAATTTGAAAAGTCTGAGATATTGTCTTTCAGCCGGGGCCACATAGACATCCAGATCAATAGCCATATATCTTAACTTGTCAGGACCTCTGCAAATCTCCTCCTCCATGGGTGAAGCCTTTCCTTGTTTCTGCACCCACTCCTACTCCTTCCCCTATGATTCTATCTCTCAAACTCTCTGTTCCTCAACCTCCACCCTCTGTTCTCCCTGAGTCTCAAGACTCTACTCGTCCTTATCCTCCGCCCTTGTCCCCCAACCCCCAAAACCCTGTAAGTAATTCCCCTGCTGCTGACTCAGCCTCTCCACCATTCGAGGAAGCCAGAATGGCCCAGCGCCCTCCAGATGACTGTCCCATGACACACACAGCGCCTCCTTCCCTGGAGGAAGCTGGCCCGGCTAAAAAAACTCAGAGAACTCGCCAACGTTTTCACACCTGCCTACTTGGAATGACTGCCAACAACTCCTAGGGACTCTCTTCATGACAGAGGAATGAGAGAAAAACCTCCTGGAAGCTAGAAAAAAATATCCTCGGACCTGATGGGCGACCAACACAACTTCCCAACATAATAAAAGCTGCCTTCCCCTTTAACCAACCCAACTGGGACCCCAACACCTTTGAAGATAGGGAGCATCTGTCCAATTATTGCCAGGCTCTAATTGCGGGTATCCAAGGGGCCGCTAGGTGACCAACTAATTTGGCCATGGTAAGAGAAATTATTTAAAGGCCTGATGAATCTTCCTCTATGTTTCTAGAGAGAATTATGGAGGCATATAAGAGATATACTCCTTTCGATCCTCAGGCAGCAGATCAAAAGGCATCTGTCACGATGGCCTTAATTGTTGAAGCTGCCATGGATATTAAAAAAAAAAAAAAGTTAAAAGAGAGATTTAGTCAGAGAAGCCGAAAAAGTATACTATAAGAGAGAAACAGGGAAAAAGAAAGGGAGCAGAGGGAGGATGAGAGAAGCAAAAGAAAGACTAAGGAATTGACTAAGATCCTGGTCACAACAAGAAAGAGGCCAGAAATTAAGAAATAAGGTGACAGGAAGCGATACCTGGGCCCGTGCCACAGGCCACCCTGGCCTCAGATCAATGTGCCTACTGTAAAAAAAAAGGACACTGGGCCAAAGAGTGCCCTATAAAGAGACAGACATGCCAGCCAGCCATTCTGACTCTGGGGGATGACTAAGAAAGTTGGGGCTCAGATTCTTTCCCCTAGCTCAGGGTAAGATTTGAAGTGTAGGGGACCCCAGTAAACTTTGAAGTGAATACAGGAGCAGTATACTCAGCCCTTAAGGCCCCATTGGGCCGTCTATCAAATAAAAGGTCTGTAGTTCAAAGGGCTAACGGCAGTAAATATCGGGCTTAGATTTCTAAGAGGACCATGGACCTGGGGAAAGGAAAAATCCATCACTCCTTCCTAGTAATCCCAGAATGCCCGCACCCATTGATGGGCAGAGATCTGCTCACCAAGCTCTGGGCCAAAATAACTTTTAACCCTGAAGGCCCCCAAATGAAATTTCTAAATCCTTCAGTAAAAACTCCTATAGTCACGGCTTTCACTATATTAGTAGAAGATGAACGTCCACTCTTCACACCCCCCAAGACTGATCAAACAGGCAAGCTACCCCAGAAATGGATAACAGATTACCGAGATGCATGGGCAAAAACTGCTGTGTTAGGCCTGGCCGTGAAACAACCTCCAATAACAGTGGATTTAAAAACCTCAGCCTCCCCAATCAATGTCAAATAATATCTTCTAAGCATAAAAAGCTAAAGATGGGATAAGGCCCTATATTCAGAAATATCTGGCCTTAGGGGTCCTAAGGCCCTGTCAATTGGCCTGGAACACTCCCCTGCTATTAGAAGAAAAAGCCAGGAACCAGGGACTATCACCCTGTTAAAGACCTAAGAGAGATCAACAACAGAGTGCAGGACATTTACCCCACGGTACCTAATCTGTTCAATCTGCTTTGCACTCTGAACCCTGAGCAGAAATGGTATACTGTTCTGGACTTAAAACAAGCTTTCTTTTGCTTGCCTCTGCATAAAGATAGTCAGTTGCTGTTTGCTTTTGGGTGGGTAGACCCAGAAAACGGAAAGTCTAGTCAACTAACTTGGACTAGACTCGCAGAGGGGTTCAAAAACTCCCCCACTCTCTTTGATGAAGCCCTTCACAGAGATCTCAACAATTTCAGAACTACACACCCCGAATTCACCCAGCTTCAATATGTGGATCACCTGCTACTGGCATCCAACACCAAGGAAAACTGAACTGGGACCCAAGCACTATTATCCGAGCTTGCTCAACTCGGGTATAGAGCTTCGGCCAAAATTGCCCAATTTGCCAGCAAGAAGTAATCTTCCTCGACTATTTCCTTAGGGGCGGTAAACGATGGCTCACTGAGCCCAGAAAACAAACCATTGAGCAGATACCAAGCCCATCTTACAGCAGACAACTAAGAGTTTCTTGGGATTGCTGGGTTTTGCAGGTTATGGATAAATGGGTTTGAGTCCTTAGCTGCTCCTTTATACCCGCTGTTAAAGGGAGATGCCCAATTCCAATGGACCCCTAAGTACCAGGAAGTTTTAGATAACATCTAAGGACACTGACATTGAACGCCTCAACTTTACTGAGCTCAGCCTGCAATTACAGAAAGCCCTACACTACGTTAAAAATGTACATCAACTCACTCACCTTGGTTCAAAGAAACTGCAGGCATTCCTGTAGGATTAAGAACAGAGTTTTCCACTAACTGACGCACAGCGAAAGGAAATAATTGAACTGGTAACAAAAGCCTGTCGGGTCAGTCAATTGTTTAATGCTTACCCTTCCAAGTTTCTTAGACAAAAGCACCTACGAGGAACCAGACCAGGACAATTCTGGGAAGTGGACATTACTGAAATTAAGCCAGCAAGGTATGGACTTAAATATCTCCTAGTCTTTGTGGATACATTCTCAGGATGGATTGAAGCCTTACACACACACACACACACACACACACACACACACACACACACACAGAAAAAAAAAAAAAAAACGGCGCAAATGGTTCTCAAGAAGATCCTGGAAGATATTTTTCCAAGATACGGTCTGTCTAAGATAATAGGGTCTAATAATGAACTTGTGTTCATGGCCCAGGTAAGTCAAGTGTGGATTAATTGTAAGTTACATTATGCTTATATACCCCAGAGCTCAGGAGAGGTAGAAAAAATAAATAGAACCATTAAACAGACCTTAACAAAATTAAGCTTAGAGACCGGCATAAAAGATTGGACTATGCTCCTGCCTTATGCACTGTTTCATGCGAGAAATACTCCCTCAGTTTCTTTGTGTAACCTCACCCCCTATGAAATTCTCTATGATGCCCATCATCCAGTAAGGGACCTAATCCCCAACTCTAAGGCCTAACAATCCCTTCCACACCCCTTGCTTGACAGACTTAAAGCCATTGAAAGAACTCAGTGATAACTGTGGAAACAGCTGGCCACTGCCTACCAACCTGGGGACGAGGGGATTCCACATCAATATCAAGTAAGAGACTTCGTCAACATAAGACAACATCAGGTGTTATCCCTAGAACCCCGCTGGAAAGGAACATACCAGGTGCTACTTAAAACACCTACAGGCATAAAAGTAGACAGAATCACTTTTTGGATCCATGCCTCTCATCTCAAGCCTTCGCTGTATCCAGACTCTGGTTGGAAACTGGAAAAAACTGGTAACCATTTCAAATTGCGTATTCGCTATGTGGACAAGACTATAGACTCTCCCCTTGGCCACCAGTACTCCTAACCCTCATCAGCCTGTTCAGCAGTGAAGGCTGATCTGAAATCCTACTAGACAAGAAGTATGGTCTATCTCGCATACAGCCCCCTTAGGGACCTGGTGGCTATCTCTCCACCCAGACATTTTTCAGCTTGGTATAGGTCTTTCCTATTGAGATAACCCCAATGAAGAGGATCCCACTAAAGTTCCATTAAATCCCTTCCATACCATAGATAATTGAAACAAACATTATGGATGCACGGAAACGCGAGCCAGATTCAGGTTGGTTAGCCTAGATTACTATATATGCCCGACGGACTATCAAAGCCACAAACAGCCATGGCTGTGTGGGGGGAAAGCCAACTTCTTGTGTAATTCATGGGGATGTGAGCATACCGGGGCTGCCTGGTGGAACCCAAACTCCTCATCAAATTCAGTACACAGCATTGGCCATATAACCAATTAGACAACCAAAAACTATGGCCCCCAGAGGGTTCTCTAGATCCTCAAATTCTGCGTGACATTTTTAACTTCGGCAAGTGCTCAAAAGGGGAAAATTCCCCTATGTGGAATCCTTTTCCCTCCTTCACTCACATCCTGTACTATGCTTCTCCAATAGTTCCTCACCCTCAGCCTTCTGCTCTAGACTCTCTGCTGTCACTCCCACCTCAGCAACCTGATTTCTTCCCTCCAATTACTACATCAAAAACCCAAACCTCCACCAGTTCTCAGACCATTGCCCCCTTGCTGAGGTAGCAGGTACCGAGGTACCCCTCCACTCACTCACTCCTCTCTTTTTCTGTCTGTGCCTGCACTAGGTCCCACCAAGTCCTCTAAGAAGCTAAACCAAAGCTCAAACCAGCTGAGAAGAGCCCTCAGACCCCTATCCAAGATGTAATAAAAATAGCCTTTAAAGTTGCTTTGTCATCACTGAAAACAGGTTACTAAGAATTTAAAGTCCCTCACAGGCTTTTTGGAATACTCACTCCCATCTTCACCTCTGCTCTACCTGTTCTACTGCTCAAGTTTTGTTCTAGGAAAATCCCAAACCCCTTTTCCATTATTCTTTTACATCTCATCTTCCTCATTCTCAGATCCACGGAGCTGCTCTCAGCCTCGCCTTCCCCGTCTTCACCCTCTGTACCAGGTCCATAGATATGTCTTAAATAACCTTCTCCAGAAGTCTTCACCGAGGCTTACATTAGGTCTTTCAGCAAAAGAGTCCCTCTGAAAGAGTTCAATGTAGATGAACTTCCACTTTTCGTGTTGCCCTGTTCTACTTAGCCACTCGCTGAAAAAATCACCACCCCTAAGCTTGACACCGCCTTACTAGATTTTCACAAAATATGTGAACAAGGCCTCTGGCCTTGAGCTGGGGATTCACAGAGATGGCTAGATTTCTAAGATAAAAAAGTTACCAATTGGGCTTCATGGTGACAGCTGGCAGGGAGAAAAAAAGAGACAAAAAAGCTCTCCCTTTCCAAGGTGTCTTTGAAAAGTTAAGTTGCCCAGAACAGAGGAACAAAAACAAAAACAAAAACTGATTTCTGTGAATTTCTACAGACTGTGAACTTCTGAGCCACTTCCCTTACATGTTGGGTACAAATTCTAAAACTACCGAAACTTGGGTTTCAGGGGATTAATTGATTACAACAGAAGCAATGCCCTCTAAATCCGGATGCAACCAAATAAGACTGTTTTCCTGTGTTTGGTGCTATCTTAGGTCCCTTTCCTTGTCCGTCCCTACAACAGTATAATTCTATACACTTTAACATTATTTATGTTTTCATTAAATGGTCAATATATGTGATTAATTATGTAATGATGCAGATGTTTTCCCGAGTTCTCTATCATGACTTAGGTTCATTTAAAGATCAACTAGGGGGGCATACAACCCGGTTCCACTGGGAACCTGTATCCCTCACTTTAGCCATCCTATTAGAAATAATAGTTGCTGAAGGGGTGGGCTAGTCCATGAGACACAACAAAGACACAATTAGAAGCAGAAATATGCCAAAGTTTAAAGACATTAAAAACCGACATCACAGCTTTACAGGAATTTTAACCTCTCTCTTTCTGAAGTTGTTTTACAAAGCAGGCGAGTGTTGGACCTCCTCTTTATGAGAGAAAGGTGCCTTTTTGCTTGCATTGAGGGAAGAATGTTGTTTTTATGCCGACAATACTGGAGTTGTAAAAGAATCTATGAGTAAATTAAGAAAACGACTTGAAGAGCGTCAAAGAGAGACAGAGGCCCCAAAAGGGAGCTTTGAGTCTTGGTTCACATAGTGACCTGATTAACTACGCTTTTATCTGCCATGGCCGGTCCATTAAAAATCCTCATATTATTGCTAACGTTAGGACCCTGTTTGCTCAACCGTGTAGTTTCCTTTCTAAACCAAATCGAACCTGTTATTAATCCTAACCATACACTGTTCTCTCAATCTAATTTTACAGAAGAGCAGGGACAGAATTGGTATTAAAATACAGAATTATAGAGGATCTTCCACCTGCTGAAAACCTCAAAGGTCCACGCAGAAATGATCCCTGGAGAAGATGTAGGCAAGTACGAAGGACCTGAGAGAGCAAAAGTCTTCCATGGCAAACAACCTGCTCAGGATGAAGGGATGTGTCTGAATCAGCCACTCTCTTCTTAATGTAGAGAAGGTGTACCAAAGCAGGCATGTGTTGAGAGCTGCTCCTGCATGCCTATGGTTGACATACCACTCTGACCTGTGAAAGTGTCACAGGAAGTAGGAGCAGCATCCTTCTCATGGTGACCTTGGAAGCAACTGTTAAGACAAAGTTGTTGCCAAGGCAGTGACCTCATTCAGTTCCAAAAGGAAGTGACCACACCTAACTTCCTTGGTGATGGAACTCTCTGAACTTGGAATCCAGGAAGCCAGGCACCCAGAGCCAGTCCCAGTCCCAGTCCCAGTGGTCAAACTTATTTTGATTTACCAAGGACAGACTCAGCCTTTCTTGGGACCTACTGATGTAAGGATGGCCAAATGCAAGGAAAGCTATGAAGAGGGGCCTTTCCTGAGAAAGCAGGCAGTGGCTCACCGCTGGCTCCTGACAACTTCACAGAGTTGGCCAAAAAGACCAGATCTGAGACAGAACAGGCTATTTCCAGGGAACATAGTAAGGCCCACCAGTCAGAGGACACTCCGGATAGTCACAGACCTACTTGGGGAAAGGAGCTGCCTTTGTTGTGTGGGTGTGGGTTTGTGGTTTTGTCTCATGTTCTGAGAATAGGTATGAAAGGCAGTTTGTTTTGTTTGGAGTGAACTGTTTCTTGTAAGTCGTTTGACAAGGCGAGAATTTCTATGTCTGTGTATCCCACTGTGTCCGTGGTTGTAGACATTAGAAAAGAGAATGCATCAATGAATATGTCCTGTCTAGTAGAAAGCTTCACAGCATTCATCCTGCCCTATTTATGAATGGACTGCAGCTTGCCTTATTGATGTGCAACACCTGCTATCTTCCTTAGTTCCTGTTTTATTCCTGAATTCTGGCCACTCTCCAGAATAGGTTCATGGTTTTCTGTTTAAGATATGTACAACCTCGAAGCTCTGTGACATGACCATGTACTGAAGGGAATGGTGAGCATCTCAGAAAACTCAGATATCAGTGTGACCAGGAAAGTCTCAGTGGAGAAACCCTGCTTGGGGCCTTTTGTTTACCTATTCTTCTGTTGCCCTGAATGTCAGGAAGGTCTTTTCCTCAGTCCACCACTTTTTGAAGCCTGAAGAAAACAGTTTTCAAATGGAAATGAATGGGCATTACCTGTGGCTCTTTGCTTAATTGCTTTGGAAAGGATGTGTCTGAATCAGCCTATTTACCCTGTGTGAGGCTGTGACTTAGATTCTCAGCTCCTGATGGATCTAAAGAAAGATCCCATGTTTACATCCAAAAACAAAATGGCCAAAAGAGCAGTCCTTGTGGATGAAGTCTCTCGCCTTCCTCTGTAACTTTCCTGACCTCCATCAAGTCAGATTAGGGATCCTTTGGGTCAAATGAGTTCTTCAAAGCCCTGCAGAGGCTAGCCCATATTTGCTTGGGTTTTCTCAAGACTCCAATTCACATAAAGAATCCAAACCCCACAGTCATTTGGCCTCAAATTGAAGAAGCGGAACAGTATTAACGGGAGGCCTACTTAATCTCTCCTGGTTCACAAGAAGGGTGTCCAGGCCACCCTGAATTTAGGCAAATTAGGTGTAAGAGAGCTTATTTTGGACACGGTCTTGGGGTGTGCCCCTCATGGAAAACTCCAGCCATAGGTTATTGTGAGTGTCTATATGGAAGAAGATGAGCGCCACGTTGGAGTGTTTTGGTTTAAATTGTGGTCATTTGGGTGGCGGTTGGAAGAGATGACTTGGTCCACATGTTCTTGAACTCTGGTGTGATTCCCTTAGAGTCTGAGTTCTGGAACTGACCTCAGAGAAGTATTGCCATAAATAGTGTTGAGATTTTAGGAAGCCAGGCATGAGCGTTGCCCTTGGAAACTGAGTTCTAGGCCCAGGGTGGCTTTCCACAGAGCACTGAGCCTCTCAGCCAGGATACCACAAATTTTATTCTGAAAGACTTGGCACCCATAGTTGAGAGTCAAAACTCATATGGACCTCACATTGTAGACCTAAATGGGCATAACATCATATGATCTTTTGGCCACTCTTTGGGAAGCCTTACCTGTGAGTGTTCTCCAGAGATTTCATTGAAATGAGCTTCCTAACCATTTAATGGTTCCTGAAAGAATTGAAACTCACAGTGCCTCCAACTTCATCCTTGAAAAATGGCTAGATAAATACCATGAAATTTTTGAATTTCCCATCACCAGGTGGCACTGGAAAACCTTTTGATGTCCTGTTGCTGATCATGAATATACCAGACAGTGCCTTGATTGACTGGGTTTCATGTAAATGGTGTAGAACAGAGATGCCAGTAAGTTGGACTCTGTTGAGTAGTAGGTTAGAGCAGTGGTGGGCAGGTATGTGATAAAACATCTGTGGTGGGGCCATATGTATCTTCCATTGGTTTCAAATGCCTTGTGACTGACATGGTGCAGCCAGCAGAACCTTCCATGTAAAGGCAAGTTGTTATTTGGAGAGGTTTCAGGACATTGTTCAGAATCAGGGTGCTATGGTCAAGGGGGCAAGATATGTAGGATAGGATCCTAGTTCTTGGATCCTCCTGCAAAACCTGACCAACCATACATGACAGAACTTCCTCTTGCACTGTGACCCAGTTG